>NC_091863.1:120875180-121213777 GCF_037783145.1 Equus przewalskii | reverse complement strand
TGAAGAAAACTACACCAAGGCATATTATGATAAAATTGCCCAAATCCATTCATAACAGGAAAATCTTAAAATTGGTCAGAGAAATGATGCATTATGTACAGCCACAAAAGTAAGGATGGCATCGAATGTCCAGTAAGAGATAAGGATGACAGCAAGCTCTCTCTGCTGAGATTTAGGCTTTCCTTTCACCTTCCAACTGGACCTTATTCTCTGGCTACCCTTGGACAGGCACAGCTCACCTTGTCCCAAATCCCGCTGAATTCATCACCACCATCTGCCCTTAGACAGACATGTGTGACTGACTGAGACTTCAAGCCTTTAGCTTCTGGTCTTCGGGGTGGTTTGGCACTCAAACTTTCCCTGCATAGCATGCCCAGGCTAATTCTCCCTGCTCATGGCTTGCTGCCAAGCCCCCAAAGTCCTGGGGTCAAGCCTGAGTCCAGACAATACTACCCTTCTTGCCAGACCCCCTGCACTAGAGTGTGTACCACCTGAGGGCAGGCATCAGTGTCTGCATGGTTATGCACTGCATCCTCACACAGCACTGAGGTTGACTCCTGGAAAGCACTCCATACATATTGGTGGAAGGAAGGGAAGGAAGGAGGAAGGGAAGAAGACATAAAGGCTAGACCTTGGTGCAGTTCTAGGGAATCTCAGAAGATAGAGCTCAGAGGAGGGAACTGTTAGTAGGGTAGACTAGCTCTAGTGGGCCTTCCCAGGGGGCTCATGAAACCCTCCAGGAGACCAAGTATCCTGGATGCTTTTATAGTCCAGGCCATCCTGGCCTCAGATTCAAGTTAACACCAGCCAAAGTTTTTCCACTGTGATTAGGAAGGAAGCTCATCCATGACTGACAGCCTAGAGAGGCAGGCTCCAAGTCTCAGCCAGAAACTAGTGCCTCAGATAATTAATTCTGACCACTGCAGTGGAAAAAGTCCCAGGCGGCAGGCAGACAACCGTGCCAAGGGGAGGGTTCCTGCACATCATCGGTGGGCCGGGCAGTAGGGCAGGCAGGAAGGAAAGCAAGGAGACGGGCAGGCAAGTAGGCAGATAGCAACAAGGAGAGACAAGAGGAAGCTAGGACATGGGGAATGCAAGGCAGCTTCTCATTCATTGAGAGCTACGATGAGCTAAGCACTTGAGCTAAGTTAACTCATTTAATCCTCACAACAACCTGACAAGGTTGATACTATTATTATCCCCATTGCACAGATTCACACCTAAGCAATCTGGCTCCAGAAGCACACTCAGCCACAGGGCCAGCCTGGAAGGTGAACAGAGCCAGAGACTGGGCATGAGCACTGAGAGGAGTGTGAGGGCAGACTGCACCAGGCTCAGCAGGCTCTTGGGGCTGACTTTTGAGTGTGGAGCTGAAGCTACAGTGACCCCTCGTATCCCAGGCCTGGGGGACAGTTGGAGGGGGCCTAGCTATGGCGGGATCTGAAGGTAGACAGCCCCAAGCTGGAGATGGAGAGAGTCCCTGGCACTCACTATGTAGGCAGTGGGCCCTTGATGCTGCCAACTTTGGCTGTAATCAGCCACCCTGAGGTCAGGCTCCAGCCTAGCACTTTCATGAAACAGATGCTTGAGAACTATTTGTTAAACGAATGAAATCTCCGGTGGGACACAAAGGAGGCAGGGCTCTGTCCAAGAGGCCTGGCAGACCAGCATGGTTGGTCACTACTTTGGCAAAGGGCTGGAGCCTCTAACGTGGACACCATTACATCAGCAATTTGCCATGGTTGGGCTACTTTTGCCAAGAGAGGTTTCATTTATTTACCGAAAGATAGGGGTGGGGCAGTATATTTGACATCAACCACATTCAGTCCATACCCCAGGGGAGTCTCCTCTTAGGACAAGCTAGACCCTAGAGATAGTAGTTCATCCCTCAACTCCTGCTGTCCTCACTGAGAAGCCCCTCTTGTACTTCACATCCCCAGGTTCCCATGGGCCATCTCTGTCTCCTGGGGGCAGTCACTGGACCCCTGGACTCATCATGTCCCAAATTGACATTACCTTCTAACCCCAGCCCCAGCTCCTATCTCCCCAATGCCTTATCTTGAGAAAGGCACATTTCTCCCAACATGAGCTCAATCTAGAAACTTAGGAGTCATCCTTGATACCCCTGACTCCATTCCCAAATCCTCTTGGTCCTACTGCTAAAATTTCTCTCCAGTACCTTCTTCTCTGTCCATCCTGACGGCTACTGCCCTGGGCCTGGCCTTAATCCTTGTGGTGGTCTTCTGACTCACTGCTTCTCTGCCTTTAGATCCCCAGCCCTGACTCTTCTCTGCCTTCCACATCACCAGCGTGAGTTCGGTAAGTCCATACCTGGGTCTGTCTGTCACTCTTGCTTCTAAAACCTGTGGACAGATGCCTTCACCCTAGAAATAAACTTTATTAAGGCAGGGACTTTGTTTTGTTTAGTCATTAATCCCCAGAGGCTAGCCCAGAGACAAACACACATACTTGGGAAATGAACGAATGAATGAAGTCCCCGAACTTGCTCTGCACTTTCCCAAATCCACACCTTATTTCCTGTTCACTTTTTCCCACTCTATTTGTATCGTAGACTTACCATGCCCTAACAATGATTTACTTGCTGTCCCCCCATGAGATGGTCACATTCCTGTGAGCAGGGAGCCTTATTCCCCGCTGGCCCCCAGGACTAAGGATGCTGTCAGGTACTTAGGCATTCAAACCCTTTCTGGATCTCACCAGAGCCACCTTTGCAGCCTCATCTTCTGCAGGGCCATCTCATGTGGGAGCCTGGAGGAGTGTAGCCAGGGCTGCTCCTGGCAGTTCTGAGGCTACCACGGTACCTGAGGACCAACTGGGTACACATCCTATCAGCCACAGTCGGGGCTCAACACGAAGCACATGTGCCCTGTCCAAGCACTCAATGACCCCCTCTCTAGAGAAGGCAGCTGCCACCCTGGAGGCCTCCATTTGGCAAGTGTGACTAAGGGCTTTGCCTATGCTCTGCCAACAGCAGGGCCCAGACACTGGCAGGAGGTCTGGAGACTAGGCCTCCCTAACACTAGCTTCCTCCTATGGGTGTAGTCTGACATGGATGAAGCTGACATTTGCTGGTCTAGGCTCAAGTTGAGATGGAGGGCAAGCTCAGCGGCAGGGCCAAAATGGGGAGCCTGTCCCTGCCCCAGGCCTGCTGCCTGGTTCCGGAATCTTGCCTCAGCCAGAAGCTCCAAAGGCTTCACTGCAGATGTATTTGCCCAAATGGCAGAGGGGCTGGCTCCCAAAGTCTGCGCGGCCCGCAGCAGGCACTCTCCCTCAAGGATCTCCTGAGGAGGCCAGGGTGAAGTTTGAAGGGCTGAAAGACTAGGCTGAAATCCCAGCAAGGTTTCTGGGAGAAGTTCCACACAACCCCCTGCACCTGCCTCTGTTACTCCTCATATGCAGAGAGCCGTGGAGCTCCAAGGGGCACACTTCCCGTGCACTGAGGCCAGGATGCCCAGAAATGCTCTGGGCCAGGCAGGTAGTGGAGGCAGGCGCAGGTGATGAGGCCCACAGGCTCCTCCCTCTCTCTTATTGAACCCTTTCTGGCCAGGCAGTCCCTCAGGCTCTTTGCCCCTCTGCTCCAAAACCTACTCCTGCCACCCTCCCTGCCGCCCTCCTAGGAAAGAACAAAGGCTCTGTTGCCTTGGGGTAAGTCCGGTGTGGCACTCAGTGCCTCCACACTCCTAGACCCCCAGGATTTCATTCAGCTGCTTTGACAAGGGATAAAGGTTTCCCACACAGCCACTTTCCCTCAGCTCCCTGGGTAGACCATGTCAAGCCCGGCTCTAGGACTTGCACACCCTCATGGGCTCCAGCCCCAGCCCCAGCCCCAGCCCCATGGAGGCCACTAGCCCATGGCCACAGGAAGGTGTCAGGCCTTGGTCAGTGGCTGCCTCAGCCAAATGTCAGCCCCTTTCCTCACCTATCAAGCGGCTTCAGAGGCAGGGTGTCCCCTGGCCACAGTCAGCATCCGTTGATCCGTCCACGAAGCCACCAAACTGAGATGAGACTTTGGGGGGCTCATCAGCACCCAAAGCCAGCAGAGACTTCCTGGTGATCCTGTCTCCAGGACAGTGGGGTCCCTGAATCCCCACAGAGCTGGCAGCCTCCCAATCAGAGAGCTGCCCCACCTTGCCTGACACCAGCATGGGAGGCTGGCAGTGGCCCAGAGGAGCTCATGCTCACAGCTGAGGCAAGCTTGAGCTCCTGGCCCAGCGCAGGACCTGCCCACTAAAGAAGCTGTCCTGCCTGCCAGTTAGATACCTGACCCTCTCACTGTGGGCCCTGCACACCCCACGCTGTCAGCAGGTGAGGGCTGGATACTGGGCTGCCTGGCTGTGGAAGCTGCTTGTCCGCCCAGACCCAGGAGCCAGCCCCTCCCAAGCTCCCTGAGGAGAACCTCCCTTACACGGAGCATGCATCGCTCAGGGCTTGGTGTCTGGGGACTCAAAGCTGCCAGCTCACCACCCAATGCACCTGCCTCCCAGCCTTGGTGACAGTCCTGGCCAGTCTACCTGGCCAGAGGGCAAGCCAGGGAGAAACTCGGGGAAAAGAAGAGGTACCTGGGGTGGGGCAGGGTTAGGAGAGAATTCATTCCTGCTCCTCCAGGATTCCCTGGGTGTGGCCTCCAAGAGGGGCTGGGGCTAACAAAGAGAAAGGGGTAGGAGTCCTTGGGTGGTGAGTCATTGGCTCCTTTTCAAGAGGCCAGGCTTCAGGCTGCTTTGAGGTACAACAGAGCCCCCTCTGTGCACCCTCACATCTCCCTCCCCACATGCCCACCTTCTTTGGTCTGCCTCCCCACAGCTTCTGGGAAGCCAACCTGAGACAGAAGAACTGGAGTATTGAGTTTCAGCTTCTGCCAGGGCGGATGGGAGTTTGGGTCAGCCCTTCGAGGCAGGCATGACCAGAGGCTTACAGCTTTCCTCACTTACACACCAGGCTTGGGGGACTAGCCCCTCTCTTGGGGGCTGCAGGGGGCAGCTTATATGAGACCCTGCGCACAAAGCCTGGAGCACATACAGGTATTCATATCTGCACGTGACAGTGACAGTTTACAAGGATGCACACCAGGCCAACCATGGGAGTTAGTTCTGTGGAGGGGCTTGACACTGGGGGACAAGGGGCTTTGTTAGCTACATCTATAGTGTTTGCCTTTTGGGGGAGGATATTATCAAGTGAGACTCATGTAATTAAATATTTTTTTAAATGCAATGTGCTGACACATAGTACATGCGTCAGAGAAAGTAATGGTCAGAGTTGGCTTACTTTTATGCAGAAGGTTTTTCCACAGAAGGCATGCCCTAAAGGCCAGGCTTGTGCGCCAAAGGCGAGGCCAGCCCTCCCTTCAGGAGGCAATCAGGCCAGAATTTCTTTCTGGGCCGAGGACATCCTACCAGCCCTTTACTTCTACTGGGTGCCAGGGATGCAGAAGACAATGGAAGCTAGGCCTTGCCCTCAAGCAGCTCCTGATCCAGCCAGGGGACTGGCTGTGTACCCCTCTAATACCAAGTCTGGGCAGCCCATGGGAAGTTTCACAGAGGAGCAATAAACAACAAGCTTCAGAAGAGCCCTCTCCCCAGCCCCCAAGTGAAAATGAGTCCCTCCCCTCCTCCACTTGTCCATGGGGAAATTCAGAGCTTGTTGGGAGACGGATTTGGCTCAGGCTGGAGTGCTTGGGCAAGGCCGGGGCAGCTTGGTGGGGAAAAAGGATCAAGGGGGCAGATGCTCCAGACATTATGGTCAGAGGGCCAGGCAGGAGGTGTCAGCCCCCACAGTAGAGCCCTTCATGGAAGCATGCAGAGGGGCCCACTGCCCGTTTCTCAGGCTGCTGTGGAGGCCAGCACAGGGCAGCTCTGGCTCCAGTTCCCCTCTAGAGGCCTATCTGGAGATGGAGCAGGCAGGCAGGGCTGGGAATAACCAAGCAGTCACAAGGCAGGGCAGGGTAGAGGGGCAGCCAGGGCCGAGGCAAGGACTCCACCTTAGTTCACCTCACCCAGGAGGCGTTTCTCCAGGGGCCACCACGCTGTTTGTTTGCATCTCAGCTAAATTGCTCCCAAGGGTGAACCTTTGTTTCACAACATATTTTCAACCAGACTTTTTCTGCAAAGATGTCCATGTCTGCTAACACACACACACACCCATGTCCCAAAGGAAAGGCCTTGCTCTGCCCCTCAGCAGCCTTCTCTTCTTCTGAGCATTCCTGCATGGCCCGGCTGAAGCAGAAGAAAGGGGCAGCTTTAGGAGGGCCACTCGAGGGTTGGCCTCCTGGCCTCCTTAGCTCTGGGCCACTCTGCTCTGCACGCCATCAAATGTAGGGGGACTTTAGGCTGGTGACAGGAAGCCACATGTCCTGCCCCTCTCTGAACTTGAATGGGTGGGCTGCTTCCCTCAAGAATTCCTTGCTCCTTGGGCCCTGGTCTGTCCTGATGCTGCAGGGAGTGAAGGAACGCCTGCAAGGAGGTTCCCCCAGCCTGTCTTCTAGCCCTCGGGTGACTCTTGGGGCTTCAGGGCTCATTTGGAGGGGCAGGGAGGCTTTAGGTTTTCCCAGACCTCTTGCCTCTCCCAGCCAGAAGCACTGGTGTCTGGGTGCTGCTCTCTCCCCATTCTGCAGAAGGCCTGCCTGTGGTACCCCATTATCCTCTCTGCCTGGGACCAGAGAGGGAATCTCTCAACTGTTTCTTCACCAGGTACCCTTGTCTCTGTTCTCAGGAGGGCCCAGCCGCCAGGAGCCACGTGCATGGTGTCCCACAGGGCTGACAGGAGGCCTGCATCTGGCTCACGGAAGTATTGCAGGCCCCAGAGTCAGAAGTGCAGGAACCCCCTCATTGTACAGGGGCCACTGAGGACCACAGAGGGGCTGGGCAGGGGCAGGGTAGGCTCTAGGACTCAAGGCTCTCTCTCTCCCTCTCTTTCTGCCTCCCTGTCCTCTCACTTCCTCTCTCCTCTCTCCCTCTTTCTCTCTCTCCCTCACACACACACACACACACACACACAGAGTCATGTTTATTTTATATCTAGTGACTAAGACACACTTTCACCTTTATAGACAAAAAAGCCTTGATAGATTTGAGGGATTGAGGAAATTCCTGTTGGCCACTAAAGCTAATGAGAATGTTCTGGGCCCCTGCCCCCCAAAAGATGAGTATTTAGCTCTTCCGAAGGCCTCCTGCAGTCCAGCACATGCGCCCTGTGGTCAGACCCCAAGCAGTGAGCCTCTCGCCCACTCAGGCCGAGTCCTACTGCCCTACCCACCAATCTTCCCTGGCTGAGGTGAGCTTCACAGGGCAGTGGACACAAGGGAGAGCATTTCAAAGCCCCCTGTGTGGCCTTCCATCCAGCCTCCCAAGCTGAGTTGAGGTCTTGTCCCCAGCCAGCCTGCAGGAGGCAGTCTGAGCCCTAGACTTGGACTCAGAAGAACCCATCCTAGACCAAGGCCTGTCCCCGTCTTGCTGGACAAAGCCAGGGCCATGTCCCCCCTCTCTGGGACTCAATTTCCTCCTGGGCAAATGGAAAGTTTTCTGGTCCCTTTCAGGACATTTCCTCTGGTTGAGTCCTTGCAATGCCTGACCTGGAGAAGCTGCTGCAGAACCGCTTCCCCTGCCTGGGCCTGGGTCTGAGAGGGAGGGGGCCCAGGGGCTCCCGAGGCAGAGGCATCAGTCGAGTCCCAGCAACAGGGCATTAGTCCCAGCAGAGGGGCTGTCGCCACCTGAGTCCTGAATGCAATAAACTCAGCCACCAGGGTTTGCAGCCATCGCTGAACTTTTATTGAGCATGTTCTCTGTGCAGAGCCCTGTGCACAATGTGGAAGAAAACAAGGAAGACACAGCCAAGCCCCCGCCACAGAGGATGGAACAGACCTTCAGAACACCGCACTTCCTTCACCTCCCAGCAGCTAGGACCTCCTCCAGGCAGGGGTCTAACCAGAGCTGGCAAATGGCCTTGACACTGCTAGGAGCTGCTGGGAGATGGAAGGAGGATGGGCAAGGGCAGCTCAGGGAGAGAAGGGAAGAAGGGGTAGGAGGAGAGGGCTCGGCGGCACAGCAGCATCAGTGGCGCATACACAGCCACAGGTTGGCAATGCAGGCCGACACTATCATGGTGAAGAACAGAGCTTCCCTGTGGCGCCAGGTGGCACCCTGGTCCTCCAGGGCACACAGACGCTCAGTGGTCACACGCAGCTGCAGAGAGACCAAGAGAGCAGGCTGATGAGCAAGGCTCTTCTGGGAAGGCCCAGAGCACACCAGTGGGAAACGATATGAAGTTAGAACAGGGAGAGCTTTTGCTGCCCTTTGAGGGGCAAAAGTGCCTCTGGGGGAGAAGCAGGCAGAGCAGCTGAGACCAGGGCCTTGGGGTGGGCTCGCAGGACCGAGGGCCAGGCTGCCTGTGTTCGCAGACCCAGCCGCCCTGCCCCTCCTTGGGGTTCATCCAGTTGTCTGGAAGAAGCCAGCCCATCCCAGCTGGGCCAGGGGGAGCTGGGGAAGGGCATTCCAATCCTGGGGCAGGCTGGCACGAGGGTGGCAGCACCAGAGTGAGGGACCCAGGATGGGGTGACACTCAGGGGCTGGAGAGGGCCACCAGGGCAGATGCCCTTCCATGCCTGCGCCCATGCCCGTGCCTGCCGCGGTCTCTGCCTGAAAAGACCTGGGCTTGGCCTTAACCAAACCTCTCTCTCAGACCTCTTAATGGCTCTCTCCCCGCATAGTCATATTCCCTCTTTCTCCTCCCTTTCTCTCCCTTGTTGCCTTCCCACATCTCAGGGAGAGAGGCAGGTTTGAGACTCACCATCAAGATGGGACACTGGAGCCATAAGGACTGGGAGGCAGGAGAGGGGAGGGTAAGACAACCCTGGAAGGGCTGCGCACCTCAGCGGGCCTCATCGTGGTGGAGACTCACCCGCCCCAAGACACTGATTCTGCCTCCACCCTCCAAGTGAGGCCCTGGCATAGCAGACGCTCACCTGTCTTCGCATGATTTCCATCTCCAGTCCATTTAGCTCTTCCAGGCCAATCTCTGTGATCATATCCGCCTCTGGGTTGCTGGGCAATAATAAAAGACAGAGGGTCGGAGCTGTTGGTGGTCCCAGGCCGGGCCTGGCAGGGAGCACAAGAAGGCCATGAGAGCAAGGGGGTAAGGTCGGGGGCTTCTCTGGGTAGTGACTCTCTCAGCCTTGAATCCTTCCCTTCTCTGCTAAGCAGGTCCTGAGGCCTGAGGGCTGGGAGCCAGCCCAACCCAGTCCAGCCTCAAAGTCCACTCAGGGGCCCTGAATGGGCAAGGGGCCAGGAGGATCTGGGGCTGTGTTGAGGAGGCAACAGGGCACCAACACTTCAAGCGTGGTCAGCTGATCACAACTCCTTCCTGGCCAGTCGGCTTGCCAGCTCCTCTGGCCCACCCTGGTTCCTTCCCAAAGAGCTCCAGCTTTCTTCCAGCAGGCTCCCTGAGGTCTTTCTTACCGCTCATAATGGAACCTCATGCCTTGGAAGCCACGAGGATACTCCTGAGGATGGGCATCACTGTGGCCTGGTTCTCTCAACATTCTGGGCATTGGCAGTTGGTGCCCCTAAGGAAAGGAACGGTCAGTCAAAATAGCCTGCTCAGCCCCAGCTGAGCAGCTGCCCCACACTCTACCCAGCACCAACGGTGCACCCTCTCAGGAGTCATGTGGTGCCTGATCCTCCGGAATCAGGGGCTGGCAGCTTCAGACCACAACAAGAGCCTGGGAACCCCAAAAGTTGGCCGCTTGCCACCACCCCACCCACACCATGCTCCTCGGTAGCCTTAGGCCATCCAGGCTGTGGCCAAAGAGCAGTGACAGGGGTCCCTGGCTTCTGCCAGCACTGTCACATGGAGACATCGGCTCAGTCTGAGCAACCACTGGAGAAGAATGGAAAACCTCAATTCTACAGCCAAGGAAATTGAGGCCTGGTGAGGTGGCTATACTTCCCAAGGACACATGGTAAGTGCCAGAGCTCAGAACAGAACCCTGGCTACTAGAAAACCATAGCCTCCTTCTCTGGGTGAGCCCAGCCATCCCTGCGGCTTTTCTTTTTACCCATCTGCCAATGACTCCCTGGAGTGGATGTCTCTGGCCTGGAACTCTGGAGCCAGGGGCATCTTGTGCCTTGCAGATCCAGTGTGGGCTAGATTAGCAGAATGTGCCAGACCCACCTGGGTTCAAATCTCAGCTCTAGATTTCCAGTGCAGATGAAATATTTTACAAGCTGCTTGTTTAACACACACTTACCAAGTATCTGGTAAGTAAGCCCTTACCAGTATCAAATCATTAAATTTTCTTCATGATCCTTCAAAACAGGTATTACTATCACTCCATTTTGAAAGATGTGAAAACTGAGACACAGAGAGGTCAAGTAACTTGCCCAAGTCCCACAACTTGTAAGTAGCAGAACAATAATGTGAACCCAGGACATTGTGCTCTTAACCATTACACTATCATGCCTCTGTTATTTGACACTGCTTCCCCTCAAGACTCCATTAAGACCACAGTGAAGACAATAAAGTGGCGTAAACCCACAAGAAAGAAAATAACAGGAGAGGCAACAGAGAATGAAAGAGCTCAGCAAGATTGTGGAATTCAGAAAGTGCCGCTAACGAAGCCCAGAGAAGCAGGCCTCACATGGTGGCAAAGCAGACGGGGAGCAGCTGAGGAGGGAGCCCCTCACGCAGCAGCACCCAGAGAGGACTCAGACCTGGAGGCTGCAGGGACACGGGGGGTTCTCAAGGACCAGGGTGGAACACAGGAGCATCAACTGAAGGTCTGTACAGGGAACAGTCAGCCATCCCTCTCACCCCACCTGGCTGGCAGCCAGGCGCTTACCCCAAGCCCAGACCTGGACTAAATGAATGGGAAAGTGGGGGTGCTAGTGCCGCAAAGTAGAACCTTCTTCATTGAGGCATTTAAGGATGCCCCTACATAACAGCCAGTTCCTCCTCCGCCCACCCTCCTAGGGTGCCATCTGACAGGCCTCACCACAACTCAGAGTTCTGGGTTGGCTCTTCTATTTGCCTCATTCTTTTTGTCGTTGTTGTTGTTAAAGATTGGCACCTGCGCTAACATCTGTTGCCAATCTTTTCTTCTTCTTCTCCCCAAAGCCCCCTGGTACATAGTTGTATATTCCAGTTGTGAGTACCTCTGGTTGTGGCATGTGGGACACCACCTCAGCATAGCTAGATGAGTGGTGCCTTGTCCACACCCAGGATCTGAACTGGTGAAACGCTGGGCCGCCAAAGAGGAGCGCGTGAACTTAACCACTTGGCCACGGGGCCCGGGGCCGGCACCTGTTTGCCTCATTCTTAAAAAGAAATAGACAACCAAGGCTCATTTGTCACCTGAGAAAGATCTGCAGCCCTCCTCTGTTCTTAAGATCATTGAAGTGCAAGGTAGAACAATTTCTGTATAAAGGATTTTCATAGGAACTTTGCCACCATGCTCCATTCGTTGTGATAACGCAAAATTGACCTTCCTCCAGAGTGCACACAGATACAGGTGTGACTTTTTTGTGTGTGAACAGTGCTTCACAATCATACTCTTATTTTCCTCTTCTTCTTCTTCTTCTTAAGACACCTCAAAAATAGCATTAAAAGGACAGTGGGTGTCAAGATGACCCCAAGACTACAAAAGGAAATCCGATCAAGAGTTTCTCCCGGGGCAATTTGCACGGCATCCCCCGAGTTCTGTAGATTGAGATCAGAAGGACAAAACGTTTCTTGAGAGATTTGAAGGCAAAATAAGGATGAGTGGCTGGTAGCTGGGATTTGTTTGTTTGTTTCTGATAACATTGTTTTTAGCACATCAATATGATAAGAATTAATTTAACACCATCTGCAAGTGGATGATAACACTGTGATTGCACACCATAAGACAGGCCTAACTGTTCAAAACAGCTGTCTTATTACTTTCTTGTTTTTAATTTTAGAGACCCTCTATTTAGAATTATATACATTGTAAAACATAAGACTGTTATATAAGTTTGATGGAGATCAGGAAAATCTAAAACTGCAGCAAATCCCAGCTGCCCTCAGTCAATTATTTCAAAAAGTGTTTTCATGTACTTTTTAAGGCACACTACTCCTTTTTACCCAAATCAGCAGAACAATATTATTATTTTTTTTGTTCTTTCATGTTGTGGTTCTCTCAGAGGCAATAACAGTTCCATTAACTCTTTTACTCAAAAATAAATAATGAGTAAACAAATAGAATTGACAATTTTCTTAATTCTACATGCCTAAATTTAATTTCTAAATTTAATACAACGACTCTATTTTCTAAAAGTGTACTCCCCTGGTCTTAACAGGTAACTTTAATCCAGAGATTATACCAGCGCTACTGTCCTCCCCCTCAGTCTCAGGGGCACGGGTGGCTTGCTGGAGCTTGACTTGCTAAAGCAACTTGATTTGGCTCAGCCTTTGGACACAGGAAGCCAATTCAATATTTCTGGCTTATTTTAACTCCCAGGATGTCTTGACCTAGGAGCTCTTTTTCTCTTTGTTCGTTGGGGCTGGAATCATTTCGGCATTTACGGTAACCCATTTCCTAGGACATCAGCTCTCTCTCCTCCCCAACCATGTTGCCTTTCTCCAGTAACGTCTGCAACAGTGTAATAACCGTTTTTCTGAAACTTGCCCTCACTCAATGAACGCAGCTAACAGAATCAGCTACAGAACTACCGAACTCAAGTGATTCCCTAGAACAGTCAGGTCTCCCTCCTCTCGAAAATGGCTGCCTTTTCCCAGTATTCTTTGCAACATTATGGCCACCATTTTTTCTAGAGCATTTCTTCACGCATGGTGAATGAAGCTTAAAGTGTTGGCTACAGAACAATGCGACTCAGGCGATTTCCTGGAACATCAAGTCTCCCTCCCTCCCCAGCCTGGTTGCCTTTTCCCAGTAACCTTTGCAACAGTACGCCAACCATTTTTCTAAAGCTTTCCCTCACCCACAGTGAAAGTAGCTTAAAGGATTGCCTACAGAACATGAGACTCACATGATTTCCTCCAACAGTCAGGTCTCTCTCCTCTCCAACCTGTTTGCCTTTTGCTGGTAACTTTCGCAGCAGTATAGCAACCGTGTTTCTAAAACTTTCCCTCACCCCCAGTGAATGGAGTTTAAAGGGTTGCCTACAGAATGACAGGACTCGGGCGAATCCCTACAACAGTCAGGTCTCCCTCCTCTCCAAAATGGCTGCCTTGTCCCAGTATCATTTGCAACAGTATAGCTGCCATTTTTTTCTAGAACATTATCTAACTCACGTTGAATGTAGCTTAAAGGATTGGCTACAAAATGGCTAGATTCGATTGATTGGATTTCCTAACAGCCTGGGAGCACAGGAACCTCACTTGCCTTGCCCTTGTGCCAGCCCTGAGACACATATATTTTTATATATATTTATATATATTTCTATGTAGAAATATCTGTTTACATATAGAAATATATATAAAATATAGACATATAGAGAAATATATATGCATTTTTTTAAATAAAGAAAAATGTCATTTTACACACACTGGACTTTTGCAGAGTAAAGTATGTATGTACTCCCCAAGTAATATGTCCTTCAGGCGTTCTGGACTCCCAAGGTTGAATCCCCAGCCTACCAAAGGATGGCCCTGACTTCTCAGTGGACCTCCCTGCCCTCATTTGCCTACCTGGTACACAGAAGCTTCCCCCTCCCCACAAGTCAACATCTGGCCCTGCTCGACCTATCATCATCAGGGTGGAGCTCCTACAGCCATAGTCCCAACCCCAACCCAGCCACCACATGCCAAGGACCCCATACAGTACCACTTTCTTGGGCCGGGTGGCAGTCATATTCCAAATCGATTGGCTTGCAGCAGAGCCAGCAGTCTTTAGATCCAACTTCTGTTGCCGCTGAGAGGTACCCAGGGACCGGGAGCCACGCCCCATTATTTCTAGGGAGAAGAACAGAGGCCCCAGGAACACCCATAGAGGCAAGACCAAGGCTTCCCTGGCACAGGACACACCAGAAAGGATAGGGTCCCCAAACTTCTTAGGAATCACTCAACACCCACTCACTGCTGTCCATTGGTCAACTCCAGGCCTCAGTTTGTTCACCTATTAAGAAGTTTAGCAAGTGTTTACTGAGGACCAAGCTCTGGGCTAGGTTACTGAAGAAAGAGCAATGACTGAGAGACAGCATTGCAGCAATCAAGGAGCTGATTGTGCATGTATAAGAGGAGTGAGGGGGAAAAATAGAAACTAATTCATCAGTGTAGATTCAGACCAAGAGATACATGCTTCGAAATGATGAAAACAGGGCAACATGACAGAAGGAAGGGGCTACGTCTAGAAAAGTCAGAAACAACATTGAGGCAGAGAGATGAAAGACAAAAACAGCCCAGCCATGGAAAATCTAGGGAAAGAGCATCCAAGGCAGAAGGAACAGCAAGCACAAAGGTTTCAAGAAAGAACCAGTGTTGGGGTGTCACAAGGACAAGCATAACCAGTATGGAGTGGGACACCATGCCACAGCATGAAATATGTTGAGTGACCTTGATTGGATCCTGTAGATCATGGTGAGGAGTTTAGATTTTTCCCTAAACAGCAGAAGAAGGCATTGGAGAGTTAGGAGAGAGAATTAATCCCATTGATCTTATAAATTAAGCCCTCTGAATGTTTTGCAATAGACATAGTGGCAGCTTAGATGAGGGGGAGACCAAGGGACTGCACATGTTGATCCCTCAGAGGTGCAAAATGCTCACATTGTCAATCCCTATCCCCCTAGCTCCCCTGTCACTCAAGCCACAAATACATGCACATGCATACCAAGGCACAGACACGCACACTTACCCACACATACATGCAAATACATACATACATATACACAAGTGTCTGCCCAGCCACACACGCACCATCTCCGACACACATGCACAAGTGTAGACACCCACGGGAAGGGACACTTCAGGAGAACCTCACCTGCTATGACCACATGCTCTTGGCTTTGCCCATGGCTTCCAGGAATCAGCTCTTCAGCTATGGACATTTCCATCTCCTCCTTGATGCTACAGGGGCCTCCTGCCATTGCAAACGGTTGTTCACTTGTAAGCTATGGCCAAGGATGCGCAGGGAGAAGGGCACAGAGAAGGTACTTGGGTACTTGGAAAATCAGCTCTTTGAGGGGTAGGAGCTCACGGAAGATATATCTGGACGTGGGGGTGGAGCCAGACTCCCTTTTTGGGCTCAGGCCTTGGACCCAGCACCTTCTGTTCCTGCTGTATCTTGTTGGCTGGGTTTGAGGCCTTCCCCCCTGCTACTCTGTAAGCAACTTAGGAGAAGAGATAAGGCTCAGAAATTTTGCCTGTGAGAACTTCCCTAGCTCTCAGGGCACCTGATTTGACCCCATCGCGGGGCACGTGGCGTCCATCCTCCATCATTTCTAGAGAGACACAGGGACTGGCACAGGACCCCAGAGTCAGTCAGTGGCCAAAGCAGGGTTAGATATGAAGCCTGTCATGGCTTCTTCAAGCCCAGCTCTAGCTAGTAATCCCAGCCACAGCACCCTTCAGAAGGCCTCTTCTGCAGAGCACACCCTGCCTCCCCAAGCCAGGAGCTCTCAGGAAGGGGAGATGGGCTTCTGATGCCTTGGGTGAGTCTGGGCAGGAACCGTGAGAACCAAAGGAGAGAAGGGCAGGAAAGAAAGGACCTGCATGCAGCCACTGGAGCCCCCAGCATCCCCAGGCCCTGTACCCCCTGGTCTAAGTCCAAATTCTTCCTCAGCTGCCCTACTGATTAGGCCGCTGTGAGGGTCAGGTTTATGCGTTCACTTTGCAAGCCTATAGTCCCCAGTAATTCCATCAAATTCTAGTCTAGGTATTGCTGCGAAGGTATTTCGTAGCTGTGGTTAACAACTAAAATCCGTTGACTTTAAGTAAGGGACATTATTAACCCTTGACAACATGGGTGTGACTCATCCAATCAGTTGGAAAGCCTCCAGAGCAAAGACCGGGGTTTCCCAGAGAAGAAGAAATTCTGATCAAGACTGCAGCATCAACTCCTGCCTAAGATTCCAGCCTGCTGGCCTGCACTGCAAATTTTGGCCTTGCTAACCCCACAATGGCATTAGCCAATTCCTTAAAATAAATCTCCACATACATACACACATGCATACGCATATACATACATACATCCTATTGGTTCGATTTCTCTGGAGAACACTGACTGATACAACCACCAAAGGTGACCCCTCAGCTCTTGAGAATAGCCCGAGAGCCCCTGGGGGAAGAGGAGGATACTTGTAAAAGGAACCAAGCAGAGCTCGGACCAGGTGAGGGGAGGAGGAAGAAGGGGGGAGTGAAAGAGGAAGAGAGGAAGGAAAGAGTGATGGAGAGGAAAGAGAGGGGCAGGGACTTGCTTAGAGAGGGCAGCGTGGTCTAGGCCACCTGTCCCCCAACCTGGCCCCATCTGTCCAGCACTAGGGCCAAGCTCTCCAGAGCAGAGCTGACACAGGCCCCGCCCGCATTCCTGAGGGCCCCAAAGAAGCCCTTCCCAGCTCCAGTGGAGCAGCTGCAATGAAATCCGAGCCTTCTGGAGGGCCACCTTAGCAGAAGAGAAGTGAGAAGTGTGCTCTGTGGGACTCAGGAGCCTGGGAAGCAGGAGCCATGGGTTTCTGCCAGGCCAAGGTTGCCAGATCGAGCAAATAAAAACACAGTTTGCCAATTGAATATGAATTTCAAATAAACAAGAAATAGTATTTTAGTGTAAGTATGCTCTGTGCAACATTTGGGACGTACTTACACTAAAACATTATTCATGGTTTATCTGACATTCACATTTAACTGGGTATCCTATATTTTGTCTGGCAACCCTGTACCCTGCCCATCCTTGCCATGATCTCAAGATTTGACCTTGAGCAAGACTTTCCTTTCTTTGGCCCTCAGTCTCTCAACTAGACAATAGAGCTAACAATCCCCTCCCTAAAAAGAGGCTGAATTGTGAGAGCACTCAAGGCAGCAGAGCTGGTGGGACCTTCCATTACTGACCTCAGATCAGATTCCCCACTGACTGCCAACTGGCCCTGACCAGTTGGGGCTTCCTGGGGCTGGGACACTGGGCCCAGGTGCAGGCAGAGGCACTGCCCTCTGGTGGCAAAGGAAACCACCACCTAAAGCCAAGCAAAGAGCGAGAAAGACTTCTTTCCCAATCCCTGGGCCCCCAATGCCACCCAGAAACCCAGGCATTTCACCACCTTAACATGCCTGCTTCTCTCGGATTGGACACCAAGGATGGCTGGGCGGTGGGAGACAGAATTTGCTGTGTGACTTTGAACTTTTCCTTCCAACATTATAATTTCCTTCTGAAATTGCCTCAAACTCTCACCCCAAACTCCCCAAAAGGGGCCCACTGTCTGGCGTAACAACATCGGGGACCCAGAGGGCTGGAGAACCCCGGGACAAGCTTTACAGGGGCCCAGGCCAAGTGTAAGTGGTGGGCTGCAGAGACCTAGACCCCAGTGGAAGGCTCCCGGAGAAGAGGACCGAGAACCTGAAGTGCTTTCTACCAGGGAGCTTAGACAGATGCTTCTGGGAAGGGGAAGCAGGGGGCCAGAGAACATCTGGCTTAGATGTGTTTGTCTATGTCTATGTTTGCAGTGTTTTACACAAGTGAGATCATACATTTGAGGCACACGCTGTTCTGCAACTTACTTTTTTAAGTAAACAGTGTGCCTTGGGGATCTCCTATGTCAGAACAAATCCACCTCATGTCTTTTAATCAGCACGGTGTTTTGCTGCACAGCTGCACCCTTGTTTATCAACCTGCTCATGGACGTTTTGTGTCTAGAGCTTTTCACTTTTATAAACAGTGTAGCAATAAGCATTCCTGGACACACCTCTTTGCACACATGTGTAAATGTTTTTGTAGAACAGGTGCCTAAAAGTTGAATTGTGGGGTTCTAGGGTATGTGTGTTGATGATTTTGACCAATATTGATTGATATTGTCAATGTCTGCTGCAAAGAGGCTGCGCCAAGTGGGGCCTTACCAAAGGGAAGAAAGTGCTGGTTTCTTCACAGCCTTATCAATGGGAGATATTATGAAACTTTCTAAAAGGCATCATTATGCTGGGTGAAAAATGATATCTCTCTCATTGTTGCTTTAATTTATATTGCTTTAACTATGAATAAATTTGAGAAAGTTTTCATAGGTTTATTGATCTTCTGTATTTCTTTCCTGTGAACTGTCTGCTGGAGGGCGTGGATCTTTATTAAAAGAAGAGCTGTTTTATCAACAGAAAGAGACGGGAAGAAAGCCCTCCCTCCTTCCAGCTAAGCATCTCCAAAGAAAACATATCATCTTTTTCCCTAAAGGTGATTGTGAGCACTGTGCCTCCACTGGGGACCAAACAAACCTAGCTAATTGCATCCAGGTTTGAGCTGAAATCTAGAGGGCATCCAGCCTCCCACAGAGCAGGTGTCCAACTTTGGCTGTTGCCTGCCTGTCTGACTGTCTGCCCTTGGCTTGTGTCTGTCTGTCTCTCTGCCTGCCCAACCACCTGCCTCCAGACGCCTTCGAACCACTGGCCTCTTCCAGCTGTTCAGCCAGCCGTGGACTCTACTCAAATTCCTGACCAGCTTGGGGGCTGACAGCCCTGTCTGCGACCTGCTCCCACCTCCCTTGTGAGCAGCAGTGGGAGGTGACAGGACCCAGTCCCAGGGTCAGTACACCTGGGAGTGACTCCTAGCTCTGACACTGGGGCATCTTAGGCAAGTTGCTTCCCCTGCTCTGAGCCTCAGTTTCTCATCTTCACGTGGAAGATTGAGCTAAAACCCAGTTTCAAACTGGGTTTCATTGTTTCAGGGAGGTGCAATGGGGCTACCTGGGCTTCAGGGCGGACTCCAGCTTCTCTTCACCCACAGCAGTTCTGCCTTTCTCACTTTCTTATATTGGGGTTCTATGGAAGAGGCCATCCAAAGCCAGTGGTGCGGTGGTCTGCTGCCTCCCAGCTCTGCTCACAGCCCAGTCTCAGGCAGCTACTGTCCCAAGCCCAAGTGAGCAAGCCTGATTTTGGCTGCAAACCCAGATCTTCTGGGCATCAGGGAGCTTCCTCTCCACCTGCTAATGAAACTTATGAACCTGTAAACAATTCTCCTTCCTGCTCCTGGAAGCAGCTGGTACTGAGGTCATCCCTGGAGCCCCAGGGCCCTCCTCAACTAGAGGGGAAGGGGAAGGCAGCCCAGCAGAGACTTGCAGCTGTCCCTCCATTCCTTAAAGAAACAGGAAGGACAGAGGCACAAACTGTAGGGATGATAGATGGCCAGGGGAGGAAGGACTGCCTTGTGAGCAGAGAGAAAAATAAGGGACAGGGCCAGCCTTCTGGACCCACCCCCCATGGGGATAGGGCCACCAGCAAGAAGTTACAGGAAGCACCTGGATTTCCAAATGTGAGCTCCTCTCATTCAGTATGACTGTCTTGAATCAAGACCGACTCGGTGCCAGGTGCTGGGGATGGGGACAAGGCCCCTGTCCTCACAAGGCTCATGCTCTAGAGGACAGATAGAAACAGTATACAGGCAGGAAGTCCATGGGTCTATGGGGACAGTAGCAGGGGGTTGTTTTTGTGGTGATCCTGCCCTTAATCCTGCCACACTCTGCCGCCCTGGGAATATGGTGGGTGCTCTATAGAGCTTTGTCAGCCTAAGAGGGAGTTATGCCCAGTGCCTGCAGCCTCTAACTCCACCCCTCTTGGACAGTTCGCTACCTCCTGAGGTGGCTCAGATTGGTAGAAAAGTCTTCCCTGCATTCGGTGGAAATGCTGGTCATGCTGCCTGAACTCTGGTCCTGTCTGAGGGAAGCAGCTCCGGCAGATGTGGGCTATAGATGCTGACACGGAGCCACAACCTTGGCTGACAAGCCTGAAGTCAGGCCCGTGGCTGCTGAGATGCTATGCTGTGCCTTTTGGTCCCTTCAGATCAGCCCCTAAAGGTTCTCCCTGCAGGGAGGAGGGCTGCTTGAACAACTCAAGCGGAGCTGCAAGAAGTTTAGAGAAATTGTTGCCGGCTGATTGCCCCTACCCCCAGGGGTAACTCAGGACTGCCCTGCAGGTGAAGCAAAGAGCAGCACCAAAGAGTGAAGAGGGAGCAGCTCGCCTCCTGCCTCCTAGTGTAGCCAGCTGCTGTCCCTGCTGCTCCTTCTTCCTTCTCCTTGTCTCTCTACTGGCCCAAGATTCCCTTCCCTCAACAGCTGGCAGCAGATTTGGAAACCCAGAGGGGTTTAGTCACCTATCTGTCAGTCAACTTGGCCCCATGTACAGGGAACCCTTGGAGCAGATGGGGAAGGACCACGTTCCTGATCCCCAGGGAAGAGTTTGGATCTGGTGACCTCACAGAGCCCTCAGCCTCACCTGCAGGGTGACTCCTTAGATAGAAATGCAACTGCTTTCAATTGTTTCCATGTCCGATGACTGAAACGTGATGTGTACGAAAAATTCAGGAGAATAGGGGCCAGAGGAAAATGGCCAACAATAATGAAGAGATGGAGAAAGTGGTGCAAAGTCTCAGATGCTGATCAGCTCAAAAGCACAAGCAGCAGCTGCCCCTCCGAGCTGGAGAAAGACATGGAGGAGAGGTGGAACCCAAGGCGAGAAACACAGGGCTGAGAAACTGTATGTCTTTTCAGACAAGCCCTCCCATCTATGAAGCAGATACTTTTCCCAATAGCCCCCATTTTCCAGATGGCTAAACTGGGGCCCAGAGAGGGCAGGGATTGGACCCAGTTCACTTAGCGATTCAGTGGCAGGGCTTAGATGCAAGCCAATGTTTTTAGACTGGCACTCCAGGGTCCTTGCTACAACAGAAGGAGGTCCCAGGGAGGAATTGGCTCAAGAGAGTTTCCGCAAACATCCTCTAGTCCTGATCCCACTCCAACCTGCACTTCACTCTTGGAAGAGAGAGTCAACAGGCAGATTATAACACAAACAATGGGCACCAGGGAGGATGGGGTGAATGAAAGAGCCCAGGCTCTGCAGTCCGACTGCGCCCCCACCAACCTTGGGGTTGGAGTCCTAGCTGCTCAGTTAGTAGTTGTGGGACCCTAGGCAATGTGCCTCAGCGATCCTGCCTAGAAAAGCTGGGTACAGGGTCATGTGTGGAATGTGAAGCACTCAGCTCTTAGCAGAGTCAGTGCTTGAAGCCCAAGCTGAGAGGATTTTCATACTATCCGCAGGGCCTTCCAGCTTGCTTGTTACAAAAAATGAGCTGTCTGCACTGCTAGCGAGGCTGGGGGCCCCCTGTGCTTGGGCTACAGCTCCAGCTCTGTCAGTGACCTGTCTCTGCATTCTCCTGGGCCTTCAGCTTCTCTCCCTTGCCAGGATGATTTTCTTCAGCATGGAAACATTGTTCCATCTTTCCTAGCACGGGAATATTGGTTCCATGAGGGCAGAGACCTTGTCAACTTCACTCACATCTGTCTTGTCTCCCCAGCACTTAGCACATGGCCTGACTCATGGGAGGAGCTCATTGTATAGCTGTTGAATTAAAATGATCTGAATGTTTAAAAAAAACCCTGCCCTCCTTTGGTGTCTTGTCTCACTCATGCTACTGTCCTTTCTCAACTCCTTGAACGTGTCACTGCCACCACGCACAGTTTCCAGTCTTTTACCTCCCAGACGTTCCTCTCCTCATTCGAGTCTGGCTTCCTTGTTCACCACTCAGCTGAAACCACCCCAGGCCAAGGTCGTCAACAACCTCCTGGCAGCTGATCCAATGAATCCACTTGACTTCTTGGAAGCATTTCACATCAATATCCTTTCTCTCCTTCTAGAAACACTCTCCTCCCTTGGTTTCCAGGACTCTCCATGCCCATGATTTTCTCCTTGCCTCTCTGGCCTGTCTCCTGGCCTATTGGGTACACACCCAAGACATCACTTATCATCTTTACAGAAACTCTAGAAACTCTCATATCTCCTACTCCAGCCTAGTCCTTCCTCCTTAGTTCTCCTCAGACACACTCCACACCAGACACTCAGTATGCTCCCCCAACCTCCTCTTCCTCCACTGTGACCCTTCCGGTGAATGGTCTCACCATCTACCCCACTGTCTGAGCCCTCAAACCTAAGAGTCATCTGAGACTCCTCCTCACCCCCTGCCAACCCAGTCAGTCACTATGCATGTTTCTGCCCCATCTGTGATGGTTAATTTTATGTCAAATTGGCGGGACCATGGAGTGTCCAGATAGTTAGTCAAACATTTCTGGATGTATCTGTGAGGGTGTTTCTGGATGAGATTAGCATTTAAATTGGTGTACTGAGTAAAACAGATGGCCCTCCCCAATGTGAGTGGGCATCATCCGATCCATTGAGGGCCCAAAGGGAATAAAAAGGCAGGAGAAGGCAGAAGAAGGGGATATTTGTGCTCTCTCTCTCTTTCTCTCTCTCTCTCTGCCTGACTACTTCAGCTGAGGCATTGGTCTTCTCTTGCCTTTCAAGTGGAACTTAGACCATTGACTGTCTGGTTCTCAGGCCTTCGGACTCAGACTAGAGCTACACCACTGGGTTTCCAAGTTGCAGAGGGCAGATTGTGGGACTTTTCACCCTCCATAATTGCAATTGCATGAGCTGATTCTTTATAATAAATCAATCTCTCTGTATACGTATATGTATATGTATATCTATATCTTATCTGCATCTACTCTATATCCTGTATTGGTTCCATCTCTGGAGAACCCTAATACAACCTCCTAAATATATAATTCAGTACTTGAGCAAAAATCTTCTCAGTAATCTACTTCTCTGTCTCCTCTGTCACCAACCTAGCCAATCCCCTCTCCATCTCTTGCCTGGATGACTGCAATAGCCTCTTTCCTTATCTCTCTGATCCCGCCGTAACCCCCTTCAGCTCATTCTCCACATAACAGGCAGAAAGATTGTTTTAAATGTAACAGGCCTGATCACGTGCTCTTGCTCCTTAAAGCACTCCACAGTGGCTTCCCATTGTCACTAGAGCAAAGACTACAGCTCTGAGTGTGGCCTGTGGCCCTGTGTGGGCTGCCTCCCCCTACCTTTCCAATCTCATCTTGCATGAGTCTTTCCCCTTATGCTACCTTGGCTTTTTCTGTTTCCTTAAAAACATGATGGCTTTGCCAGACTCTAGGCATCTTCACATGCTATCCTTCAACCTGGTTTAATTGTCTTCCATGCTCTTTGTCTGACTGATTTCTACCCATCCTTCAAGCTTTAGATTGGACCTGATTTCCTCAGGAAGGCTTTCTCTGGCAGCCCCCACCCTCAGCTCCCTGGACTTATCTGAACATAAATTTCAACATACTCCATTGCTATGGTCTGTCTAATATCTTCTCCACCAAGCTAGGCCCAGAGCTCCAGGCAGGTAAGACTTGGCATGCTGCTGCACTCCCTTCTGCAGCCCCCTGGCCTGGCTTGAAGCAGACACATCCAGCTTGTAGAACACTGCCAGCACCCAGCCCTATATGCCCTGTCAGCCCCAGGACTCAGGGGTGCTAGGACCAACCAGACCACCCATTGTGCTCGTGTGATTCAGCACAACCAGCCTGTAGGAAATGTGACCAGTCTCTATTTTTATATTGCATAAAGCCTGATGAAACTGAATCTGCTATGCCGTTTGAGCTCTTTGGAGAAATTGCTGAAAGTCACTGTTATCGGAGCTGCCAGTCTTGGGATTCCTGAAGACAACATGTTTTGTCTATTAAAAAAATCTGAGGGAGTGCAAACATCTTGTCTGTTCTTCAGGCTTTGGGTTCTCACATCGCTCTCCACAGAGGGACCCTGGGAAAACCTTCCAAAGCCCACTTCTCATCTCCCAACCCACCTGCCTCGTGAGGACCTTTGGCAGCTGTCCCAGGTCCATGCATTTGTTGCAGGGAAGAACTACTCCAGGGCCTGGTTTGGGACTGACAGGTGCCCCTGTCTTTTCCAGCATCTCAGAGAAGTCAGCGTCCCGAAGCTTTTCTGAAGTGTGTAGGATGTGCTCACAGTTGGGGTAAGGAGCAACGAGGACTCCCCCTGCCATGAATGGAGTGTTATGGCTGAATTGTGTCCCCCTCAAAATCCATGTGTTGAAGTCCTGACCTCCAGTCCCTCAGAATATGATTGTTTTGGGACCTAGGGTCTTTAAAGAGGTAATTAAGGTTAAATGAGGTTAGTAGAGTGGGCCCTAATCTAACACAACTGGTGTCCTTATACAAAGATGAGATTGGGACACACAGAAACACAGAGGGAAGATCATGTAAAGACTCAGGGAGGGGCTGGCCCGGTGGCGCAGTGATTAAGTTCGCACGTTCCACTTCTCGGCGGCCCGGGGTTCGCCGTTTCAGATCCTGCGTGCGGACACGGCACCAGTTGGCAAAAAGCCATGTTGTGGTAGGCATCCCATATATAAAATAGAGGAAGATGGGTGTGGATGTTAGCTCAGGGTCAGTCTTCCTCAGCAAAAAGAGGAGGATTGGCAGTAGTTAGCTCAGGGCTAATCTTCCTCAAAAAAAAAAAAATTTCAAAAAAAGACTCAGGGAGAAGACGGCCATCTACAAGCCTAGGAGAGAGGCCTCAGAAGGAACGAACCCTGCTGACACCTTAATCTCAGACGTCCATCCTCTGGAACTGGGAGACGATACATTTCTGTCATTTAAGCCATCCAGTCTGTGGGACTTTGTTAGAGCAGCCCAAGTAAACTAATACACGGATCTTGGATTCTGATTGGACAGTATAATTAGTCAACACATTTTATTTAATTAAACACTGACTGTGAAACAAACATTGTGCCAAGTTCTAGGGAAGAAGTGGTGAGAGAAATGCTATACACGGTCCACGCCCTTGTGGAATTAACAGTTGGGCAGGACGTACGGGGATGCTGGAAGGATGGACAGTAGACAGAAAAACAAAAGCAAAGTGACCTCCAAAGGAGACTAGCAGTGCCATATTAGTGCCTGGGGTGGGGCAGTCAGGGTAGACCTGTGTTCATATGATGAGGCCATCACTCCCTCCCCGTGAGCCCTCGGCCTTGCTTCCTCGGCCATCACAGGTTTGTTGGGAAGATTGTCTCAGTTAACGCATGTGCAGGGCCTGGCAGACACTAACAAGTGTTCAGTAAATTCTGGCTATGAACATTTCCAAGCACAACTTATGGATCCTCCCCACTGTCCTTCTGTCCCTTCACTCCATGCAGTCTTAGGCCAGTTGCTGTATGGGCGTGGCAGTGGTGCACGATGTGCAGGATGGGGGGCTGGGGAAAGGGTGAGAAGAGGGGTCCTGAAGCACCTCTGCCCCTCACCTGATTCTGTTCCAGCAGGGACTGGGGAGAAACCGGGGTCGGACTCTCTCTTCTCACCATCACCCTTTTACGTCCCTCATCCTCAAGTAATCCAAGTGCTTTGGCTCTGGTACCTGTGGTCTTATGGTACAACCGGCAGATAAGAAAGGGAGGCCCAGTCTCTTGGGTAGTACCCCAAGGGAGACTTTGGAAGCCTGGGGCCTCCCTCACGTATTAGCTTCCTTGCATGGGCTACCATGGGAGCCTGAGTCACTACCTAGAGCACTTTTTTCCAGCAAAAAGAACCTAAAGTTCAAAATCCATGTTCAGAACATGACCCCATCTGTGTGCTGGAGTTGGCTTGAAGAGCTTTATTTGACTTCCCAACATCCCTAGAATGTTGGCATCACTCAACAAGCCAGCCCGGGATAAGAATGGAGCCCAAGGCCTCTGACTGCCATTCCTGGCACTTAGCCTCCACATTCAATCCTCAAAGGAGACCCGAAATTTCTTTGCCATTGTCTCATCACTGCCGTGGCTTTTCCTATTAAACAGTGGATTATTCTCATTACTGGGGATTGGTGCAACTTGCGCCAGTGACTTCCCATGGCCATATCCCACTCCACACCAACAGCTGCAAGTGTTTGGGGCTAAGACCACACTTCCTCCAAGGAGAGGCTAGGGCATCATTGCCCTCTGAACAGTCTCTGGCTCTTGCCATCCTCAGAATTCAGGAACCTGAGCCAGGACAAAGCCCGAGTATTATGTCCCACCTACACAGGGCACAGGAAAAATTCCCCCTCCTACCCCTCCCCCGGCTCTGAAACCAAGCAGGGCATCCTTCTGGCAAGCGACACCTCTGTTGGTAACCAGAGATCAGGTGACAGGGAAGTTGTCAGTGTGATTTGTGACAGATCTCACTAATCTCGTCCCAGGGGGATGAGTCAGGAGATTATCTTACACACATGGGAACAAACTTTAAGACCCAGGACATCTCTGCTTCCTGCTTCTAAACTGGTTTGGGCTGTTTCCTCATCTACAGTCTGACTTTTGGAAAAACAAGTTTAGCCCATACCCATCCATGCCCCATGGAGGTTTGGGAGCCAGCAGGGATCCAAGATGGAAGAGGATGGGCCGCAAGTAAATGTCATTTGCTCTTTATTATTATTCATTATCTTCTTGTACAGAAAGAGACAAAATTTAACAGCTAAATCAACAATTACAGAGAGAGAGAGAAACCAGAAGCAAGTTTGTTTGTTGCCCCCAGGCTCCAGTGAAATCCTGACATATCACTGAATGTACAGATTTCCCAGCTGACGTGGGTCAACACATGAATACAAGCACAGTTTAAAGTGGTACCAAAATTAATCCATTTCACAGTAATCATGTCTATAAGCTCAGCTGCACATATCAGGGCTTCCACTGTCACAAATTCACGATCACAGAGTGAAATAGCAGGTGTGTTCAGGCCTGGGAAAGTGGCATCCATAAGGGGAGACAGATTGGGAGGCAAAAGCAGCTGTAGGATTTGTCCCAATCTTGAATTTCTGTGTTAATGCTCAGGCTGGGGGCGGGAGAAGGGCAGGCGCTGTTCACCAGTCAGATATCTCGGGACAGTGGAACAACTGTTGAGGCGTTGAGCCCGAGGGGTGTGCTGTTTGGATCTCTTTGTCAGAAAAATTCTTGCTAGAGAGAGACTCACCGCCCACAGCCTGCCAAAGGAAAAGCTGGGGCGAATGATGGGAGTGGCCGGTCTGTTAGTGAAACATCTGCTTTACAGAATATTTAGCAAGATACACAGTTATATTACTTTAAATTGCAGTCTAGTTCACAAACTATGTTATTCACAGGGTAAACAAAAGAGTAGAATGAAAAGCTGCAATACTCAACATCCCCACAATGGAGAGAGAACAAGAGAGCAACCTGTACAGAAAGAGCCTCACATGTGAGAGCTGCTGAACCCAAAGCCGAAGGCACAGGGAAGGGATCCTAAATATCTTGAGCCTCATATTTGAAAAAGGTACTCACTTTAAACTAGATCCCTCTTACACACATGACCCTGCAAATTGACTAAAGGGAAGAATATTTCCAACATTTCTATGGAGCAAGAATCACAGATACCATGAATTATCTTAAGTCGTGATTTTCTCTAAGTTCTGAATTAGTGGGCTTCAAATTAATGGGCTTTTATCATAGTTGCAGGCAGTCTGATTACAGTACTTTTAAATTAGCTAATTATACTGATTAGCATGAGTAGAGTTCAGTGGGGAGGATGTGCTTGTTTCTGAATTGACGCAATCCTGAAATGGAGCTTCATTATTCATCAAGCTGAAAAGCAGCCGAGACCAGCAGCTTTGCTGCCCAGCTCTCCATCTCAGCCTTGAACGTGAGGGCACATACATGAGACACAGCACACACGCATACTCCTAGAAAGACAGAGCGGAGGTGAGTAAGAGAGTCTCTCCTGATGATCTCTCTCTCTCGGACAAAAGAACAATCTAAAGGCAGTGTTGATTTTTTAATCCTTCTTGTGGGATGCCATTTGGTTGTCAAAAGATCAACCCTCAGCCAGAGAGGAACCATCTGGCTCCAACTCCTTAACAAAAAGACACTTTCCTGTCCTGAATTCCTCATATTCGGGCTACCAAAAAGACAACATCCAACATATTGGGCAGATTCCTGTTTTCCAAAGCACCCTAAGGAATTCACACTAATGGCAGTGGGATTCGCAGGTAGAAGAGGAGGCCCCTGGCCTCCAGGTCAGACTGCTCAGTGTTGTGTTTCCATTGGCCAGGGCGCCACGCAGCTGTGCTGCTGCTGCACACGCCGGGCACGTGTGCGCTCCACTCTTTCTCTTGTGCTTTCGTTTAGAAAACCCCAAGCGATGGGGAGCGGCAGGGGAGGGACAGGATTGTGATTCTTGTTTTAAAAAGTCTTCAAAAGTTTTTTTTGAAAACAAGTGACAGTCATATTTCAAGGAACTTTTTAAAGCCTTTTCTTTTTTTTTTTAATGAAAAATATCTAAATAACCAGCCCCGCCATTCCCAAAGTCAATAGTCAGACATCTTTCCACCAAAAAAATATATAAATAAATAAAAGGGCCCAGGAGTGCTCAGATTTCCATCAGCTGCTGACACCCACAGAACAGGAGCGGAGGCTGGGGACACCACACCCACAGGGCATGTGAGTGGAGGGTCCCACAGGGAGGAGCCCACCGGATGGAGCGGCTTCATCTTCTTCCAAAGCCTTTCGTGAATGGGGGCAGAAGGTGGTGACTTTGGGGGACTTTGACAGCTAATCTAGGCTTTCCTTGCTCAGGGCCCTGTCATCAGGCTCCCCAGCCCCAGGAGATGACATCCCTCCCTTCAGACGGGAACTCTCCTGGTACAAATATAGCCACACACGAGCTATTGTTTCAGATAAGCATGTGAGAAAAGGCAACGTGCACACATGTACATACATACACACGCACACACATACACACAAGTCCAACAACAAAACTGTGGCTACTGCAGAGTTAGCATTGTATCAAATGAATGTCCATAAAAGACAGAATTTGAAAAGATATGTACAGGGCATTTGTGAAAGCCAAATTGCACCGCGAGGAGTTACGACCACTGTGTACTATACAGTCTTTTTTCTACAATATACTGCAAAAAACATCCCAGAGACCACAACGGCAACCCCACCTGGAAGCATCTGAACCGGAGAGTGCAGCACCTGAAGGACATGTGCTGCCCTCCACCGGGCCAGGCTCCTGCTTCTCGCTCTCTCCCATCTCCACCCAGCCGCAAACTACCCAGCAGCTTGGCAGGGAAGGGTTCAACAGGTGCCAAAGGCAGCAGACATTCCTTGGCATACTCCCTTTGGCTCTGGTCAGTGGGGCCCATGCTATCCAATCAGTGGGAAGGAGACACATAGGGGTAAGTGTCTTCCCCCATGCTCCCAAGTCACACGCAGGCACCTGCCTGAGGAAATGTTGGGAGAGCAGGGGCTGGTCCTAGAGCTGCAGGCTGGCCCAGGTCCTCCAACATGGCCAAATAGGATTGACTCCAGCCTCCATCATGGAAAAAGCAGGGGCCTTTTGGGCTGAAAATGTCTTTGCGAGGAAGGGCAGGAGTGCAGTGCTAGAGGCCCAGAGGGAGGAAAAGAGAAAGGAAGGAAAGGTGGAATGCCACCTGGTCAGCACCTCTGGCATCAGGGAGCTCTTGGGGGAGGGGTAAGGAGACAGAAAGTGTCAACTGGCAGGAGATTGACTCCCCAGGTTGAGACTCAACATCAGAGTCATATGAAGGCCTCCACTAAGACTGTTCCCCTATAACTTACACATTTCTAGAAGAATCTTCCTAAGGGCAAACTGCACTGGCTCCCTGGTGCTTGAAGCACTGCACAGGCATTAGCTCAGTCAGCCTCCAACGGGCCTGTGAGGTAGGGGGAAGGATGGAAAACCCTAGCCACAGGGTTGAGTTGTCCAAGCTGGTGGCCTCACTGGGATAAGAACACAAGCCTCCTGACTTGAAGCCTGTGCACAGGACTGGAGGGGCCTCCAGAAGTCATCTGTGGCCTGAAGGCAGGGCTGCGTTCGAAGAAGGAGGCCCGAGGCCCGCCCTGGAGAGCTGTTTAGACAGAAAGAAGCTTGTCTTCTCACTGGGTTTTAACCTGCTGTGGTTGCTAATAGACCCTGGCTGTGCACTCTTTTGGGCCCCACAAAAATTTGCTACATTTTTTAAAGCACCACAGAGGAAAAATGGTTTGGCGCTGAGGCCAGGAGGATGGAGATGAAGGGGTGGGGGGAGGTGGTGTCCACAGCGTCTTTTGCTTGGTCCTTGACAGTCACGGGGCAGGTCACCTCTGCCCCACTGCTGTCCGAAGCCTTGCTGAAATGGGGAGGTGGACACAGAAAGGGGTTACTAAAAATGGCCCAGCACCTGGCAACGACAGAGCAAAGACCAGATGGGCTTTGACCCAGGTCACGGACTTCCCTATCTCCCCCGCAAGGAAATTTCTAAAAAGGGACACTTCAGGATCTTCTCTCCAGGTAGGGCACCATCACTAAAGAGCAATCAGCCATCTGAAACTCAGTGCACCTACTCGTAAAAAGAGACGTATCCTAAAAGTTCAAAGCCATAGAGCACGGTGCTGAGGAGGCCAAGTTTGTGGGTTTAATCGTCCTGTGGGCCAGTCGATGTCACAAAGAGAAAACTCCAGCTCTCTGCCCCAGCCTGTACCCCAACCATTCAGAGGCCACAGGTTCCACAGGCAGGGTCAAGAGCGTCGGTTTTCCCAGGGCTATGATTGGGTTCATGCCAGTGGGTAGCGGTTTTAGCACAGCCAGTACACGTGTCTGGAGAGCCAAGGTCTGGGGGAGGCCAAGCACACTAGACCCAGAGCTACTGTCCAGGATGGCAAAGTTCACATGGGTCCCCTGCTCAATCTGGGGGAGGTAGCTCTGCCAGCCAGGCCCCTGCCTCCCATCTTTCACACACCCTGTCCTCCTTCCAGGCTTCTCCAGACATTCCTTTTAACCTGGTCAGGAAAGTGGGGGTGGGGTTGGGAGAGAGGGGTGTCACAGATCTGTGCGGCTGATTTCCCTCAGCCTCTTATGAATGGCCCAGGTTATATTGTTGTGTTTTATTGTGTTCATTATTTATTTGTTATTACTTTTCATTTTTTCAGTTCTTGTCTTTGTCCTCAAAATGTAAGCAAGGACAGAAAGCACGGACTGTCAAGGAAATAGGGTACTGAAGGGCTGGCTTCTCTCGCTCACCTCTGGCCCAGGATTCCAGACACAGGCAGGTCTCCAGCCAGCTGCGTAGCCCCGGGGCCCAAGCCTATGGACATTCTGGCCACAATCAACTCAATAGGGTGATTCCTTTGGCATCAGAGAAGCCAGTCCCTGACAGAAGGACAGGATGGCAAGGGTGCAGGGGCTTCTGGAGGAGCTGGGCTCTCTGGCCTGTGGCTCTCCCCAGGGGCTTTGACGCATGCGTGTTTCCTACCCCCTCCACCTATCTCTGACAACTGACTTCCTACAAATCCACGGTTAGGAAATTATTTGGCAACAAGGAGGCTAAGGCTGTTTTGTGGTGGCACAGTCTTTAAAAAGTTAAAAAGAAAATAGGAGACCCCTAAAAGAGGCTTTCACATTGGACAGGACACAAGTCCCACTACTTGTCTGAGCCAGGGTTGGCGGCCACTATCTCCTCATACTTCGGGGGTGGGTCGCTGTAAGAGACACTCGCCTCCTCACTGCTGCTCTCCTGGGGTGCAGTCACCTCCTCATAGGATGGGGGAGGGGTGGCACTGGACAGTCTGGAGAGGGCGAGCTCAGGGAGGTAGAGGGTGCTCTCGAGGCGGACTGTAGTTCTGCCCCCCCGACTGGGCCCTAGTGCCACCTGCGGGTTGCTCCCTGCCTCCCGGTGCCCAGAGGACTCCCCTTGGCTATGCACAGTGCCCCGGTACACCATGACCCGGGGCAGACTGTGCCCAGCGCGACTGGCTAGGTACCGGTTTTGAGCATACGAGGGGTGATGACGAGTGGCTTTCTGCAGCTGGCACCTCCAGATGATGAACAAGGCGATGACAATCAGCAACGCCACCCCTAGAAGGGGCACCACCACGTACATGGCATCCGAGCTTTGTGCGGGGTCTCGGACTGAGTAGACTGCATTTGGGTACCCCTTCCAGAACTCCATCTACAAAAGAATAAGAAAAGCCACTTATACTTACACACAAGAGTCATGCCCCAGGTGGACCTCAGAGCCCTTCAGCAAGTCAGGTATTATGTTCAGCGGGACCTGCAGCTGCTCCCCACCCTGCTCCAGCTGACCGGTCTATTAGAGAGCTATTAGAGAGGCTATGGAATGCACCAAGGACAATGGGCATGGCTCCCAAGTGAGGAGGCCCCCAGAGGCAGGCAGATGGGACTCTGTTCTTGTATGGCCCCACTGGCCCTGCCTTGGATGGGGCTGGCTTTTTCCTTCATTGCTTCTGATTCGTCTGAGATGCCAAGGCCTGCTCTGGTTATCCCTGAGACTAACTCTGCTCCCAGCCCCAGCCCCAGAGCAGTACATGCCGTTTTCTCTTTGTCCTCAAACACCTCCTTGACCTCCTCGTAGCTGCAGATCTCCTCCATGCACTCCCGCTCGATGGTACCCTGGCGCAGCTCCTCCAGGAACTCATTGGCACGAGGGAACCGCTTCAGGACCGAATGGGCGTTCTTGGCCTCCAGAAACACTGAGGAGAGAGCTGCACTGAGGCCTGGAATGGGGAGAGGCCCAGGGGCTCCTTCAGACCAGACTCAGCCCAGGCACAGAAGCACAATGATGGAAGGAAGTAAGACACAGCCAGCAGGCAAGACACCATCCCAGACATGGCTGGCCCTTTGTAAAAGAGATAGAAGGGCTGACTTTCTGTGACACCATGATGCATCTCCTAGAATCCCATGGACCCAACAAGACTCAGGCCTCTGGTGCTATGGAGGAATGTGGGATCCGACTGAGAGGGAAGTGTATGCTGCATAGGACCAAGGGGCACGAAGGATTTGGGGCATTGTAGTCATCAGTGAAAAAGTTCCCAGTATCTTCCACCTCACCTCAAAGAGTGAAAATCAGAGCCCTTATCATGAGAATTCATACCCCTTTGAAGCTGATGCTGGTGAAAAATACCAAATAGCCCCACAAGACTCTACCAGGGTGGGGTCCCTCCAGCTGAATGGCCACCTGTGCCATCAGCTTGCCTAGCATCAATAGCCTTGCCTGAGATAGTCTAGTACAAATGCAGGCTGGGGTAGATCAAGGGACTGGATGCACATGAACCTGAGAGTGCCTCTGGGAGGGCGGGTAGCAGGGTCTAGGTGGAGGATCTAAGCCTTTGTAGACTGGGTGCAGATGCCTCCTGCAAAAACGTCTTTGAGTGGCAGCTACATCCACCTATTGCAAAGGAAGAAACCCAGCTACGGTTAGGCTGACTAGCATGGCATGAGCTATGCACCCCCATAAACGTGAGCTGAGACTTTAGACGATGAGAGAAGAGGTAACACCTGCTCCTGGTATTCCCCTGGAGGCAGGACTTCCTAATTCTCACGTCAGCCAGCCCCTCTTGGTGCCCAGGCAGGTAGGGCTTTGCCAGCAGGCAGGCAGGCAGGCAGGCAAGCACCCTTCCCCAGGCCCCACGGCCTGTCAGATTAGTTTCTCCACAGCGACCTGGGTAGGTGCACATCTACAAGTGAGCACATGTTCCAGAAGGGAGTCAAAGAGTTGAGAGGGGAAAGCTGCAACCCAGACGAGCAGACAAGGGCCACCAGGACACCCCAGGGAAGGACCTGAAAGGTGCACACGCACCTTTCCCATGAGCCCCTAGGCACGGCCTTCCACCACTCGGCCTGGGCCCGGAAAAACTCACCTGCCATGGTGCTACCTCAGATCCAGCGTCTCACTTGCCTGGCAAAGAAGAAAAGCAGAGTCACGGTAAAATCACACCCCCAAACCCACAGCGCACCCTCTTGGCCCTGGGATGTGACTCCCATGCCCACTGGCCTGGTCAAAGTTCAAAGCGGCCCCTTAGGAGGCAGAGGCCCCTCTGTGCAGCCTCTCACAGTACTGCTTCCTGTCCTTCCCCGAGCTCTCCTCCAGAGCCCCCGAGGCCCAGCAGAGCCCAGAGCACATCTTCCAGCTATTTCCTCCAAGAACACATTCTGAGAGTCTAGAAGACCTAAGGGTTGACTTTTTTCTTTAAAAAAGAAAAACTCCTAAAGACCGAGGCTCCTCCTTCCTTGCTTCCCTCAACAAATCTTTGCACTTTTGAGTCAGAAAGGACTTCAGAGAGACAAGGACTTAGATGAGGTCAAGCAAACCAGCAGTGACAGAGACAGGACCCGGTTTTGGAACTAATTTTGCTCATGAGGCAAATCCCAGATACCTCTAATGACAAGCACGTTCCTTGAAAACAGGCAGTTAAGACGGCACCAACAACCATCTCCAAAGTCATGGCCCAAACCCAGATGACCTGCTGTGTTCGTCTTCACCAGACAGGGTGGCAAGGATCTCCCGAAACCAGTCATCTCTCCTCTCTTTGCATTGAAGAAAACTGCAGCCGAGTACCAAGACATTGATTGACAGGATGAAAACTGAGATACTAACTAGACGCAAGCGTTGCCTCAAATGTGAGTTACCATCTGAAAGCCTCCTGCTCAGGAATTATCCAGCCAGTATGTAAACCACAGCCACAGCACACTGCCATCCCCAACACCCACTCTCACTCCTGCACAGATTCCAGAGCACTGGCCAAGCTGTCCACATCTGGGAGCAATCACTCCGCAGCTCCCCTCCCAGGCAGAAGCTCTGGATTTATGACTGACTGGATGCAAGACATGTGAATGGTGGCGCTCATTATGCTCCCCTTTTAGCCTAGGCTGCCAGGAAGTTCAGCGTTAACATTGACCATCAAGCACAGGCGCCCTGGAAGCCCAGCTGTTAAGCACATATGCTTGTCCCCTGCGACGTGGTATACACTTTTCTATTTACGTTTTCAGAGTCTTATGTCTATTTAAAATATATCTTCTAATCCTTTGGGCAAACAGGTAGAATATAAATCACAAATAAAATTAAAACTAAAGGAAAAACAGAAAATCTAAAATCTATCTATGGAAACACCATATTGAGGGGGCTTTCCTCTTTCAAACTCCACAAGAATCCCATCCAATACTATCAACGTGTGACTTTGTCAACAGATGGGCCTGCCAGTGTGAGAAAAGTTGACCCTCAATATTGATGAGAATAAAGATGGAATATAATCTCATAACCCTGCTTCCATTACGGATCTCTGAGGTTCCCCTAGAGCCAATGCCAGTCATGTGGCAAGGGTGTGGGTGTGGCATGCCTAACAGCAAGGTTTTTGATTGAAGAAAAATGGAGCGGTTGTGTCAGGGTTTGAAAAGAATGAGTAAACGCTTTACTAATAACTGAAGAGAGAAAAATATATGTTTCATTGCTTATCAAAGAGAACTGCAGTGTTTTTTAAAAATTTTTATGTGGAAAAATTACGTAACAGCTTACATATAGCCACCTCTTGTCCCAAACACACCCGACTTTGGTGTGTGCACACCCACACATATCACAGCCCGGAATGTGTGCTATCCTGACACCTGCAAAAGTCATTAGCTCATTTTAAAGCTTCAAACAAGCCAGGAACTCCCCAAAACAGCTCACAAGACATGGCCCACTCCATTTACAATTCTGTAGCCACCGTCACTGCTGCTGCTGCTGCCACGAGGCCTTCTGCCCCTCCTTCCCCAAAATTTAGCGCCTGCTTCTTCCCCTATAAATACACCATCAATAGGCTGTTACTATGGCAACAGTGAGGAAGCGTGAGGGCTCCACGACAGAGAATGCTGCTGCAGTCACGCATGTATATGTCCCTCCTGCCCCTGGTGGATACTGTAAGGCTGATTGTAGGCCGGAGGAATTTTTAACCCACTCCCCACAGGAACACAGCTGAATCCTGAAGGCCTGGAAAGGAAGGAAGGCAGGGACTGGCCACCACAAAGACCTTCCTTAACCCCACCCCAGGCTGAAGCTTCCGAATCACAGCACTCTGGGACATGCTCCCAGACTCCCTCGCATGGGGACTGGCGGCCATCAGAGCACCTGGTGTCCCAAGACGTGGCCTCCAAACCACTTCTCCAAATCTTAGCCCTTATTTCCCTCACTCAGAACTGATCGCTAGGAAAGCTTCTGTGATCTCCAGATCTCATGACTCATCAACCCACCCAGTGACACGGAACTCCCAAATTACGCTCTAACTCAAACTCTGGGCCCTCCTTGTCCCCTTCCACTCATGCCAGCCCTGAAAGTGCCTGTCCTCGCCCACCGTCGCCCACCACCAGCGCCCTGCCCACCAACTCCTGCTTTTGGCTCAGCAACACTCTTCGCCCGGGTCTGCTCAAGACCCCCAACGCCTTGGCCCGGCCCGGCCTCCAGATCCTCCCCCAACAGTGCCCCGCGCCCAGCTCGGTGGCCCTGAACACCGAACCCTGCCCTCGGGGCTGGGGCGCCCAACCCAAACGGCCTCACCGTTCTCCGGGGCCCAGGAGGCGGACGCCCTGTTTGCGCACGCAGCCCGCCACCTCGCTGCTGCGCCTCTTCCAGCAGGGCCCCTGTCCCCGCCCACCTGCTCCCCGTCGGCCAAGCCCCCCGGCCCAGCCCAGCCGTTTCCTCCCTCCCTCCCTCTCCGCCCCGCTGCCCTCCCGCCGCCCCGGGCGCCCCGTTGCCTGCCCGGCAAGGGCCAAAGTGCTCCTGGAGCTCCCACCCCTCGCATTCGGGCTCCCAGGCCCTGCCCATTACCTCGGTACCCCCCTGCCCCTGCTCTCCTCTGGGGGCTCCGCCGCTGCCCGCCCCCCACACCCAGCAGCGCCAGGTCTGGCCTCGCGCCCCGCGCCTTGCGCGCCACCCTCGAGCGCCACGACCACCGTGCCCCGATCGCCAGGCCGCGATCGTCGCGCCGCACCGCGCACTCGGCCGCCAGGCCCAGGAGAGGAGAAGGGGTGGGGGCGACGGGAGCGGGCCGAGGGGGTAGGGAGGGCGGGCCAGCAAGCTGGGCCGGAGGGGCGGCGGCGCGCACCGAGCACCGCGCGCCCGCGCCCCACTCCGCCAGCGCCGCCCCTGCCCCCGCCCGTGCCGCCGGGGGGCGGGGCCTGGCCGGCGGGCCCGGGACGCGACAAGGACCCTCGGCCGAAGGCGTGGGCCTCGTCGTGCCCCCCGGCGCGGGCCCTCGGAAGCCCAGGCGCTGCAGCGGGCTCAGGTAGCCGCGCCCAAGACCAGCGCGCCAGGCGTCCCCGCGCAGCCCACCCCCCTAACTGTCCCCTAGCCCAGCTCACCTGTCATTCCGGCCGGCCCGCCCCCGAGTGCTAGCCGAGAAAAGTGAGGCGCAGGCCAGCAGCCTGGGCCCTCCTTGCCAGGGCTCCAGCGGGCCCGCAGAAGAAGGGCCGGGTCGAGGCCGCTTTCTGCCAATGACTGGGTGATCTTGGCTCCGTCACTTACTCCCCCCACCCTGCCCCGGGACGGCAGACTTCTCTCCTGTCAAATCTGGGAAATGGGGAGAATCCTGCCTCCCTCGCGGGGCTGCAGCAAAATAAAGGAGGAAATGAGCTTGGAAAACCCTTAAGGCACAGAAAGGGAAGAGGAAGGAATCTCCTGGGGCTGCAAGGGGAGCGTTGGCGTGGGGGCCCTCAAGAGGCTGCACTTTGGGAGGTTCAGCATGACAGGACGAGACGCTGGTAGCAAAGAAATGGCACTAGTCCAGGAAGAACCACACGACGTGGTGGACCGCTAAGAGAGGGCAGGACGTTTCGAGGGAGCTCAGGGTCTGGGTCTGCCAGAGCCTGGGCAGAGGCTCCTGCTGGGGTTTCAGGGCTCTTTTTGTTTTCTGCTCCTCTGGAGCCCAGCCCAGCCCAGCCCTGGAGTTGGCGCCCCCCTCCCCATTTGGTGTTTTTGGGCAGAATGAGCCTGAAAAGGCGTGTTTGGAACTACCCTCTCCCCCATCCCAGGCAGAGAAACCCCAGCCTGTCCTGCCTACTGCGGATGGACGAAGGGACCGGAAAATAGGGGGGCAGGCCTCCTTCACCGGGGATGGAGCCTCTCCCAGTCCAGCTCCCCCTCTTCCTCCCCTTCCCCTGCTCCCAATGGAGCTTTCCCTTCCATCTCTGCCTTCTGTTTTCAGACTCCCCCATGGCTTGCTTGCTCTTCTGTGGCTGCAGGAGCCCTCCTTTCCCATGACAGACCCTCTAAGGTTACCCCCATAAAAGCAGGAAGAGTGCACCCCTTGGCCTGTGAGGTGGGCTTCCACAGAAAAAAATCAAGATAATCTGGAGAGGAGAATAGGGGTCCTCTGGTGCCCAAAGGGCTGTGTATGTTTTAGAGGCGTCCTCAGTTCAGGGGGAGAGAGCCTAGGCCTTGGCTGGGGTTGGAAACAGTTTGGTGCTCTTCAGGAAATTACTTCCCGGATCTCCTACTCCACCACTATGATTGCATTCTGATCATAACCACCATGTTCACAGGCTACTTCACACAGCTTTCAGTGTGAGGCAAGGATCTAGGGCTTCCGCTTTCCTCCTGGCACTCCCACCTAAGCTTCTGGCTCCAGCAACACTAGGCTACTTCTAGTTCCTGCTCGGCCCAGAATGCCTTTCCTCCCACTGTCAGCCTCTGTGTACTTGTATTCATTCTTCTCACATAGTTCAGATGACATCTCTACTCTGGGTCCTGCAGGATTCTCCGCCCCCACCCCTGTTGACTGTTCCATTCTCAGCGATCTGTCTGCAGAGACTATAAACACGGGGGCCTCTGTGGACACCAGGGGTGAGAAGGATTAAGAGCAGCTCCTCTGCAGTGTGCTGCCTGCTTTAGCCCTTTGTAGTACCACAGATCAGCTCCAGGATCTTCAGCAAGTTGACTTAACCTGTCTGCATCTCAGTTTCCTTGTCTGTCAAGCGAGAATGACAATAATATACTGCCTCAAACAGTGGTGAAGGGCAAATGGGATAATCATGTCAAGTGTACCTGGTGTTTAAGTATGAGCCTAATACATGTCAGCTTTTGCCTATCTCCAGCTGCATCGTGTCCATTTGGTTGCTCACTTGGGTTGCACACTTGCCTCCTCTATTTTGGGGCCAGGGACCTCGTCTCCTCATGTGTCCCTAGCATCCAACACAGAGCCTCATCCACAGCAGGCTTACCAGATGCTTGCAGAGCTGAGGCAGGAGAGGCTGGGCTGCAGTGAGGAGCTGCAGCGGGAGTCAGCCTTCCACTTACCACCGAGATGTTGTTGCCAACACCACCAGCAGCTCCGGCCCCTGCTTCCTCCCATGGGGGCCCTGAGTCTTGGCTTCCTCCGGATCCTCTTCAGAGGGCTTTCTAGCTCTCCTCAGGAAGACTCAAGGCAATCTCAGGGTCTGGCTGGGGAGAGCTACAATCTTCCTTCCCTCCCCACCACCTGATTTCAAATCTTGCTCTGAACACTCCTCCTCTGCACCAGGATGGAAAGGCCTTGGCCACTGGCTACTCTGCCTTGGCCAGGCACCAGGCAGTTTGGTGCACTCAATGGACTTTATTTTTCCAACCAAATCACAATTATTTTAGCTTCCCCCAGACTACTGGCACAGTTCAGATCCTCATTAACTGAATCCTGGAGAGATATTCCTTCTCCCCCATCTCTGTTACATCCAGCGTGCACCGTTCTCTGACCTGCTGCATTGGTGATCTCAACAAACACACCTTGGCACACATCAAAATCACATGTGTAGGGCACTAACAATTGTGGGAGGTCTCAGCTCCAAAAGAGTGTATGGTATAGTTGCTCATAATAAAAACAAAAAAGATGGCAAAAGACAGATCATATTTCAATAAAAATTCCCAATACAGTGCAAGAGGACAGACCTTCTACCCAAACTTGTCCAAACTTCTAACCTGTCTTCATTTCTCATCCAGATCCCACCTGGCAGGACCACCTTCATAGGAGTTGGACCTATAGAGTCAGACAGGGCCTGGCACTTAGAAGGATTACCTATGCTTGGTTTAAGACTCTGCTGTCGCCATCTTTAAGTTCTTAGTACTTTTTGAGCAAGAAACCTGCATTTCATTTACCACTGGGCCCCACAAAGCTTATAGGCAATCCTGCCCCTTGGTAACATTCCAAACAACCTCAATCCTATCCCAGGGTCTCAACCACCCTACCACTCTTCTGACTCCTCCCCTCCTCCCCTCTGTAGGCCTTGGCCAGTCCCTCCTTTCTCACCCTTCCACTGCACCGATTCCATCATCTTCCTCCACATGGCCTCTCCCTAACCTCATCCCTGTGTCTCAACTTTTGGCTGAGACAAGTTCCCTTTTCCAGCCTCATTCTCTCTTGGCACCTCATTCTCTACCCTCATCCATCCCAGAATTGAACACTTCTATGAGCTGTACTGCCCCCATCCCCTTATGTCCTCACTGAGCCTCACCCCATCCCTAGCCTAAACACTGCTCCTTACCCCATATGAGCCTCAATTCATCTCTGCACGTTGATTAACCAGTTGATTAGGTGTTACAGGCTGAATTGTGTCCTCTCAAAATTCATGTCGAAGACCTAACCTCCAGAATATGATTGTATTTGGAGATAAGGTCTTTATAGAGACAATTAAGGTTAATTGAGGTCATTAGAGTGGACCTAATTCAATGTGACTGGTGTCCTTATGAGAAGAGGAGATTAGGATGCAGACAAATGCAGAGGAAAGAGTGTGTGAGGACACAGGGAGAAGATGGCCATCTACAAGCCAAGGAGAGCGGTCTCAGAAGAAACCAACCCTGCCAACACCTTGCTTTCAGACTTCCAGGCTCCAGAACTGTGAAACAATGAATTTCTGTTGTTTAAACTGGCTTAAGCCAGTCAGTCTGTGGCATTTTGTATGGCAGCCGGAGTAATCTAACACATCAAGTATTTATTCAGTGCTACTATGTGCCAGGCACTGCTCTAGGACCTGGGACCACAGAAGTCAACGAAACAAACAGAAACTCCTACCTTGTGGAGATTAGACAAAAAACAAAGTCAAAGATACAAGATGTTGGGTGATGATTGGTGCTATGGAGAAAAAATGAAGCAGAGAAGGGTCTCAGGGTGCAGAGTGTTTAAGTACAGTGGTCAAGGAAGACTCCACTGAGAAGATGGCATTTGAGCCAAGATTCAAAGGAGATGAAGGGTCGTACTATTCCAGGTCGGAGGATCCACACATGCAAAAGCCCTGCAACCAGGGGCTAGCATGTGCTAGCGTCAGCCAGGAGGCTGGTGTGCTGAAATGGAGTGAGTGAGAGAGGAAGACAGTAGGGGATGAGGCCAGAGAGGCCACAATGGGGGTGGTGAGAGATCCTGCCGGGCCTCACAGGCCATTGTAAGGACTTTGGCTGTTAGAGTGATGTGGAGAGACACTGAGGGATCTGAGTTAAGGGGTACCATGATCTGATTTCTATTTTCATAAAAATGATCAATCTGGCTACTTAATGAGAACAGATTGAAAAGAAACAAGGGTAGAAGCAGGGAGATTATTTAGGGACTATTGAAATAATCCAAGTGAGAGACAATGGTAGCTTACACAAGGTGGTGCAGTGGACTTGGTGAGAAGTAGGCAAATTCTGGGTAGATTTTGGTGGCAGAGTCATTAGGGTTTGATGACAGATTTGTATTGGGCTATGACAGAAAGACAGGAATCAAGGATGGCTCCTGGGATTTTAGTCAGAGGAATGCGAAGGGTGGAGGAACATTAACTGAATTGAGGAGGACAGCTGTGGAGTAGGTTGGAGTTGAGTTCAGGGGCAACATCAGGGCTGGAGATATAATTGGAGAATAAGTAGCATCTAATCAGTGTTAAAAGTCATGAGACCGGATGAGATCGACAAGGAAGTGAGTGTAGACAAAGAAAAGCAGCCCAATGACCAAGCCCTGTCCAATATTTAGAGGTGGCATAGATGAGAAGGAACCAGCAAATGAGACAGGGAAAGAAGGATCAGTGAGATAGGCAGGAAACCAGCAGAATGTAGAGCCAACTGAAGAAAGTATTTCAAGAAGGAGGGAGTGATCAATTCCTCAAATCCTACCAACTGAACAAGTAAGAGGAGGATGAAGAATTGACCACTGTGTTTAGCAATGTGGAGGTCAATGGTGACCTTCAAGAGCAATTTCCAGGGAGACGTGGGGTTCCAAGGTAGATCAGAGTGTTTTCAATCAAGAGTGGGAAAAGAGAAATTTGAAACAGTGAGTACTGACTGACAACTCATTTGAGGAGTTTTGCTATAAAGGAGAGCAGAGAAATGAGAGAGTGGTGTTGTAGGGATACAAGGGGACAAGATCAAAGTATTTTTTTTAATATGAGAGAAATTACAGCATGGTAACATGTTTGTGTGCCAGTGAGCCAGTGACGAGGGAAAGACTAATGATGCAGGAGAAAGATGCACAGATGCAGGTAGGTGGGAGAGGTGATGGTGGAGCTTGGAGCAGTTCTCTTCTGATGGCTTCTATTTTCTCAGCAAAACAGGAAGCCAGGCCACCAGATGGGAGTGAGGGTGGGAGAGAGGTGGCGACGGTTTGAGAAGAGAAGGCTTGAAATAGTCTTCTGGGAGATGGGGAGGCTGGATGTTCTATGGAAATGTAGCATGATTGCTTAGCTGAATTAAGGGCCCTCTTGAGATTTAATGGCCATTAATTTAAAGTGAAATTAATCAGCATGTCTGCATGGTTTTCTCTGGCCACATTCAATCTCCCGCGTGCAGACCCAGAGTAGATAGAAAGTTGGATTTTATCACGGTTGACTTTTGTTATGAGTATAAGAAAATGACAGAGGGACACAAGAACTGCATGTAGATTCAAGGGAGAAATTATGATAATCGATCATTGATTTTAGGTTGGGTGTGAGGGAAGTAAGGATAGAGTCAGGGTTTGGTGAAGGACAGTGAAAAAAACAGGATTGTTAGTTCAAGCGTCCCGGTGGTGGTCAAAAGATTATTGGAGTTCTTGTAGTGCTGAAAGGAATGAGCTGGGTTTCGGAGAGCAGGAGGTCATGGAGGGGTGGTGGCAAGGTCTTAGGACATGACCACAGGAGTAAGTGGCTGTGGTAGGGAGGAGGGAAACAGCCTGGGTGGAGAGACCAGGGGCTCGAATCATCTACGTGGATATTGAAATCAGCAAGAATGTACATATTTAACCAATTCTTATACCAGACCCCTTGAAGCCTTATCGCCTTTCCAACTCCTCACTCCATTCCTTGGACTCATTGTGAATCTGAGGGGCACCCCAATCCTGAGCTTCACCTCTTCCCAGAGCCTCACCTCTCCCTCAACCTCACTTGTCCAAGAGGTCACCCTATTACTGAGCCTAGGTCCTAGCAGGAGCCACGCCCCATGGCCCAATCTGTCATCCTTTACCTGAGCCTTGCCCCTGTGGGCTTACCCTGTGAGAGGCACTATGCCTGGTGCTGACGACATAAAGGTGAGTCAAACAGATCAAGTGTCTGCCCCGCTTCCATTCTGGTTGGAGGAGAGAGACAATAAACTAGCAAACACGGTGAAAACTTAGGAAGGCAGTTGGTACACATATGATGGAGGAAACCAAAGTTGGGAAGAGGGCAGGGAGTGCCCGGACACTGGCTCTTACTTTGTCCTGATTCTAACCTAGCCTGGAGCCTCCCAGTCTTCGAGATCCCCACCCCAGGCCAGCTCATGGTGGCAATATGTAGCTTCAATCACTCCCCCGGAGTCTCCTCACCTCAACCCTGGCACTGACCTTGACGTCTTTGCTGAGCTTGACCCCAGACCGGCTACCATTGAGATCCCTGATTCTCATCTATTCTTCATCCACCCTCAACTGAGCTTCAACATCACACATCTTCCCCCTAAGTTTCACATTGTGCAGAGGCTTACTGTCTCCAAGAAATTTTCCCACCCCTGACCCTGGCTTCTAAACAGAGCACCCCTTCCCTGAGACCCACCCTCTCCTTGATCTGGAGCCCATCTGCTCCTGGGTCTATTCCTGACCCCACCCCAATACCCCAACTCAGACCATACACAACTCAGGCCTCCCTCACTCCACTCCCTGTCCTGCTCTAGCTCTTCTTCTCCACCGCTTAAACCACCCTCAGCACTCCTGCCTGCCCCTCGCTTTATTCGGCGACTCCTCACAACTCCATCCCTGACCACACACCACAGCCCTAAGCTTCCTCCATCCCCATTTCTTACATCGTCCTTGGCTGGGAGCACAAGCTCTGGAATCAGACTGCCAAGATTCAAATTCAGCCTTTCCACCTGCTAACCACGTGCCTTGGGCAAGTGACTTTACCTCTCTAGGCCTCAGTTTTCTTGTATGAAAAATATGAATGCCAAGAGATCTGACTTCCAAAGGTCATTGTGAGGACTGAATGAGATAAGGCAAGTGAAGAGTTTAGCACAGCACCCAGTTCAATGAGGTCTCGATTAGTACTAGATACAAAAAGACGCTAGTCTTGGGCAAATGGTCTGGAACAGTGGGTGCTTCTGTGTTGATTTCTTTCATCTCAAGGACGAGACTCAGCCTGAGAATCTACACACCATCACAAGAGAGGTTCTACCCTCACCACTCCTAGCTTTGGGATGCTCCCAGAAAATTCTGATGTTCTTTTAACAAACTCTGGCAGGAGAAGTGGGACAAGAAGTGAGGCTGTTGGTCTTGAGGTTGTAGGACTAGGAGTGTCAGAGCAGCTTTTGTCTCCCCAGCTGGTGTTGACCTGCATCTCAGTAATTGGCCTCAATGCTGAGAATCCTCCTCCATGTGGCTCAGGGTGTTCCTTCGGGAGCCAGAGTCTGAGGGTCCACACTCCTAGGAGCTTGAAGACAACTGAGAAACTGCACAAGATTCGAGGCTGCTCCTTTCTGAAGAGGAAAACAAAGTTCCCTCAGTGGCTAAAAGTTTCCTGGCACCTCTGCCTTGGGGTGGAATTCCCTCCCTTTCACTGGGTAATCATTGTCTCTTTGGCCACATGCCCTACTTGTGGCAGAGGAACCTCTAGACCAATATTTCTCAAAGACTATGATGCACAGGAATCATCTGGGTTGCTTTTCAATCATGGCAATTCTCATGTCTTGGTCTACATCCCCTACAGAAACAGTAGGCCTGAGGGGGGAGCAAGAGTTCTGCATGCTTACCCAACATTCAGCATGCCAGTGACTTGGTGATGTGAATGTGGGGCTCTGGGTAGGCCAAACTTTCAGAAACATTGCTCTAATCTTGACTTTCTTCACAGGAAGTGCCTCCTAATCTCTCTCTCTCTCTCTCTCTCTCTCTCTCTCTCTCTCACACACACACACACACACACAACACACACACACACACACAGTGGCGGTAGCAGAGAGCTCCCAGAGGATGGATTGTAAGAGTAAATAATCTGACCTCAGGTTTGGGAGGTCAAGTGAGCAAGTACACGAGGTCCTTAGAAACCCTGGGAGCCAGCAAGAGCATCTCAAGGCCGGGGACAGGGCTCCTAGGAGGTCTGAGTACAGTTGCCTGGGCTGGCCAGGCTCAGTCCAGGGCTGGAGAACCAAAGACAGGGCTAATGGCCATTATATAGCATGACACACCCACACACACCTTCCGTACCAACATACACACACACCTGGAAAAGATGCTTAAGCAGACAAGCTCCCACTGACCTCGGCCCTGGTGCACTTCATTTTCCCTACTGCCATCTCCTGGACACTGCGGGCACTGTAACTACCACCACGACCACTGGCAAGTGCATTCCTTTCTTATGCCAGGCCTCTCTGGATACCATTATCATAAAAGTTATGTCAACCATGCTTGTGGGCTCCAAACTCAAGTCCAAATATATTCCCTGTCCCTGACTCTTATTATTTGAGGTGGGCTGCTGGAATCATACCAATTTTCAGAAAGAATTGAGCTTCATTGAGCCACTGCCTTGACTGGAATGTCCACCAAGCATCGGAAGTACCATTGGCCACCAACCTCTGGTCTGGTCTGGTCTTTATGAGAGAGGATGCTGATGATGGATGCAAGAGATCAAATGACAACTGTGGTAGTCAGAGTGGACAGAGCTTCTTCTATCATCCTGCTCAAGCCACAGTTGCCTCCTTGCTCTTCCAGGAGCACCATAAGCATGTTCCTGCCTCAGGATGCTTGCACTTGTTCACTCTACCTGGAATTTTCTTTGTTCAAAGTCTATAATAAACATTTGTTGAATAATCACTATGCACAGGTATGTTCTAGAGGCTGAGGACACAGCAGTGAACCAAGTTGACTAAAGGCCTTGTCTTTCTGGACATCACAGCAAGGGAAGACAGATAACACATTAATAAATAAGTGCAATATAGATGATATTCCATCAAATCCAGGATGACATCAAGTGCCTGACCCGGCAATTAAGCCATGATGCAATGCTTTCTTGGTACATATAATTTTTATTTTGTACTTATTAAAAGAGCTTTTTTAGACTTTATCAGACATTGATTTTTACCATAGTTCTTTCTGGTGCTTATATAAAGAGGAAAATATAGGCGTGACATCAGCATCAAGGCAGAGTGAGTTGTTCCCTTTGTCTCTCCCCTCTAAGTTACAACTAAACAGACATCCATTGACCAACAGAGGATTCCCTACACAGCACAACAGGACACCTGAGAGATCCACACAGCCGTATATCTGAAGGTGGGCCATCTGGACCCCCAGGAAGCAGTGGAACTAGGGGAGTGAACCCCTTTCCCTCCCCAGCAGGAGTGATCCAGGTCATACATCCTCACACAGTGGCAAGTGAAACTGTGAGTGGAGGCGGGGAGAGCCCATGTGTAAACGCTTGTGGAGTGGCAATAGCCCAGCCCACAGGAGTGCCCACTGCACTATGGTGGGCCCACTAGACTGAACGCTCTCCACCAAGCTGAAGTGGCTCAGCCTGGGTGAAGGTGCCCCACCCAAGCAACAGGCTCTGCCCATGTGAGCATGACCAGCCAACCAAGCATGGCGGCCCTGCCCATGGGAAATTGCCCAGCTGAGCCCCTGAAGTTTGGCCTATTCAAACTCAGAGCAGCCTGACTGGCAAAATTATGAGCAGACAGGGTGGGAACAGAAAAAACAGCTCCGGTCCCCCGACCCCCAGCAGTGGCAGGTGGAATCTGTGACCAGAAGCAACAGGAACCACAGCAGAACTGGTGACCCAGTCCCCAGTGGCAGCAACACCAACACCAGCACCACCAGCTGCAGGGGCTGCATACAAGTCCCCAGGTCCCCAGGCACTTGCCAGTAACAGCAACCGTTGTGGTGCAACAAGCACCCCAAGATGACCTGGGAACGGCAGCACAGGTGGTGCATGGGACAGCAGTGTCTGAGTCCGCAGAGAGCCAGTGAAGGAACACAAGACTAGGTGATCAGAACCAAAGTAACCAAAGCTGTACCCAAATAAGAAAAGGTGATTACCACCACAAATGCACTAGGAGAGGATCAATTCATCAAACACCACAAAGAACTACAGTAACACAGCATAAGAGAAGGAAAATGACAATTCTCCAGAAACCAAACCAAAAGTCACAGAAGATTACAATCTGAGAATTCAAAATAGCTGTCATAAGGAAACTCAGTGAGTTACAAGAAAACTCAGAAAGACACTTCAATGAGCTCAGGAATAAAATTAATGAACTGAAGGAATACTTCACCAAAGAGACTGAAACTCAAAAGAAACAAAACAGAAATTCTGGATGTGAAGAACACAATTAATAAGATAAAACGTAATGTAGAAAGCATAAAAAATAGAGTAGACCTTATGGAGGAGAGAATTAATGAGATCTAAGATAGAAATCCAGAAATGCTTCAGGTGGAGGAGCAGAGAGAACCAAGATATTTAAAAAATGAAGAAATTCTTTGAGAAATATCTGACTCAATTAGGAAAAGTAATATAAGGATTATAGATATCCCAGAGGGAGAAGGGAGAGAGAAAGGAGCAGAGAGATTCTTTAAAGAAATAATACCTGAGAACTTCCAAACTTAGGGAAGAATCTGGACTTACAAGTACATGAAGCTGATAGAACTCCTAATTACATCAATACAAAAAGACCTTCTCCAAGGCATTTAATACTAAAACTGGCAAACATCAACGGCAAAGAAAAAACATTAAGGGCAGCAAGAGAGAAGAAAATAACCTACAAAGGAATCCACATCAGACTTTCAGTTGTTTTCTCAGCAGAAACCTCACAGGTTAGGAGAGAATAGAATGATATATTCAAAGTACTGAAAGACAAAAACTTTCAGCCAAGAATACTCTATCCAGCAAAACTATCCTTCAGATAAGACAGAGAAATAAAAGCTTTCCTAAATAAACAAAAGCTGAGGGTGTTCATTGCCACTAGATCCGCCTTACAAGAAATGATCAAGGGAGCCTTCCTACCTGAAACCAAAAGGCAAAGTTTTACAAAGCCTTGAGCAAGGAGATAAATAGACAGAGAAAATCAGAAAACTGCAGCTCTCTGTCTGAATAGGTTACCAAACAATTATAACATAAAAGATAATGGGGAAGAAAACATCAAAAATAACTATAAACACTTCAATTTAGTCACAAACTCACAATACAAAAGAGAATAACTTGTGACAACAAAAACATAGAGGGGGAAGAGGAAAGCGATGGAACCTGCTTAGGCTAATGGAGATAAGAGACTACCAAAAAATGGACTATCTCATCTATGAGATCTTTTATACAAACCTCATGGTAAACACAATACAAAAAATCAGAGCAGAGGTACAAATCTTAAATAAAGGGAAAACTTAGGAAACCATCACAGAGAGCCACTAAACTGAAATAGCAGTTAGAAATGCAAGGGAAAAGGAACAATGTAAATATAGAAGAACCAGAAACCAAGAGATTAAATGGCAGTATTAAGCCCTCATATGCCAATAATCACTCTAAATGTAAATAAGTTGAATTCATCGATCTAAAGACATAGAGTGGCTGGATGGATTAAAAGACAAGACCCAACAATATGTTGCCTCCAGAAAACACATCTCAGCTCTAAAGACAAACATAAGCCCCAAGTGAAAGGATGGACGATAATACTCCAAGCAAATGGCAAGAAAAAGAAAGCAGGTGTAGCCATACTTATATTAAACAAAGCAGACTTCAAGATAAAAAAGATGATGAGAGACAAAGATGGGCAGTATATAATGATAAAAGGGACATTCCACCAAGAAGACATAACACTTATGAATATATATGCACCCAACAAAGGACGACCAAAGTACATAAAGCAACTATTAATAGACCTAAAAGAAGAAATTGACAGCAACACAATAATAGTAGGGGAGCTCAACACCCCACTTATGTCAATGGATAGATTATCCAGACAGAAAGGCAACAAGGAAACAGTGGCCTTAAATAAAACACTAGACCAGAAGAACTTAGATATGTATAGAACATTCCATCTTAAAACAGCAGAATACACACTCTTCTCAAGTGCACATGGATCATTCTCAAAGACAGACCATATCTTGGGAAACAAGGCAACTCTCAATAAATTTAAGAAGACTGAAATCATGCCAAGCATCTTTTCCAACCACAATGCTATGAAACTAGAAATCAACTACAAGGAAAAAGCTGAGAAAGTGACAAATATGTGGAGACTAAACAGCACGCTGATGAACAACCATTGAATCAATGAAGAAATCAAAGGAGAAATAAAAATACCTGGGGGTAAATGAAAATGAAAATACAACATACTAACTCTTACGGGATGTAGCAAAAGCGGTACTAAGGGTGAAATTTACAGCAATACAGGCCTACCTCACCAAACAAGAAAAATCTCAAACAAATAATCTTAAACTACACTTAACAGAACAAAAAGAAGAACAACAAACCAAGCCCAAAGTCAATAGAAGGAGGTAAATAATAAAAATCAGAGCAGAAATAAATGAAATAGAGACTTAAAAAACAGTAGAAAGGATCAATGAAAATAAGAGCTGGTTCTTTGAGAAGATAAACAAAATTGACAAACTCTTAGCCAGACTCACTAGGAAAAAAAGGAAAATACATACAAAATAAATTGGTTAAAGTAAACTTGCTCACATTCAGAGGCCGACTCTATTGAATCACTTTTTGTCTGAAACTTGTGGATGGCCCTGTCTTCTCACACCCCATTGTCCTCTCTGCTGTGAGGAGTGCTGGAGGAGATGGCCTTTCTTTAAAGGATGTACTGTTTCAAAGCCTTCAGGCCCTAAGGCAGGCTTTGCAATGACTAGCGGATAGCCCACTTTGGACTCCTGCTTGGAGAAGGTAGCTAATGTAACTGATCAAGTTTGACTCACCAGCTTGACACCACTCCATCCCCACTGCCATTGGTTCCTAGAGGTTAAAGGAGCGATTCCCTATCATCTTGGGGGTTTCTCCTCCAGCACTGACACCCTGCAAGTTTTGATGTTCACATACGTGTCGTGATTGGTGCTTGGCTGTCAGCATCGTAAGGTGAGAGTCATCCTGATTTCAGAGACTAAAAGTTGAAGAAAATATGAAAAAAATGTACTTGTTAGCATGTCACATGGTAATAAGGCCTATAAGGAAAAATAAAGCAGAAAGGAGGGATGAGAAGGGCCTGGGGGAACATTTGCATAGCATGCAAAGTAGGTAATGAAGATAGCAGACATATGAGAGAAGAGTATTCTAGAAAATAGGAACAGCAAGTGCAAAGGTCCTGAGGCAGGCGTGTGTTTGGCATATTTGAGGAACAAGGAGTGGTGGAGGGCTCTGCTTTGGCATTCTGGTGACCTTTGCACATCTCCACAAAGACAATGTAGGCAAAGCTCAGCCACAGCCTGACTCCAGTCTTAGTGGAGTGTCCCATGATATTCCCAGGAGCATCAGAAGATAGGCAGTCTTGTGAGGAGCTGTCACAAGACCTTTTCTCATTTGCCTTTCTGTTTGCCACGAGGCATTTTCTCATCCACTTCCCTGGTTCCAGTGAGGGATGGAACAAAGGCCTCTCCCTACCTTAGGGTGCAGCTGCAAACAATACAGCTGCTTTGCTGTGGCGTAGAAGTGGCTCCTCAGCAACAGAGGATCCCACCTCTCGTAGTGGCCATTGCCCAATCCTGTGGAACCAGGGACACGAGGAAGTGACAGGAGCTCAGTGCGGAAGAGTGGTGGCAGATGAGCTCAAATGAGGCCACTTCTCCTCCACTCTGAGCTGCTTCTCAGCCCCTGATTTCTTTCCCTCAGAGCATCTGCCACTCTTCGCCATCTTTCTGATTCATTCATGTTTCCTTGCGGTCTGGCTGCCTCCCCCACCAGATCGTCCGCTCCTCTCTGTAGACTCAGCTCCTTTCTAATCTCCTTTCCCACCACACAGCCCAGGAATTGTACCTACTTTTTTCAGTTCTGATTATAAAAATAATACGCTCTTGTTGTGGCAGTTTTAGAAATAACCACTCACAATCCCACCAGCCAAAGAAAGCCATTATTAAAATTGTATATATTGTCTTCCTGTTTTTTCACTCTACAAATCCAATTTCACATCATTTAGTTCATACAATGTAAAGATTTTTTAAAATTTTCCTTCGTTTTTTATCTGAGTATAAAAGTCATTGCACACGCATTATAAATATATTAGAGTAAAACATACACATATAAAATAGAAAGTGAAAAATCACCCATAATCCCATCCCCCGGTGACAATCACTTTAGTATTGGAATCTATCCGTCTGGATGTTTTCTTGTCACACGCAAAGGAACTATGAGCTGCTTTTTTACCCTTAATGAGATCCCATGGTCTCAGGGGCGGTTCTCCTCGTTGGCGCCTGCGGAGGATGGTGGAGCCACCGTTTCCTGACTTCCTACCCCCTCCTGCTTCCAAGCCCTGTTGCTTTCTTTTCCATTGAGAACGATGCTGGTGTGGCCTCGCTTGCACACATATCTTTGGCATTTGACCTTTCCTCCCTCTGCTTTCATACTTTCAAAGCCCTTCCCCACCCCCAACATTTAAAAAAAAATACTATTTTCACTGTACATTTTTATGTTTTCAATAGTCCATGTAAATTTTTAATCTGTCTGGAATTGAATTTGGTTTAAGACTTAAGCTAGGGATTAGCTATACTTTGCTAATTGTTTAATCTGTTTGTGGAACACCATAATTTCTCTCGCAGTGTTGGAAGGAAGGGGTGGCTTAGGGGAATTGAGCCCCTATAATATCCATGAATATTGGATTAATTATCCAATAATTATCCTCCAGCGTTTCTTGGATATGGACAATTAATATTTCCTCAGCCTTCAAGAATCCCCTCCCCTTCTCACTGACCAGAGGGTCACCCTGAAGATTCATTCCTCTAGAAAGCAGCTCTGGAGCCACAGCCGACCTACACTGATGGAAACGCCAGTCCTGCCATGTTTTTGTTATATATCGTTGGCTTTGTTTCTGGTCAAGTCCATCTCTTCCTGTGCTGTCACATGCTGTCAAGACCAACGTAGTTGTAACACACCTGTTAACACGTGGTAGGTCAAGTACCCTCTCATTCCTTGCCTCTGCTCACTTCTATTTCTTCCCCTCAAATTTCCTTATTGCTCACTTAGTCTTCTATCTAAACCCTAGAATAAATTCATAAACTTATGAAAGAAAAATTATACCATTGCTATCTTGGTTGTAATTGCATTAAATTCATGGATTAAATTTGGAGAAAGCTGATATCTTTACTGTAAGAATCTTTTCAATCAAGCTGCTGGTATTCCTCTTTATTTTCCTAAATGTTGCGTGATGTCCCTCAGTAAGATTTCCTGGTTTTCTTCTTATAGGTACTGCATATTTTTTAATGTTTTATGTATATTTTGTATATATATATATATATATATATATCTCATATATTATATAACATATAATAGATAGGCATTTCTTGCAATTATGAATGGGATCTTTTTTCTGGCTGGTTATTGTTGGTTTATGAGAAAGGTGTTGATTTTTATAAAATTATCCTGTATCCATCTGCCTTGCTAAAAACGTTTCTTAGTTAATTATCTGTAGTTTCCTAAGCAAGCAATTGTAGCATTTCCAAATAATGACAAATGAGTCTCTTCCTTTCCAACATGCCTCCCCTTTGTTTCTTGTCCTTGGCTCTCGTGGTGATGCCTCTGGTGACTCACGGTGCGTACTGACATTTCCTCCACCATCGCTTCCCATACATTTAATATATTATGTCGAGGAAGAATCCTTTTATTCCTAGTTCACTACTATTTGTTAGTTTAATCAGGAATGGAAGTCAAATTTTATTAAATAACTTTTGTTTACTTACAGTATTTTTTAAATAGATGCAAACAATTCCATTATATGGAGGTTTTGAAATAACCCTAACAATTCCTCAGGTAGTTGGAGGCTTTGGTTGTTTCTATTTTTTATTACTGTAAATTGTGCTGTAAATGAATATCTTTTCCAAAAATAAATATGCGTCTACTTTTTTTTATTTACATGAGCAGGAAGACAGGTGAGTGATCGAGACTGTCAAGCATCTCCCATGTGTCTGGTATTGGCGTTGGTGTTTCAAGCATGTTGGTCTTTTTGGTTCATCCATGCTTGAATTAGTTGGGGGACCCCTCCGGCAGCTAACAAAGTTTTAGTGAACTTCTTTACAGTGAATAGGAGGTGGATAACACAGAGTAGTGTCATTATTCTTTTTTTAGACTTCTATTCATTTCTCAGGTTAATTCAGCTCTAAATCGCCACTGAGTGCTTCTTGTAAGTCAGGGCTGATGTGGATTAGAGACAGAGTCTCCCCAGCCTCGGCCTTCCCCGGGTCTTCAGCGAGTCAGAATATGCATCAACTTCTTAAAAGTAGAATTATGGGTCCCAAGTAGTAAAATTCCTGGTGAAAGAATGTGAACCTTTAAAGGGTCTGTCCCTGAAGAGCTGAGCAGCTATACAACAAGGGTGACACAAACCCCAGCGCATAAAAGTGTTCATTCCACCTCACCCTTGCCAGCAAGAAATGTAGTGATTCAATTTTCTTTGCAAAATTTATTAAAATATTTCATTGTTTTAGTTTATATTTTTATCATGCTTTATTTTTCACATATTCATTCACTATTTTCCTTTTCTGTGAATTACTGTGTGTTCTCCTTTTTCTGCTGCAATCTTAATGTTTTTCTTATTGATTCACATATGCTCACATGTGCACAGCAGGTACACTGATAGGTGGCATGTATGTTAGGCTTTTTTGTTGCTTATCTTCTCGGCACACAGAACTTCATTACTTTAATGTAGATAAATCTATTGTTTTGCTTTTCTTTTGTGATTCTTTCCATTTCTTTTAAACATAGAAAGCCCCATCCATCCAGGGATCAGAAAGATATTTCATACATTTTTATCGTAGCTTTTTATGGCTTTACAGTCGGAGCAAAAAATAAATACAGAGGCCCAGAAGTGGTGGAAGCTCACAGAGTGAGGTGGGATTTACATCACTTTCATGGCTCCTTGGCCTTTGCCATGGCTGCGTCCTGTCTCTGTAAAGTCCACCCTCCCACCCCCACCTTCTCTAACTGGTGACATCCACTCGGAGCTCAGATCCAACAGAAGCCTGCGCTGACACTTTTCTAGCTAGAAATGGTCTCTCCATCATTCTTACCTCCACTCAACGAACTACTACATGCTTCCATTAGAGCATCTCCACTTCTTTCATTGTTTTTTCAATATAGATCTAATGATTGTCCACTCTGTTCCCTGGACTCTGGAGAGAGTAGGGAATCAGTCTTGCTTGGCCCCACTTTATGGTACTTATAGTTCAGAGGTGGAGGCAGAAGCTAAATAAATATGTATTCAATATATTCAAGTCCATTTATTCAATAAAATAATATATAAGTACAAATGAGATGATTTGTATTGCTACTAGAGTTTATGACATGAAAGGGGAGTTATTCAAAACAATGCATTAAGATTAGAATAAGAAACAAGAGGCATACATATTGCAAAAATGTATCATTATTTGCAAAGTCTATGATTGCTTGCTTAGAAAGGTAAAGATGATTAAGAAATCTTTTTAGCAAACCAGATGGATACAAGACAATTTTACAAAAGTCAACACCTTTTTTATAAATCAGCAGTAACCAGCTAGAAAATATAATGAAAAAATATCCTAAGCACATTCACAACTTCCCTTCTGAGGAAGTGATATGTAAACTAAGACCTAAAAAAAGAGATGGAGTCAACCATGTGAAGTGGGTGTGAGGGGCTAGGGATAAGCATTTCTGGCAGAAGGAATAGAAAGTGCAAAGCCCCAAAGCATTAAAGTGCTTGATGCTCAAGGGCCATAAAGGAGGTCAGCGTGGCTGGGGCATGGTGAGCAAGGGTCAGGGGCAATGAGAGGAGATGAGTTCATAGAGAGGGCTGGGGCCAATCTGTGCAGCACCCTAGAGGACTTTGCAAGGAGTTCACAATCTTTCTAAGTGCAATAGAATGCACTGGAGAGTTTTAAGCAAGCAAGTGACATGATTGGGTTTATATTCTATAAAGATCACTCTAGATGCTGTGTAGGGAGTAGACTGTAAGGAGCAAGAATGGGAAGAGCCCAGTTAAAAAGTTATAGCAGTAACAGTTGTGAAAGATGGTCGTGGGAGCTTTGGAGGTAAAGAGTAGTAGATGGACTCCAGATAGATTTTGGCGATATATCCAACAAGATGTGGATGTTGAGTGGGGAAGGAAAGTTTAGGAAAAGGGTGGCTGTATGCGTCTGCTGGGCTGGCCATAACAAAATACCACATACTGGGGGCTTAAACAACAGACATCTATTTTCTCAGTTCTGGAGGTTAGAAATCCAAGATCAAGGTGCTGGCAAATTCTGTTCTCGATGAAGGCCCTCTTCCTCGCTCACAGATGACAACCTTTTTGCCATGTCTTCACATGGCCTTTCCTCTGTGTCAGCATGGTAAGAGAAGAATCTCTGGTGTCCCTTCCTCTTCTTATAAGAACATCCTATTGGATTAGGTCCCTACCCTTCTGACCTCATTTAATCTTAAATACTTCCCTAACGGCCCTCTTTCCAAAAACAGTCACGTTGGGGGTTAGGGCTTCAACATATGAACTTGGGGAGGACATAATTCAGTCCACAACAGAGGCTTAAACAAGAAACGTATCGTCTCACAATTCTGCAGGCTAGTAGGTCAAGTTCAGGATTGGTTTCTTCCAAGGGCTTTGAGGAAGAATCTGCTCCAGGCCTGTCCCTCAGCTTCTGGTGGTTTGCTGGAAATCCCTGATGTGGAGAAGCATCCCTCCCATCTTCACATGCCCTTCTCCTCCCTGTGTGTCTGTGTGCAAATTTCCCTCTTCTTATAACAACACCAGCCACTGGATTAGGGCCCTCCCTACTCCAGCACAACCTCATCTTAACTAACCCCGTCTACAATAGCCCTATTTCCGAATAAGTTTACACCCTGAGGTACTTGGAGTTAGGGCTTCGCCATATGATACAACTTAGCCCATAACAGCAGATTTCTTAGAGAATTGGGTGAATGAGTGTTCAATCTACTGAAAGAGGGAAGACTATGAGGCAAACAAGCCCATGGGGTATCAAAAGTTCTGTTTGGGGCATATTAGGTTTGAAATGCCAATTAGATATCTAAATTTGGGGGTATAAAGTAAGCAATTGCATATAAGTCTGGTTCAGTAAGGCAATGTGGAATGTGTGTGTGTGTGTGTGTGTGAGAGAGAGAGAGAGAGAGAGAGAGAGATTTAAAGTTATGGGACTGGATGTGATCACATAAGGTGTGAAAAGAGGTAGAGAAAAATCCAAGATGCAAGTTCTGGGCCCTCCAATGTCTAGCAGTCAAGAGGAAGAAGTAGCAAAGGAGAATGAGAAGGAGCAGCCAGTGAGGTAGGAGATGGGGGAAGCAGAAGTGAGGTGTCAAAGAATCTTAGAAAAGAGAGTTTAACAGAGAAAAGGGGTTGGCCAGTGAAACAACACTGCTGAGAGCCGGAGTAACACCAGAGCAGAGAAGTGAAGAGCGAACTTGACAACATGGAGTTCACAGACCACCATGGTCAGGGCTATTTCAGTGAAGTGGTAGGAGGTAAGGGTGGATTCAAGCGTGTTGATGACTACACTGGGAAGAGAGAGCAAGGAGAGGCAGTACCTGGAGAGAAGTGCTTTTAAAGGGAGCAGAGAAATGTAGCACTTGCTGGGGAGGGATCTGGGAGTGAAGAGATGACTTTTTCTCAGATGGGAAGTATTACACCATATTTGCATGATAGGGAGAATCTGGTGATGCTAGAGACAGGGGCAAGTCGGAGAGAATAGGATCCAGAACACAGAGAAGGCATCAGCCTTAGAAAGGAGAAGGGATACTTCCAACATGTGAGCTTGAGGAAAGGAGAAAAGGTTGAAAACAGAGGAAGGCAGATTAATAGGCTTGGTGATGGGATGATGAGGGAGTTCCCTTTCCATAGCTTCTAATTTCTAGGTCAAATATGGACAAGGTAAGCAGGAGGGACGTGAGGACTTTAAGGATAGAGCAAATCATCATTCTGAGAATGGACTGGAAAAACACAAAACACAAAAGTCCTTCCAAGCAGTGAGGGGTGCCTGGACAAAGTTGGAGATCATCAGTCTATAGGGGAGCGCAATCTGCCAGCTTGGGTGATTCTCTCTAGCAACACAGAGACGCTTAAGTGCAGACAAACAGAGCACAAATAGCTGCGTTCCTTGAAGGCTGGGGATTTGCCAGTCAATCATGACAGAGGGAAAGAGGCCACAGGGAGTGATTATGTGACAGATCATGACTCTGAGGCATGTCGAGAGTAGAGAAGGGAGATATACCAGGGAACTGACCGAGGGCTAGACTGAATCTTGAGAATAGGATTCTCTCTGGCCCAGAGTAGGCGCTCAGGAAATGTTAAGTTAATTGGTCACAAGGGGTGGGGGTTGGGGGTGGGGGGGGGCACTGGAGAGCCGCAATACTGCAGTTATACACCAGGGGGCAAGAGATGCCAAGAAATGAGTCAGACCAAGCCCCGCCTGAAGTTTGGGGGCTGTGTGGCTGGAGCTCCAGCGGCCCTCCTGCCTGCTCTAAGCTTTCCTAGGACATGGGGTGAATGATGCTGCCTACCCAAGCTGGAGCCCACTGTAGGTACCACCAGATGGCTGGTGGTGGTGTGTGTGGGGCAAGAACAGAAGAAACCATGAGCCCTAAGACACAGAAAAGGGAACCTCCTTCATTTATACCCATCCTGTTCTCCTGGCCCATGTCTGGGCTCTGGGCAATGCCCCAGCCCTGAGAAATCACAGGAAACAGACTCTGAGTGTTCTTGGGCACCCTAAGGTTTGGGAAATTGGTACCAAGAAGCCCAACCTATGTGCTGGCCCTGAGGAGCCATCAGACCTCCTTGCTGAGGCTGGTACCATGGCATATAGCCTCACAGGCTGGCCCCAATGTAGAGGGCCCCTAGAGCTAAGTGCCCAGAACCTGGAAAGGTATTGGTCCTGAAGCAGAGGCCTGGGAAGGCTCTGGTGAGGAGGAGAGAGCCCATTGCTCAACAGATCTTCCCTGATGCCTCCTATATGCCCAGCCCATGCTGGGAACACAAGACAATGAACACAATCCAGTCATCGGTTCAGTCCTTAACCCCCTCATTCATTCACACTCTCCTTGCCCCATACCATGTGTCAGTGAAGGAAACAGACAATTATGTCCAAGAGTTATGACTGGGGAAAGGAGGAGTTAAGGCTGATATCTTACTATTAGCTTGGGTGACTAAGAAGATGAAGATGCCTGTTCCTGACAGGGGAGCCGGTTTCAGGAGATGCTGAAGAGCCTGTTTGTGGCTGTGTTGACGTTGAGGTGCCTGAGAGACACCCACGGGGAGATGTCCAGTATGCAACGGGATCTCCAGGTTTGGAGGCCAGTTGGGAGAGCTGAGGTGGGGGATTGAGGTTTGGGAGTCATGGATCACTTCCCAGGTGGAGGCTGCGGGCTGGGGTGGGGGAAAGTGCAGTAGTCAAAGGAGGAGGTGGGTCTGGAGGGCACCTTCCAGGGGACTGCGGTCCTAAGCCTGCTTGTAACTTGGGCAGAAAGGACCGGGGGTGGGGGGAGGTGAATGCAACAAGGAGGGGGGAAGTTCCTGTAGTATGGTCGTCCTCTCAGGGACAAGGCACCCCCTGTGTGTCTTCATTAAAGCTGAGGAGGAGGCACAGGGGCCAGACTGGCAGGGGACAGACTGTCATTAGTTCGCTCATCCATTCACTGGTTCCTTGCTCCAGGAGGGTTCTTAGCTCTAGCCCCAGTCTGGAGCAGGCCTCTTATCTTTGCCCCTATGTTCCTGAGAGTCAGTAGAGGCACAGAGAGGTAAGACAATTTGCCCAGGGTTTCAGAGCAAGTGGGTAGCAGGTAGAAGCCTAAAATAAAAGTTCAATGTCTTGTCTTCCTTGGCGTCACATCCCAGATGGAAACTGGTGGGCATTGCCTACAGGCAGGTGAGGGGAAGAAAATAAAGGAGTAGCACTAAACTGGGTAGGCCCAGCTCCTTCGCAGGTCTCCTGCTGTCCACAGACATCCCTCTATGCGCACAGTCCGGCTTTCCCAGCAGACCATGTGCTCCAAGGTTCTGGGTGTAAATCTCCCTGTGAGCTGAGTTCTTGCCCAGAGCCTGGAATACCAGTTCTCAGCAGGAGTCACGCCCCACTTCAGCTGAACTTGCAGCCCCTCTCCCACCTACCTCCCCACAGGCTGGTGGCTAGAGCTCTAAATAGATTACAAAAACACTTGAATGTGCGATTCTGAATACTGCGATTTGTCTGTCCTGTCTATTGACCTTTGCCTCTGTGCATTTGACATGTTTTGATTCTGCAGGGTTGTGGGTTTCGTTTCATCAACAAGGTGACCATGTGGTTAATTACCCCCTGACCTTCAGGGTCAGGGCCTCCATCTGGGCAGGAAACATCCATGGTTCCAGGAGTTTCAGGCCTCTCAGCATTTAGTTGTCACTGCCAATTCCCCCCATCTCCCTGCAGTGTTCCTGTCTCAGGTGTGCCACAAAGCGATATGGAGAGTTCATCAGAGCCACCACCAGGGACACTTGCCAATCGAAATGCAGTGCTTTGCGCTTTGTGACTTACACTCTGCTGTCTCATCCACCAAGCGCCTCCATCCCTCAGTCCCATAGGAACATGGCAATTCAGGGGCCAGGACTGTACCCCTACTGCAGGTCACTCCAGCAGGTTCTGCACACCCTCATCTCCAAGTCCCTCTGTGAGGAAGAAGCCTGTGGAAGGGCTGCGAGGTTACTGGCTGATGTTCAGAAGCTTAAGAACACTTATATCTGAGCTAAACAGAGAGTGAGCAGAGCAGGAGGTTTTTCCTGGGGCCTGGGACTGGAGGAAAAGGCTACCTTTTGGCCCCAGGGACTTCCTGGTCCCTCCCAGCTTCTGGGAAGTTGCACAAGAAGGCTCAAGGGCCTCACCAGCTTGACCTCCTGCTTGATGATCCTGTCTCAATAGCTGGTTTTCTTTGTGAAACATTTTCCCGGTGACTGCTAAGGACCTAGGTTACAAAGATGTTCATTGGAACATTTGTAGAGGGAAGGCTGTTTGTAAGGCATTGTGTTACATGGGCCTCCAACACCTGCCCCAGTCTCTGCTCACTGCAGCTCAGTCTAGAAGAGAGAATGCCACACGTGCAGCGGGAGCTAAGCAGAGACGTAAGTGCTCTGAGTGAAGCACAGGCAGGGGTGGAGGGACATGGAGTAGAGGGAGCCTTCCCGGCCGGGCTCTACATCACGGGCAAGGGTTGGAAATGCAGAGGTGGGAGGGAAGGACATTCCAGGTGTATGGAATAGTGACAAATCCATGAGGGCGGAAAGGCTTGTGTCGAACCCAATGGTGCAGCGAGGCTGAGGCCAGAGTGTGTGAAGGGCAGAGGGACATGTAGCTGCAGAGGAAGGGTGAGGCCAGACCACCCTAGGCAGAGAAGTGGATTTTATTTGATAAGCAATGGAAAACCATTCAACATCATCTTGCTTACCAATGAAAACAGAAAACACCCCAATTATTTAATATCCCCTATGGAACATTCAATTGGGTCCTAGCTATAGATCAGAGAGTTTTCATTAAGATTGTTGTAACTGATTTTGAGAGACGGGGATGGAATTTGCTGTGGTCTCTCCTGAGGCTGGAGACACGTTGAGGCTGGAGGACCGACTTCCTCCTCTCACTCTGGTGAGAGAAGCTGCAGTTCTAAGCTCCCATGCCCACCTTATCCCCTTCTCCTCTGCCCAACCTTTCTCCCTCAACCTTTCCTTCCCAGTGATTTTGGCATGAACACCACGCGCATCCCAGAATGTTTCAAGGCTACCTTCGCTTTCATTGTCTTCAAAGTACTTGGAACATTTGAGATACTGCAGAGGGCGTTAGCCAGTGCTGGGCTGTGCACCGCAAATGGAGTTGAAGAAGCACATGCACTGGGGCTGGCAGTTTGAATAACACTCTTCTTTCTTCATTGTCAAAGGCGTTTGGGAACAGGAGCATTTATCCATTTTTGATGCCATAGAAAACATACGAATATTCAGCTAAATCTGTGCATAGAATATTCTATTACATGCAAACTGAGTCTTGCTCAGTGAGGAGGCTGTGCTGCCCACCTGGGAACGAGCTGATGGTTGGGTCACGGCGGCTGTGTATGGCAGGTCTGCCACGTGTGGCAGCCGAGGTACCTCTGTCATGTTCTTCCAACTTCCTCTGCCCCATCAACCCACAGAAAAATGCACATCCTGTGCTTTCCTAGACAGGGGATGCCAATTTGGCTTCATGCCGGAGGAGTTAACAAATCCTCACAAGCCACCATCAAGTCTTGTCGGGTAAAGGTAAGGTTATGATGGTCTCGGCCAGGGGCCACCTTGCTGACATCATTGCTGGGGGATGCCTGCTTTGAGTCTTGGGGCTGCTGGTGGCTGTGTTGAGGGAAGGAAGGACAGAGCCCAGGGCTCCTGGATCTTCTGTGTCTGAGCCTGCTTCTGCTGCAGGAACCCTGTGCCCACAAGATTGCCATGCTCTGGCCCCTCTGTACCTCTACCTACCCCTCAAGGGGGAAGCTGGTGTGGGCCAGGCAGCTGGGGTGAGAAAAAGGTCACAGCTGTCCCAGCAGTGGCGCACAGGAGGGCCAGGAAACTCCGGAAAAAGGCAACCCTCGCATTACAAGCCAGGTGCCCAGCCATCGAGTAGTGTGTTGGCTACTGTGCTCAGAGCCTAAGGCAGAACGCTGCTGCCTCTCTGGGGCCGCCCAGGAAGGAGAGCCAGGTGGCTGAGGCTGGGGTGCTGGGGGTGGGCGGCCTGGGAGCAACGGCTGCTTTGCCTTTGGATTCTCCCTCCCAACCCCTTCCCCAGGATCTGCCTACCCTTGAGCTGCTGGAGGAACTCCCTCTGCTCTCCTCTCCCTCTGCTCTCCCACGCCCAAGAAGAGTCTAAGAGTAAAGAGGAGGTGGCTGGCGAGGGTTGTGCACTGTGTGTGCAGCATGTGGGGCTTGGAGGGAGGGTGATGGACAGAAAATTTGTCCTGAGTAGTCCTAGATGCTGCATCTGTTTCAAGATTTCCCAGGAGAAACTTTGTGGGACAGGCTGCAAAGTCCCCAGAGCCTCCTGGAGCAGCTTAGTGCAGATCACGGGACAGGCATAGCTCTTTCCAGTTTGAGGCGTGGCCCTGGAAGCTTGTTTGTAACCATTCTTTTTGAAGCAAGTAGTGCCTAAACTTCTCTCCTGCCCCGGGCAAGGCTGGTACAGGCCTCACCCTTCAGCTCACGACTGAAAAGTGCACATAAGGCCCACTCATTTCTTATCACTTTGTGGCTAAAGGGACACGAGTCACGCCTTATCCTCATGCCGACACTGCCATCCTTTGGTCTGGTCAGCCCTGCCCCTCCCACAGCCTGCGAGCAGACAGCTTTCTCCCTGGTGGCAATCATCAGGAGACCCTCTGGAGCGGGGGGACTTAGGGCTCGTGCCTGGGAAAATGAAAAGGTAAGCTCCACCTGACCCCAGTTAAAGCCGGTGGTCCACCCAGGCAACCAAGTCTAAGGTCTCGGCAGGGAGGACCACGACTGCCTCAGAGTGGGAATTGGACCCAGAACTGCCTAAGAGGCCACAGAGAATTCGCTCGCCATAGTTTGACCTCAGTAATACACAAAACTAAGTCACAACTGGATGATCCTGCATGTGAGCACTGATTCTGGGCTTCTGCCCTCTGTACCCCCAACTTCCCCTCATCCTAAGATGGGGTGTCCTTGCAGCTACTCCTGTGGAGATCCTTGGGAAAAAGTAGGCCTAGGCAGCCAGCCCTCCAACCCTCTGGCAACATGGCTCTGGGGCCAAGCCAGGAGCTGAGCAGTTGAGGCAGAGCCTGAGGAGCCCACAGACTTCCCCAATTCAGGATCCTTCTCTGAAATGCAGGGGGTGGGGAAGCCAGCAGAAATTGGGCCAGATCAAACAAATCCCAGCCCTGGCACACTCCAAACATTGATCAAACAAGAACCCCAACTGAACGCCTCCCGTCTAGCCAGCTTTCACGGTGCCTTTCCCGAAGCATCTTTCAGTCCTACCGTTCTAGGTAGGAAAAGCATTGTCTCCTCCTCCCTCCTTTTTTTCAGATGGAGAAACTGAGGCCCAGGAGCTTAAGTGACTTGTCCAAGGCAGAACGGGTCTCAGCTGCATCTCCTGGGAGTGTGCCACTCTTGGGCCTGCCTGCCGGCCTCTCCCTTGCCATGTAGAGGGAGAAACAAGGCAGGACTAAATTCTTTTCCTGTGAGAAACACCAGATCTGGCTATGGGAGCTCCCGATGCTGCACAGTAAGCCTCTGAGCTGCTCCCATGATCAGAATGCTACCAGTTGACTGAGGAGCCAGAAGGAGCCTGCATGCCTGAATGCCACCCACCCCGCCATGGTCTACGAGGCAGCTCTTGACCCCTGAGCCTGGGCCACTCTGCATGCTAGTGGAGTGGTGCCTCTTGCTCCCCTGCAATCGTTCATCACTCTCTTTAACAAGTGTGACATGGTTTTGTACATGTGCAGTCCTTCCTCTATTGTCTGGCAGGAGAGGGTACAGTGGTCCCATGATCTCCCAAGAGAAGGAAGTGGCAGATGTAGCAGCCTCTGCCTCCCAGTTCTACCTCTCAAGGGAGGCAGCTGCCAGTGCAGGAAGCAACAGAGTCCCTGCTAACACCTCGGAATGCCTGTCACTTCCAACTCTGTCTGTCCAAAGTCAAAAATGATATCAAGATTGCCTGGGACCACTGCTCCCATCTCTGCTGGGTGGCCCAAGAGAACTGGTTCCTGGAAATGTTCTGCATCTGCTGAACACAATGGGAGATGTTCCTCTAAGTGCCAAGGAGTGACTCAGAGAAGTGACTGGGCCTTCAGCTTCTCCTTCCCAACAGCTACGAAGGGACATGCCTGAACGCAAACAGCTCCTGTGCCTTGGTCAGCTCAGGCTGTCATAACGAAATACCATAGATGGGGGGATTCAACAACAGATCTTTATTTTTAATGGTTCTGGAGGCTGGAAGTCCAAGATTAAGGTGCCAACAAGGTGGGTTTTATTCTGAGACCTCTTCTCTTGGTTTGTAGGTAGCCACCATCTTCCTGTATGCTGACATGACCTCCTCTTTGTGCATACAAGGTGAGAGAGGGAGCAAGCTCTCTGTGTCTGTTCTTATAAGCCCATTAATCCCATCATGGGGGTCCTACCCTCATGACCTCATCGAACCTAAGCAACTCCCAAAGGCCTCGCCTCCAAATACCATCACATTGCAGGGTAGGGCTTCAATGCATGAAGTTTGGGGGACACGTTCAGTCCATAGCACCCTGGTAGAGATCAGGCCACCTGAGAATACCAAGCTCCTCCTGTGGGTATGAGGCCTCATGTGCCCCCTTTATTTTAACTTGCCACTAGAGACTGGGGGCTTCCTTTGCCTTCTTCCAGCAACGGTTCATTACCTTAAGACTGATATTAAAGGTATACAATAACTTCAGATAACGTTATCAAAGCGCCCCCCCTTTCTCTCCTCCCCTCTTTCCCTCTCCTTGCAGACAGCTGGAAAGGTGCTCTCCTTGGACCTGACTAGAGAGCAATCACTTTTCCTCCAGGGAGTGCACCTGCCCAAGAAAAGGCTATGGGCAGGAGAGAAGAAACCTGCATGCAAAGCAAATGGGCACTTTGCCCTTTAGCATCCAGGTTCACCTCTGAGGCGACATATGAGGCACGAGCACAGTCTACACAGGGTGGGTAGCCCCTAGGCTAACTATTTCAGGCCCGGCAGGCCTTGGGCTGCCCTTGGTTTCAGTGAAGGAGCCAGTAGGCCTCAGCTACACAGAGAGCCTGGGTACATGGCCACTTGGGAAGGCAGGATCCACCAGCCTCTGCAAATGTGGCAGGGAGCTGAGGTGTGAACGAGAGGTTGAGGAGAACAGGCCACATAAAGAGGAACTCCAGGAAATGAACCCTTCACTCAGGACCTTGGCACGAGTAGGCACCAGTCGGTACCATTTCTAGGTTCCAAAAGTCAGTCAAAGTTCACAGAGAGTTGCAGTGAAAGACAATTTTTATTAAGCAGTTAAGTTGTGACTATTTCAGCATGAAGCGCCTCTGTTGACCTTATTTCAGCTTCCCACAGTTGTAATGCTGTTCCCTGTGGGTTTCCCCAAAAGACTGTGGAAGAGATGCAGGGCTTCATCATCAAGGCCAAGGCCTTGGAATTCTTGCAGCTTAAGACAAAACAGCTTCTTCCTAGATAGTAAAACATGCTGGAAAATATTTCTTGGCAGAAAAAGGGTGTTCTAAGTTGATGAGACTCTGCAGCCTGCCACCCCATGGGAGAATAGGTGTGTGCGAGACTGGGAAGGGCAGGTGGGCACAGCGGTCTCCTGCTGTGGCCTGGCTGCTGTCACATACTAGCCCACTGGGGATCATAGGCTGCCTCTGCTTCCACAAAACAGGTTGTGCTCAACTAACAATTACAGAAAGAACTTATCAGGAAAGAATAGTAAGTATCCACACCCACCCCCTAACCCCTACTCTAGGGGACTCTATAAGCCTTGGAGTCCCCTAGCCACGCAGGCCTCATCGGCCTGTCTCCTCTCTTCTCTCAAGACTCGGTATGAAAGTACTGCTGGTGCTGGTGTTCATCCAAGCTGGACTGCTCTGCAGGCACGAAATAGCTGATTTGGTCTGGTGGATATTCAGCAGGGGCCTGGAAAGCCTCTGGACTTGGAGGTAGCTGGGCTCCTGCCTCAGGGGCTTGTGCCTGCTAGGAAAAAGGGGGACAAGGTGGAGTCTTTTGCTAAAGTTTCTGGGCCCATTTCGCGGTGGAGGGAGGATCCCTTTAGTTCAGGTCAACAAGGTGCTGAGAAGTACCTCTGTGGAACACAAGCCTGCAAGGTGCCGGTAGAAGGTAGAGCGGGGGAAAACTGGGTTCCTCCCTGCTTCTCTCTCCTAATGTCACGTTAGCTTAAAGACCAGCAGAAGCATGCCTGGGCTCTCCTAAACTTGTCTTCATGTCTAAGGCTACTGGATCCCGTGGCTGGCCCTGCCCAAACCAGCTTCTCTGGCAGCCCTGGCTAGCCAAGGCCTTGGAAGCTCTCTTCCTGCCCCTACCCTTGGACCTTGCCATTATTCTACTTGGACTAAGTGACTTCCATGCTGAGCCTGATTAGCAGCTACCTGGCCCACCTGAACAACGTGATGGGAGAGGTAACAATCCACTCTGTGCAATGGAGAGGGGAAGAGGGACAGACACAAAAATGGTGTTACAAAGAGTGGGCTAAGGGAATCTTTTCTATTGGAGAAGGAGGGACCCCCCTTGGGGTGGGTTTTGAAGGTGATGTAAGATTTCAACAAGTGGAATTCAAGAGGGTGGAGAAGATAAAAGAATCAGAAGGAGCAAGAATGGGCTATGGGCAGAAAGCTAGAGGTGTCTGGGGACCCAGAGAGAGGGAGGGCCCAAGGGGTGGTGGAGATGAGCCAGAGCAGGGTGTGGGGGGCCCCTGAAGTATTATGGACAGGGAAGTTCCCACACGGTCCTGCCCTTGGCTGTTCCACTGTGATCTCCTATCTGCACAACCTTCCGGGGTCCTCCCTTCTCCACTTTCCTGGGATATCTGCTCAGCTTTGTCTCAGCTCTGCCTCTCAGGGCACATCCAGAGGGTAAACACCTTGAGAGCAGGCATGAGGAAGGGTCTCACCAGAATCTGGCTTGGTAACTGAACCACAGGGTTCACTGGCCATCTGATCTCTTTGTGTGGGCAGTCCCTCTAACAGATCAACTTCCTGGAGGGCTGGCAGCCCAGTGGTTTAAGGTGTGTATGTGAAATTATTCACACCTTTAGCCACTTAAAATATCCAAACTCCTTCATTCTGCCTTAGCTTACTGTTTTTTTCTTGTTGTTTTTAGTTTTTAAAAAAAGAGTTGAGGCTCTATTAAGATTTCTAAAGCCAGAATCAAAATACCCTTTGTTAAGTGCTGTTAGTAAGAATGGGAGTTTGTGGTGCCCAAGGGGTCTGCTGGGAGTGTACCTGGGAGCAAAACCTGCTATGTGACTGCCATCTGGACCAGTCCCACCACTGCCCTGGAAACATGGATGTTGCAAATGATCCCCAAGCTGGGGTCTGCCCTGCCAAACATGGGGCATGACATGCATAGATACCAAGCACATTCAACAGTAGGACTCTGCGTTTGTTTTCGGTATGAAGAAACACAGCTACACTAGGCCTGGATTTTGTAGCAGAACTTAAAATTCACAAGTTCAGAAAGGGGTCTGGGCTGGGGCAACAAACAGCATATAGCATGACTAACTTTGCCCAAGTAATATATTTTTGAGAAGTTTCCAAGTCAGATTGCATTTAATATCCATGAGGACAGCTCACTTTTTCATGGAAGGCTGAAGAGAATCTTTGTACTCAGCAGTGAGTGCTACTACCATGTGAGTAACCACCTCAGATTTATTGAGTTTTGAAGACTATATTTCACACATGAAGTGTACTCCTGTGTGTGAGCCTTATGGAGAAGGGGCCCGCCTCTGTGCAGAAGCCTCTGACTTGGGCTGCAGGGCAGAGGAGAAGGGGTGGCATACCTGGGGCCAGGCAGCTTGGTCTTGCAGGATGGCCTGCTCATTGGAAGACCAAGTATCCTCTTGGAGGTAAAGGTCATGCTGTGGATCTGGTGGCTGTTGCCAAAGATGGATGTACTCCTGCGAGGTGTCCAGGGGGACTAAGTTTGAATCAGAACCAATGAGACACTCAGGAAAACTGGTAGAGGAAATCGAGCTTGGGCTACGTGCCATGGACAGCAGATTCATGGAGGACCCCCGCAGGTCCTCAGGAAGAAAGCTGTAAGAGAAGAAACATGTTACAGTGGCACAGATCTAGAAACGATGACCCAGAAGACTGTCTTGCTCATCAGTAGGTGCTTAAGGTACACTTGGTTTTGGTGGCTAAATCAAGATTCACTTGTTTGTACTCTCACTTTGGCCTGAATAAGACTCAATTTGCCAAAGTAAAGTGAAGGTAAACCTTGAGATAAATTACAGTTATTTGTCTCAAGTGGTTTTATTTGTATTACTTGGACTGTACTTGTTCTACCATGATGGTGACTTCTGTGGTCTTGTGCAAGGCACTTCATCTACCCCAAAGTCAGAGACTTGCCCTTCATCACTAAAGGGGCTAGTGACTGCGAGGGGCTGCCAGGCCGATTTCCTCACTCCAAGTCCAGTGCTCTCTCTACAACCCTAAGCCTGGGGCGGGGGGGGTCATGAGATAAACAGATTTCTAAGCCCTGCTCCCAACTCTGAATCTGCACTTTCAACAACCTCCTCACCTTGACTCTCACGATCAGGCCAGTGGGAAACATGGCATTGACCCACCTCACGTGTCAGGGCCACTGATCGTAAAAGAAGGCCCAGAAGGAAATCCGGAGAGCTCTGGGAGGCTTGCTCAGAGAGCTGGAACTCATTCAAAAATATTTATTGGGCACCAAGTATGTGCTAAGCAACCCCTTCACTGCTGAACAGAACCTTCTCTTTCTGGCATGGGACCAAAGACTGTATCACTGAGTAGAATACGTGTTCATGTCCTCATCCTGCCTTCCAGGACTGAATTCTGTGTTCTTGGTTCTTTAGGTATCCAATGGCAAACCAGCAACTCTTTCACAACGACTTCCCTCATATAGATCGTGAATGCCATGAGGACCCCTTCACCTGGTCTACTGTGATCACCAGATTCCACTGAAGGGGGAAATGAAAGCTGGGAGCCCAGGAGTATCCAGTTGTGGGCACTCAAGACTTCCCTAAAGACACCATGTGCCCGTGAGATTGCACTTGGGGGGTGAAGCCAAGCAATTTCAAGATTTGCATGCCAAATCCCTAGCTTGGAGGCTTCCTTATCTAGTCCCCCTATTTTCATGGAGACTCCTCTGCCTCATCAATGCATGCTTGGCCATGCACTGTGCATGTAGAGGCAGGGGCCCCAGTAGCCACAGAGCAAGATGAGTGGGAGCACATTGCTTTTGATGAGGGGGCTTTTGGTGTCCTCTGGGAAAGTCACCAATGGTCTCAGGCATGGTGTCCAGCCACAAGAAGAAACCAGTGACCTTAGCCATTATCACCATTCCATGCACTTCTTACCTACGACTCTCATCTTCCTGGCCCCCAAGGTTTTCGTCCTGATAGTACTCAGAGGGCTGTTGCTCATCTCCTAATTGGACAGGAACGACAGGCTGGCTCTGCGTGAACATCACGGGGTCATTATAGAGGGGCAGAGAAACGCTGCTTTGGTTTGGCAGGCCTATTTGCAGTGTTTCATCTCCCAAAACGACATTATGCTGCTGTGGCTGTTCCTGCAGCAGCTCCTCCTGCTGCATCTGTTGCTGCAGGTATTGTTCCTGCTCCTGCAGGTGCTGCTGCATCAAAAGGAAGAGATAAAAGTACCTCAGTGTCTGCAGGAGCCTCCCAGAAATTGATTGGACACTCCCACTCCAGGTTCCCAAAGCAGAAGACAACAGTAGCCCTGCCTCTCTGGGCATTGCGCCCTGGGTGACTGTCTACTTGTTTGGCTGGGCACTACTTGCAGTCACGCTCCGTGCCATGAGAAGCTGCAACCCAGCACACATGTACATGGACGTGTGCATGTGTGTCCAGGTCTAGTTAACCAGGATTTTCAATCTCAGGCAAAAGAGCTGCAGCCAACTAAGCAGCAGCCACTAACCCCTCAGGAGAACCAGGTGAGCCCAAATTTTCATGAAAATGAAATCCTCTTTCAGCTACATAGTTAAAACAGGCTTTCCATACCTGGGTGGAGGCATCATAAGGCTCCTCAAGCTCCTCAGGGAATTTGAAAGAGTGAGACGAATATGAACCACAGAAATCTTTGGCCTCCTTGAGATCTGGGAGGGACTTCATTTGCTCAGTGCGTCGTTTCTTGGGCACTGGCTCCAAAGACTGGGGCTCAGGATTTTCAATGTAGAGTGAGGTGTTTGGTTGCATCTGTAAGGACACAGTATTACAAAGATCTTGTTCAGGGTCCACACCTTTCCTTAGGGCACAAGACATGCTGGGCATGGAACGAGACTGCCCAAAGGTAAGCCCACAGGAAGCCTTGACTGTATATGAGCCACATCTGCCACTGCAAGAGCCTGGCTGGGCCCATCTCAGCTTCTGTAGCCAAGAGAAAAAGGGCATTGCCATGAAGTCCCTGCTGAAGATTGCTCCAGATGTCCCATGCTGCCCTAGGGCAGCAGCTGTCGCTACTAGCAGGCCCTATTGATTAACTCCTTGAAGATTGTCATGGTTCCTTTCTCCTCTCCCTTCTGCCACTTACATGGAACTGGTCTCTGACCTGAAATTTGGACTCCTGCATTGCCTGAAGCTGCTCCCTAATCATTTCCAGTGCCTTCTGCTGGTTTCTGATGTCAGCATGCAGCATCTGAGTCTTCTCTTCCAGCTGCTCTTTGAACTTCTTCATCAATTCCAGCTCACGTTTGTCGATGTATGATGCAATTGATGATAGTGATGGTAATGGCTGTGGGAAGAAATCAATCACTTATGGTTCATATACTATAGGGACACCAGGTTCTCCAAATCATACCATGTTGTTTTCTTTCCAAGTTTTGAAAGACTGAGAATGCAAATAGCAGCACTCCAATCCTGATTTCATTCATTCTAGAAAGTTTGAAGAAATGTTTAGAGAATCCAGGAATTCTCGATCAGAAATGGATCATGGGGATCATTTAGTCTGATTTTTCCCTTAAACATAAAGCTGTGGAATTCACCCAGAGATGTGAAGAAACCTGCCCAAAGGCCTCGGTGGAGAAGTCAGAATGCAGCGGGTCATATCACAAATGAGACATACGGGAAACATCCATGGGATGCCCTGTTAGCACTGCAGTTAAAAGAAGAAGGCTCAACTGGCGCTTCCTTTGTTCCAGATACTTTTCTAAGCACTGTACAGAAACGCACAGATCTGACCTTCGCAATGGCCTCTAAAGTAGCTACTGTCCAAGCACAGTTATAGTACTTGAAGGACCATCCTCCTCCTGGCCTTAGAAATCTAATTTTAACGTGAGTAACAGCCTCAGATATGGAATTAAACAAATGTACAGGTTTATAAAAGTATAGAGTGTGTTGGGGGACAAAGCAATGCTTCGGGTTGGCTGGAATAGAGGGGATGAGGCAAATCTCCTATGGAAGGGAAACCAGAGGAAGAGCCTTGTGCAGACCATACAAGTTTAGGCAGCCGAGGGACTTAGATTTTATTTATCAGCCATCTTGTGCTGCTGCCAGAAGGAGCAGTCTAAAACACAGACCTGATTGGGAAAGTGACATGCTCAGATCTATGTGGTAAAACATGCCTTCTGGCAACAGTGTGGAAGATGAACTGACTGACGGGAGAGAGTAAGCTTGGAGTCAGAGAGAAGCCAGTTAGAAGGCTGTGGAGGTAACTCAAGATAGAGGTAATAGGAGCCTGAAACAGTCCAGAGGTAGGACACTGAAAAGAAGGGACACATTCGAGAGAAATTAAGAAAGTGGATAGGACTTCTCAACTGATTGGCTGAAGGGGTCAGAAAAGAGGTGGGATTCTTGAAAAAGAACTGTCAAAGCTGTAAGTAGGACCTGGAAACAAGTGTTGTTTGCCTTGATCTGTGCTAGACACTGTGTGTACAAACAAGATAAGAGAGCCTCGCTTCCAATCCATAATCCCAATACCAAGAGTAAGAAAAAGGTACACACACATGCAACTGCTAGGAAGCAAAACTGTGGGTCTTCAACTCCTTTACGGTTAATGGAAACACACAGTTGAATTCTTAAAAAGAGGGAGAGAGAAAAAAAAACTTGCATAGAATACACTCGGAATAAAACATTATATATGCATTTTTAATCTATTGGAAATGATCCAATTGTCCTTTCACTATATTATATATATATATATATATATATATATATATATATATATATCTTCATATAAGAAAGCAGGCATTCATTAAACCAAAAAATCTCTAAACTCAAGACTGGAAGAGACAAATCTTACAGGTCATCACATCCACCTCCCCCCACCGCACACTTCTCCAGGCAGGAATCTTTTCTCTGCTGTCCCTGGCAGATGAGCTACCAAGCCTTGGCTCAAAGCCTTCCCATTGAAGGGGAGGGGGCTCACTACCTGGGGAGGCTGAGAAGGGCTTCCTTGGAAGGGCATCCCTTCCTGCCTTGCGCCGCTAGCTCTCTGCCCTAGTTTGATCCACCGGAAACGTCTTCCACTTCAGGAGTATGACGGTCCTGCAGCTATTTGGATCAAGCTGTCCTGGCCCTCCCCAGTCTCCCTTCTCCTTCCACTACTGACCATGTGACATTTTCCAGCCCGCCTCCATCCTGGTCTCCACCTTATGGACACATTCCAGTCTGCCAACCCATGGCACCCAGAAATAAGCCCAATACATATGCTATCACATGCAGAGCCACACTACACATGCTCATTGCTGGTTATTTTGACTATTTTAAACAAAAGTTATATTTAAAGTTTAATTATAAATTAATTCAAAGGAGAAGAGAAATCTATCAACAGTGAAAGAGGACCCACAACTTTTAACATAAGAACATAAATAAGGACAAAATGGATTTCTACAGAAATTTTCTTTTAAATAGTTGAAAGAATTTTCCTACAAGTCTGAAAATCTCTTCAAGGCAAGCAGACCATTTCAAAATGGAGAAACCGAGACTCGGGGATGTGCCATGGTCACGTTGTTGGGGCCAAACTCAAACAACTGTCTTCTAGCCCTCAGTTCTTCTCATTAGAAGAGGATGCCTTTGGCATCAGGAATGGAGTGACTCATCTTAGGGCTTCGTAATTAATGCACACAGTCCCACATAACAGACCATAAAGTCATTATCTTGGCTGCCAATCCTGATTTTAATAATCTTCTCTAACATAAAAGATGATCATCCCAATCTGCAATTATGTACACACATTTGGGGATAGAAGAGCAACAGAGTAGTTAATCCAACCGTTTTGATTTGGCTTTCGACCATATACTGGTGCTGACATTTGAAGGCTGGATATATCTAACATTCTAAAAAGCATGATTCTAACCTAATAAAAATTCTATTGGGGAAGCCTAGCTCCTGGTGGGGAGGTGTTGGTATAAGAAGGCAGGAAAGTCATCTTTCCTTGAGATAGTTAGCGTCCCGTCACAGGTGACGAGGAGCATGGCTCATAAAAATACTGCCTTTTCTTAGTAGTTAAGCTTCCTATTTGACTCAAACATTCTCTCAAGCATAAAGTGTTTTAGCATATTTCACATTAAGAGGAGTACAGGGATTTGTATTTAGGGAGAACCTCCAGCCTCCCTGTTTGCTAGGGCCCACTGGATTCTCAGCTGCATCTGAAAATCCAGTAAAACAGAAAGAGCATGCTTTCTGCAAAGTGAAACTGGGAACAAGAGTGGAAATTCAGAGCTTTGCAGGGTCAGAATAAATATGTGGGATAAGACTTCCAGAGGTACCTGATCACTGATGTCAGCAGCCAAACTGGAGGACAAGAGGTTCTTCTGGTCCACCTGCTCCACCTGGGCCTCCTGCTCCACCTCCTCCACCTGGGCCTCCTGCTCCACCTCCTCCACCTGGGCCTCCTGCTCCAACTGCTCTATTTGCTCCACCTCCTCCACTTGCTCCACCTCTTCCATCTCATCCATCTGGTCCACCTCTTCTACCTCTTCCACCTCATCCACGTTTTCCACTTTATGTTCAGATTCAAAGCTTTGCAAAGATGATGTAGCTGAGGAGAAAAGCACAGTGGAATCCATGACCAAAAAAGCAAAAGTATCAACATTATCAAAGAGATTACACAGATTTCTCCTTATTTCCTTTTATAAGTCATAAAAACAGGCGAGTCCAGTTTTATTCCATTTTAAGAATTAAATGTGCCAGGTACCAGGATTAATTCAAAACACTGCTTAAAAATCTGTTCAGATATGAAAATGAAGAAAAAGGAGCGAGTGTTTGACTTTACCTCCATCCACCCAAGTATAAGCAGGAGTCCAAACCCATTCTTGTTAAGTATCTTTTCATTATAAATTTCTTTTGGCTCTGCTTCTGGAAATTCGGTACTTTCAAACAGATAAAACCAAAGTAAACGTTGTCATAAATCACTTTTGAAAAACTAAGTTCCCCAGACTGTGAGATCTCAGGAGGGCTTGAAGTTCTCTTGGAGGTGTTGTGACATGACTCTCCTTCAACAGCCCCCAGAAGCAAAGTGGAGAACATTATTTGAATAATGCGAAATGGTAGAGTCACTTTGGAAAATGATTTGGCAGCTTCTTTCCCACATACTTCCCATATGACCCAGCAGTCCCTCTCCCAGGAATTTACCCAAGTGAATTAAAATTTTATATCCATACAAAAAACCTGTGCAAGTATTTACAGTGCCTTTACTTATAATCACCAAACACTTGGAAACAACACAGATGTCCTTCTACAGATGAATGGATTAAAAAAAAAACCTGTGGTACATTCATAAGATGCAGTACGATTCAGCAAGAATAAAGGAATGAACCACTGATTCATGCAACATGGATGAATCTTAAATGCATTTTGTTCACAAAACCAGACCAAAAGGGCTAGATATTGTATGATTCCATTTATATGACATTCTTGAAAAAGGAAACCAGAGATAGAATACCCATCAATGATCGCCAGTGGGTGAGGGAGAGAGTTTGAGTTCAAAGAGGCGGCACAAAGGACCTTTGGGGTGATAGAACTGTTAATGTTTGGTCTTGTGGTGGTAGATACATGACTCCCCAAAGAGTGAATTTTACTGTGTGCAAATTAAAACTAAATTGTTCTTATACATTTTAGAAATCACAGTTACAGGTTCATGGACTTTGTCTCTCCCCCCAAATAAATTGTTTTGAAAGAGTTTTTTTAGCAAAGCTTTGAGATTGACAGCAATACTGGAAAGGTTGTTAACGAGGGTATTTAAAATACAGAGATATTACTTCTACATATGGCGATTCCACGATACAAATTATCTCTGATAAGATTAGCTACCTAGAGGCCGTGATCTGCATTATGCATCCACCACTGCTTTAAGTTTTGTATTTTTTATACAATTATATTTATGAAATGTCTTTAATATTGAAACTTACGTAATAAGAGACTATCCCTTTTGCCCTCTACTAACAATTCTTACAGTACAGTTTTTAAAAACAAGAGGTTTCTTTGGAATTCAACTACTATGCCATGGCAGGAAAGACTGCACAAGTATTGAAAGATAAGATGCTATTCCTCCAAGGCCTGAGAGCTAGCACCAATCTTTAGAACATTAAAATTAAATGGGAGAGAATAATATTCCCAAGCACTCGAACCATCGATGAGATATTCATTTTCACTGCTCTCAAATCATCAGCTCAAAAAATTCTTCATAAGATGAAGAAAGTTAGAATTCACTTTTGTGATTTCACACCATTATAAACAGAACATTATTTTCATTTGAAAAATTGTAACTACCCTGTAGGCCACTATTTTTCTTTCGCTAGTCCCTACAGAAATGCCCACATGAACCTACCTGGAGAGTCAGGTATAGTTTCTGGGGAAGATATGCTGGAGTCAAAAGATGTATCAGACTCTATCTGAATTACAGGAACAGATTCTTGTGATCCATACTGCTTGACCTGTAAAATATTAACTTTATCCTTGGAATTTCCAAACAAGCAGGAGAAGATATTTCAATTTGCAGATAAAGAGGTATATAAACAACAGGAAACAGGCAGAACACAAACTTTTGATACATTTCACATCACAATTTCTAACATTGCTACAATCAATTGAATACCTAACACAAAACCATCATGAAACATATCCTTGAAAAATACTGCTGGAAGATAACAACAAGCAGAGACCATGGGCACCACATGCTATACATTGTCAAACTAGAGAATAGAAACAAAGTATAGGTGTGCTAAAAGCACAAGTGGAAGAAAAATGTGTGCCAATCAAAGGCTGTGGCAAAAAAAAAAAAAGGCCTTTCAGAGATGTTGGGAGGACCCAGACCTGCTAGTTCAGAGGTGGGAAGGCTGTAGGAGAAGGGCACCACCACCAATGGGACCATCTTTCCATAGGTCCTGCACATGCAGCATTGGCTTAGAGGAAGGAGAGGCCAACTGGGGGCTGGTTAATGACCATGTCTGTAACAAAGATTAAAGCTGAGAGTATTATGAGCAAAAGTACCTTTACTATGGTAGCAGAGAGATATAGATGGCCCTGGAGAGCTTCTAGTGCAACCTCCCTATTTGATAGCTTCAAAGGGGAGAAGGTCATACAGCAAGTTAGGAGCAGAGCAAGAGAGAGAAAATTCAGTGTCTTCGAACCCAGTACTCTTTTCCCTAACCCCGGCTATCTCAACCTAAGCCATTTGCTGCTTTAAATCACGTATGTTATATTCCTATTTATTGATCCACTGCCATTTCCTTAACAACTGGATCCTTTTTGAATAGTCTGGGGCTCACTGCTCATATGAAATTTAAGTATCTGGTTTAGCAGTGAAATCTTTTACATCTCTGCCAAAAAAATTAGCTTTTTTTTTTTTTTTTTTTTTTGCACTGGATTAAGACATTGACTCATGCTGACTTTTCTACAAGGAACCTGTTTGTTGGAGAACACTCCCCCAGATTAAATCCCAGCATTTGAACTTCAGGAAATTGCACAATCTCTGTTCAAGTGCACTATGTTTTGTACTCCTTAAAACAAGGAATGTGTTGCTGGGGATGTGGCAATCCTTTCATCATTTAGAAAGCTATTTTTGTGGGGTCATATTCATTGAGATGGGATATGACCTCTCTTTCTTTGTCCTCCTCCTTCTGTTCTTTATCGTGGCCATATATCAATTTAATCACTAGCTCCTTGCTTCTTGGATGATTTTCAATAGAAATGTGTATACTCAGATGTTCATCAAGATGTCCTTTTTTGTGTGTTCATATGCTTTAGCTTATCAATAAAAATGCAGTGAGCCTAAATGAACTTAAATTACAGAATCATGTGCAGTAATGGTAACTGGTTTAGAAAAAAACAAAGCAAGGGGCTGGCCGGGTGGCATAGTGGTTAAATTTGCACGCTCCGCTTCAGTGGCCTGGGGTCTGCGGGTTTGGATCCCAGGCGCAGACCTACACACCATTCATCAAGCCATGCTGTGGTGGCATCCCACATACAAAATAGAGGAAGATTGGCATAGATGTTAGCTCAGGGACAATCTTCCTCAAGTAAAAAGAGGAAGATTGGAAACAGATGTTAGCTCATGGCCAATCTTCCTCACAAACAAACAAACAAAAAAACAAAGCAAAGCAACTATTTTGGAAGCAAAAAGATACCAATATAAAATGCAATCAGGACTAAGATCTGAAGACAATCTTTCAAGAGAGGAAGCTAGAAGCTAAAAAGAAAGATGAAATGAAAATGCATGCATGGGGATCGGAGGGCAATCAATATGCTTTTACAAGTTTAAGAGGAGTTTTGGATTCACTTTTACTCTATAATTGTCTCCATGAACAGTATGCTAAATGATTTGAAAAGAGAAGCATAGCCTTTAAGGCTGGACATAGAGGAGGCTTCAAGTGCAGGCTCCAATACCTGAAAGTTATGTGAACTAGAAATGAGTGTACACTGCGGGGGAGGCAATCAAGACGTACATCCCCCAATCTTCACATTTTCCCCATGATTAGCTTAGCATCAGAAGTGCTCTGAGTCACTTTTAAGAGGTCCTTTCATTTTAGTTTTGTAAAAAGAACAGCACTTTAGGGCATCCAGTCAAGATAACAGATGGAATAGACATGGGAAAAACACTAGATAAAATAGAGTAGAATTTTTAAAAATACACTCTGTTTAAAAATCCTCTCTGGAGCCAGCTCTGATGGCCTAGTGGTTAAAGTTTAGTGCACTCTACTTAGGCAGCCTGGGCCCAGTTCCTGGGCCCAGAACCAAACCACTCGTCTGTCAGTAGCCACGTTGTGGCACCAGCTCACATAGAAGAACCAGAAGAAAAACTTACAACTATACACAACTATGTACTGGGGCTTTGTAGGGGAAAAGGAAGAAACAAAAAATCCTCTCTGGATCCCACCTGTCTTTTACGTACCATTCTGTTTGTCTGATTCCCTTGAGAGCAAAACTTCTCAAAAGGGAAGTACTTAATGTCTCCAATTCCACCATCCTCTCTTATATCTGCTCAAGCAGACGATATCTCCCTGCCCTCGTCTACAGTCCACCAAAATTTTTCTCAAGTTCAGCAATGGCTTCCAGGACCTAAATCTAATGGCACTTCTGAGTAGTCAACCTACCTAATCTATCAGCAGTGTTTGACACTGTTTTTCATTTCCTCCTCCTGGAAATACTTTCTTCACTTGGCTTAACTCTTACTTCACTGGTCACGTCCTCTCAATCTCCACTGCTGATTCCTTCTCTTCTCTCTAATCTCTTCACTTTGGAGGTACTCCAGGCTTAGTCCTTGGTTCTTATTTCTGTCTATACTTAACTCCCCTGGTGACCTCATCCAAGTCTATAGCTTTAAGACCATCCATGTTGCTGATTCCTCAATTCTTATCACCAGTCTAGCTCTATATTTCCAACTGACTATCTAATAAGCATCCCAAACATAAATATTTTCAAAACTGAGACCCCTTTATTACCTTCCCCAGCAAACACCTGTAAGCTTGCAAATTCTTCCCACAGTTTTCTCCAGTTAATGCAATACCATCTTTCCAGTTGCTCAGGTCAAGTACCTTAAAGTCATCCCTAACTCCTCTCTTTTTCTCATACATCTCATCCAATGTCAGCAACTCCAAGTGTTCTTCCTTCAAAATAGATCTAGGATATGACTACTACTTACGATTTTCACTGTTACTACCCTGCTCCAAGCCACCATCATCTCTCACTTGGATTGCTGAGATAGCCTCCTAACTCAACTCCCAGCTTCCACACCTACTCCTCCTCCCCACAGTCTAGTCTCAACATAGTGACTCTTTTAATAAACTAATCAGATTATGTCACTCTTCTGCTCACAACTCTCCCATGGTTCCCCATTTCATTCAGAGTAAACCCCAAAGCCATACAATGGCTTCCAAGGCCCTATTCGACCTGACCCCCATTACATCTCTGATTCCAACCATACCTACTCTTACCTTTGTTCACTCTGCTCTAGGCCCTCTGGCCTCCCTGCTATTCCTCTAAACCCCAGGCATGCTTCCACCTCAAGGCCTTGCTTTGGTTTCCCCTCTCTTGAGTCTTCCCCCCAGATATATATCTTCATGGCTAACTTTCTCACTTCCTTCAATGTTTGCTCATATTTAATACTGCACTCCCCTATCTGTTGCATTCCCAATCCCTCTCATCCTGCTCTACTTCTTTTCAATAGCTCTTCTCACCTTCTAATTTATCATTTATTTATTTAATATACTTATCTTGTTTATCATCTATCTCCTCCTGCTAGAACGTAAGCTCCTCTAGAGCAGAAATTTTTCAATTTTCTTAACTGATGTATCCACCCCCCTCACCTAAAACAGTGTATAGTACACAGTAGGTGTTGAATAAATATATGTTCAATGAATCAATAAATGAATGAATCTGAAATGGCCTTTAAAATAAACACACTTAAAATGTTCAAAAATACAAAGAAAGGGAAGCCATAAAACAAAGAATAGGACAACATGAAAAAACAGAGAGCTTTGAAAGTAGGTGCTTCATTATATAGGAAGAAGTAGATATTGGGATCAGACAGGCCTGGATTTGAATCCTGGCTCTGCCACTTACTGTGCAACTTTGGGCAAGTTATTCAATAGCAAGAATCCAAGATTCACCATCTTTAAAACTGGAACGATAACGCCTCATAGGGTTGCTGTGGGAGTTAAGCACCCAGCCCAATGCTTGATGCATAACAAGTCCTCAATACACTTTAGTCATTAGTCGTCTTATTATTCTATCATAAGTACCATGTCATCTCCCACCCCTATATGGAGTTAGGGATGACCTTCTTAAATCACTTTTTAGGTGCTTCAATAGGTGTCTGTTGAGTGAATAAATGATTAGGTGCCTACCTCATAGTAGGTATAAAATCACTGGAAGACGCTTTCACGATTACTCCCTAAGCCAGGTTTGCCCTGTCCTCCTCATTAATACATAATTAGCTTGGGCAGAGTGCCTCTGAGTCTGATGTGTACCACGGCTCTCCCACCCCACCCAGGCCCTGCGGTTCATGCTCAAAGCCAGCTGCTTCTGAAGATTTGCCTGCTACCTCCAGGAACAATGAATTTGAGTAAAAAAACAATGTGATAATGTACAAGCTCCAATTCTGCCAAACTTGCTTGTTTAGTGCAATGCGATTCAAGAACAACAGATCTCCAGGGATGGATGGCAGAATGTCAGTTGCAGGTAACATGAGTCACCTAAAGTCATCATTACAATAAAGTATCTGGGACAGAGTCAATTAGGGAGAATTTGCTTTGGATTGACATTGATGCTGCTACATTAGCCACTGCTATTCAAATGGTGAGGTGGTGGTTTTCATGGAAGGAACTTTGTACTCAACACATCATCTTATTCTCAATTCCTTGCTGGTTAACAGCTGTTTTCAACAGAACATGCTTCTCTGGATGCAGTTGTCTACAGTAACTGACAGATCAAAATATGACGGTCCCTGGCAGGGGGCCGGTATGTGCTTTGTGTGGTTTTTTTCTCCATGTTTCTTTTGCTTAGGTTTAGTTGAGATCCTTGGATCTTTGGGTTTATAGCTTTCACCAAATGTGGAAAATTTCTGGCCATTATTACTTCACCTATTTTTTCTGTACACCCCTGTACACTATGGAGACTCCACTTACACATATATTTGGCCAACTGAAGTTTCTGACAGCTAACTAATGCTCTTTTCTTTTTTCTTGTTCTTTTAAAACTTTTTTCTCCTTTTGTTTAATTTGGAGAATTTCTATTGCTTTGTCTTTAAATCTACTAATCTACTAAATCTACAATGTTTAATCTACCATCAATCCCACCCAGTGTTGTTTTGTTTTCACCACTCAAATTTTCACTTGATATGTTTTCCCCATCTTCCATGTCTCTTCTTAAAATTTTGAACACATGTAATACAGTTATAATTGTTTTACTATCCTTGTCCACTAATTCAAAAATCTGTGTTTGTTCTGGATAAGTTCCTACTGATTGATTTTTCTCTTCAAGAAGGGTCATAAATCACTGCTTCTTTAAATGCCTGATACTCTTTGACTCAATGCCAAATATTGTTCACTTCATCTTGTAGGGTATAGATATTTTTGCATTCCTATAAACATTCTTCATCTTTGTTTTGGAACATAGTGAAATTACCTGGAAACAGTTTGATCCTTTTGGTATTGCCTTAATGATTTGATAAGCAGAAGCAGAGCAATTGTTAGCCGAGGGCTAGACCTTTCTGTGTACTCTTCCCTCGTGTCCTGTGTATTATGAGGATTTCCAGTGTTGCTGGTAGAAACAGGAACTATTCTCAGTCCTGTGTGAGTGCTGGCACTGTTCCCTTTAATCCTCTTGAATGGTTCTTTCCCCTCCCAGTTCCCTGACATTATCTCTCCACACAGCCCCCTCCTCTCCAGGTACTCTGCTAGTACCCTTAGACTCCCTATACTCCCACCTCAATCTCTTCAACTCGGGCAGTCCACTGGGATCCCTGTGTGTTCTCCCCCTCAGCCACATGGCCTGGAAGCTCACTAGGTAGTAAGCTGTGGCAATCGTAGGGCTCATTTAATTCATTTTCCATCTCTTAAGAGTCCCTGTCCTTTGTTGCTTGATGTCCATTATCTTGAAAATCGTTATTTCATTTTGTCTGTTTTATTTTTGGCTGTTTTGGGCAAGAAAGTTACTCTGTTCCCTGTCAGTCAATCTTAATTGGAAGCAGAAGTTCCCCAACTCCAAAGAATATTATATAGTTACTGAAATGATTAAAATTGGAACTGTAGAAAAGTGGGACTTAGTGATAAGTGAAAGCCAAGGTTATAGAGAAGCATGTAAGCTATCATTCTAACTAAGTGAAAAATACATATGATGGTAGACCAAGACCAAATAGGAATAAGCAAAAGTAAATAGCACTGTGCCATGGTGGTGGGATTATGGGTTTCTTAAAAAAAAAAAAAAAAAAAACCTTACTTTTAAGTGTTATAATTACTTAGGTTGTATAAGTTTTATAAAGTGAGAATTTTTTTTAATCCAGTTTTCCTCAAAACACACTTGTTTGAAGTGTGTTGAAGGACTCTGGATTCTTCACACATAGCACGCTACAGATCCTGGGTAAATATTTGTTGACTGACTGATGAAGTCAGGTTGTCAGCTGTGTAGATGTTAGTCTGATGGCCAGAGCTATTATGGATGTCTTGGCCTCTTTTCCCAGAATAACCACAATTAATTTGTGTGTAAATAAAACATTGCTCTGTTTAAATTAGCCTTCTTCTACCTAATTCCTTCCTGTTTCATACTTTTTCTTGAACAGAATGTTAGGTTAAGCAGAGGTATGTCTTCAGAAGGGAGAAAGTTTTATCTACATAGAAGTAGCTTGTTAAATGAGCAATAGTTGGAAAATGCAACACAAAATCAGCACTTCATATTTAAAATATGTGCTCACAGCATCTCCACATTACAGAAGAACTTAATTACTGAAAAGACCTGTAGTCTGCAAGGCCCCAGGAACAGGCAAATCCTTGCAGGCAAAATCATGTGGAAGCTTGTCTATACTGTTCTTGAATCCCTTTACCACACGTGTGAAGAGGGCTACAAAAATCCTAGAGTACTGTAACATACACTATTCATTCGTGCATCTAATATTTATGAGCATCTACTGTGGGTGGCAAGCCTTGTTCAAGATGTCTGGGGATGTGCTGATGAACAAGACAGCACCTGCTCTCACAGAAGCTTCATTCTACTGCAGGAATACAAACAGTATACTAACAAATGAGGTTTCTTTGAGCATTACTACATCCATACGAGATAGCCTGGCAGATTATTATCACACTTATTTTACAGATAAGGAAACGGAAGCTCTTCATGGTAAAAGAACTTTGCCCAGGTCACATAATTGGTAAGCGGCAGAATCAGGAATCAAACCTTTATCTTCTGACGTCTAGGCCATCTTTTCTCTCTGTAACACTCTCACCACTGCAGTGATCCAGCCTAGTAGCTGTGTTACATGCACCCATGTAGTGGCAGGTAATGTGAAAGAACATCCTTGGCAAGGCCTTCTGGGATGCTTTTTCTGGTCTTCTATATCTTTTTTCTTGCAATTTGGTCTTATCCCCCAGACTAGAGTTTCAGATCATTGAAGGCAGACCCAGGTTTCATATTTCTATTGTATGTCCCTATAACATTCTCTCTAGTAACATCTAGCGAATGGATAAGTGGGTGATACATTCAATGGCTTAGGAAAAGGATGGGGACAATCTAGGTTAATTAGGGACTGGGTTCTGCCCATGATGGGATGATGTATGATGCAGTCTCATGAGTCTACTCACATAGCTACTTGCAGCAGGCAGGTCAGTAAACTTTCATTTTGAAATGCACTCACAAGTCAAAAAGACCTTGCACAGAGGTATAGAGCTTAGCTTAATTTTTTTAAAGCTACTACATTCAAAGCATGGTAGTTACTGGCTCCCAATAAGAAATAGCTACAAAATGGCAACTGTGGAACATCGCTCACATGTATACCCATATGAGATACTTCTTGAAATTGAAACCTTTGTATGTTGGCAACACACGTTAACTGAAGAATAAACATCCCGGGGATAGGGTCCAAGCTTTTAGTCTATGGCTTTCAATGTACATACGTCTGAGGCAGCAGCATCAGGTTCATCATGCAGGAATTGCATTCTAGAACTTATTCTTTGGCCTTGAACACTTCTATAAATAGGTGAAAAGAGAGATGGTAAGCACAGGAGTCTAATTTGCTATTTAAATCTAATTTTTCTATAATACAGTAAAATTAATGTTCAAATAAGAAAAAATATTTGTTTTATGTTTCTTAATTCATAACATCATCAACCTTTGAGGTGTCACTTTTTCTGCAGAAAACATTGTTCTGCACCATATCTATAAAATAAATCATCTGGACCCTCATTAGAATGAAGTTTGCTGCAGGTTTCAATGTCTTTTTGACAATAGTGAGCAAAGCAATCTAAAAAAGAGAAAGCCAAGGTGTATGAGTGAATGTTCTTTATTTTTAAACCAACGGCAATTACAAAAACTGCCTTCACGCCAAATTTCATTGTGCTTCCTGTAATTAGAGAAACTCTCCACTCTTTGGCTCATTAACAATTCATTTCTATCAAAATTAGAATTTTGATGCCCAAGGTGAGAATACAGCTTCATGGCACACTTGAATCTAAGCACTAGCTTACCTTTCACCAAATAAGTAGAAGATGAGAGAGAAGAAGAGAGACAGAGGAGAGAACATGAATGAATGAGAATCTTTTTAATTTTGAAATTACTTTTTGAGCCTTAGACGTTTCATAACTGATAATCTGTTATGGAAATGCTTTTTGTTTTCAAGGGTTTTTCTTTTGCATGCCAAAGAGTGAAAAGCTCCTATTGCTCCACAAAATAAGAAACTGGAGTCTGATAACAGATATGATAAAAAGCGAGACCTCACAATAGCAACACAGTGACAAAATGATATCTGTGAAACCCTCCCAATTCATTCAAAAGACACAAAATTAACAGAATAACTGGACTATTCTTCAAGGTTTCAATAAGTCAATACTGATCCAATGGAGAGAAATTTTCCATTCTATATTTCATAAGACCCAGCCACAAAATCCATTTTACTTATATCATCTATTACAATTGAAGAAAATTAAGAAGAGTTTGAAAAAATATATTTTGGATATCAACATATTTAGGAAGTATTGATTTAAATAGCACAAAAAAACTACTTAATGAGTTAATTCAGTCATTTTTATGTATGATGGGACTATAAAATATCTGATATGCATTTCTTACTGGTTTGACTTTCAGCACCAAGTAACATAAACAGAGTTACTTATAAATTTGCATCTACATCATTTAAAAATAAAATTCCTAAAAGATTATTATCTTTATTTCTAATTTTTTTCAGTCTTTGACTAAATTTATAAGCCAATTAGTCTGACAGAATGTTTTCTTCCTTACTAAGTGTTGGTACTTCTTCAAGGTTGTTCTTCACTTTCTGTTCTTTCTTTATATTATCTCCCCTGCAGACCATATTTTGTCCCTCGGCTTCAACTTGGGGTGACTCCGACATCTCTATCTCAAGACCTCTCCCTGCGCTGTAGGCCCATATACCCAACTGCCTTTAGGACATGCACTCTGGATGTCTAACAGACATCTCAACTCAACATGGTTCAATTAGACTCATCCTCCTCCTCCAGTGTCTCCTATCTTGGCGAACAGTGACACCCTCCACACAGTCACTCAAGACTGAAACCTCCAAGTCATCTTTGACTCTTCCCTCTTTGTCAACTCTCTTCTGTTCTGTATGAAAGTTTATTACTTTCTGTCCACCTTTTCCACCTGATGAATCTTGTGAAAGCAGTGCACCTGCTTTGAACCTCTTGTATCCCAGCACTAGCACAATGCAGAGCACTTAGTAGGTGCTTCATGAATATTTGCTGAGTGAATAAAGGAATAAACAGACTGACCAGGCAACTCAATTAAAATATTTGCACATCCCTCAACGCAGGTCTACTCAGATTGACACAATTACTTTCAAAGAAAAGACGAGGCTTCTACCTGCTCTTTAAAAGCAATTAAATGCCTCCATATTGGCTTCTAAACAGTAAATGCCTTTATACCTGAGATAAACAGTATGTGAATGAATGTACTGCTGCACTGTCCAGTATGGTAGCCACTAGCCACATGTGGCTAAATTAAAACCAAAATTAAGTGAAATTTAAAATTTAGTACTTTAGTCACAGAAGCCACACTTCAAGTACCCAGTAGCTACATGTGGCTAGTGGCTATGGTATTAGAGCAGATGAAAGAGCATTTCTGTCATCATAGAAGGTTCTATTAGACAGCACTGTATACAAGGATGCGCTGAGTTTTACTGGACCAGACACCAACTTTGACAACAAAACATTGTGAGGCAATTAGTTTTGCTTTAAATCCACTAGCTTGGATTTTAAAAATGTAAAATAAAAGGAAGCAAAGTTTTCCAAATTCTTCAGTGAATTTACATCTCATGCTTCTCTAAATATCAACATAGATGGCAAATATTTGACTTATAATCAGAATGTAAAAGTAACAAATAAGCACACACATTGTTAAAGAAAAACTTTACGGAGTTTTTCATACCTAACTAATCTGTGCGTGTAAACAGTGAATTCAGGCTCAAGATATGACTGACGTATAACAGAGGGTTTGCAGCCATACACATTGCTAGCCTTTGGTTAATAATAGATAAAAACAGAACTTTCCTTTTCCAAATTGCATCAATTTTCAAAAGGAAAGAAAATGATCAAAGAACACTTTGCTAGCTGTATTTACACGGAAAAAACACCTTCTAATTACAAAGAAAAGTACCTCTGTCTCATTATGTAAAATCTCAAAAGGTCACTCTTAAATTGGGCCCTTAAAATTTCTCACTCTCTCCCCATTTTAAATCTTTTCTGGGGTTTGATATTCATTGGTAAAGTACTCAACACTGCTGAATCACTTTCATGGAAGGTTGTTCTTGGCTCAAAAAAACATCCACTTCTACTTGCTATATAAATGAAACTGTAAATATGAAAAACACATCCAGTGAATACTGTTCTTTCATACGTCAATGCAGTACAAAGTAAGGTGTGTTTTGAACAGTTGTGGCAGAGAGTCAGGAACCAGATGACAGTAAAAATATAATCCTAAATCTCTCTCCTTGTCTAACGTACAGCAGAGATGATCTGATCTGAAGCAGTGGAGGAAGGAAAACCAGAACTCCTTTCTTGGTTGTAGGTCGTGACCAAAGGTTAAGGAGCTCATTTATAAGATTACTCCAACCAAAGGTATTCCACAGGCTCACAGAGGAAACCCACTACCAGCCTCTGTCGGAAAGGTGAAAGTTTGGGTCAAGGCGCAGGCATCCTCTTTTCCTCCAGGCCCAACTGCAGCTCAGTCATCCCTGACAAGTAGATGAGTACCAGCATCTCCAGAACCTACCTCTCCCCAAGAGTTGCTATGCTCTTAAGTGGTTCCCTAAGGATCATATCTGAAATAGCCTCCTATTTTCCCCAGCCTCCACCATTGTGTCCCACATCCCAGAGCTGCCATGGAATGTGGACAGAATTTAGGGTCTCCCAGACTTGGGCTCGAACCTCAGCTTAGACACTTCTAGGTGTAAGACCTAGATCAAGTCTCTTAGCTTCCCTGAGTCCATGTTTCCTGGCATTTACAGTGTGACTTATAATACATACCTTGTAGGGTTCTTGTAAAGAGAAATTCATGTTTAGAAAAAGTGCTTTGTAATCTGTATAGGCCAACGTGATCATCTCAAATACCAGCACTAACCACTCTCCCTGTGACTGCTCCATTCCTCTAAGTTTCTTCTCCACTTAAATATATGATTTGGGATTTATAATACTGTAATTTGCTTTAAAATGGTTCTTCTGTAATTTTAATTCTCTTTCCTAGAAAATGTGCTCCTCAAAGATGAGTTCTGCATACACTATCATTTCTCTATTCCTTCAGAGCCAAGAAGCAGACTCTCCAATGTCAAGATAAGCAGACTGGGGATCAAGAGTTGATATTGCTATGGACCACCTAGATCAATAGTCTCCTTCAGGCAGCAGTTGTAGGAGTGAGGAAGAGGGGTGTTGTATGGCTACAGAGCTCTGCATCCAATGTACACTTGTAAATATCCCCTGAATGAATGCACAAACTGATCCCTCTGAAGGGGAACAGAATTTGTCACCCAAAAATACGCCTCTTTGGCATAGGGATTATTTTGGCTGATTATTTTTAACAAACAGCAGACATAGGGAAAGCTCTGAAAATTGAGTAGAAGTTACCCTTTTGTAAGAGACATTTACATTTATAAAGGAAATCTCCATTTGTAAGGATGTTTCCCTCTCTGTCCCAGGAAGGGGAAGGTGACTCTAAAGCTCTAGAAACTCTTATCCACGGAGCAGGCCCCCAACTGAAATCTGCATAACAACCTTACCCTCGTTTACTGTGTTTTTCCTGGTCATCTCCCATAACTGGCTCCCCACCCCCATCATCTTCTTTTGTCTATAGCTGGAGATGGCATTTAAGGTGGTGGCTTGGGTTCTGGGAGTTACTCAGTTTTCCTGGGTCTCTGCCATGTATACAGGAGGTACACATGCTACTAAACTTCTGTTTGTTTTTCTTCTGTCAATCTGTCTTTTTATTACAGGAACATCTCAGCCAAGAAACTGGAAGGGTATAGGGGAATTTATTTTTCCTCCTCCATACCTCCTAATACAAAATAACTACCTGCCTTTTAAATATTTCTTCTCTTTCAATATAGCTCCTTTTAGTAAATAAACCATTGGAGAATATCATCTTAATAGATTATTCAAAGATCAGATTAGTTTATTTTAGGAACCATATCCAAAGGCAGATAGGAAAAGGGGATGATTTTGATCAGTTCTGGAAATTAATAAACAGAAATCTCATTAAAATGGAGTTGGGAGGCCAAAAGGGGGTGCTCTCGCACCCTAGTCAATAGCAGATCCCATCAGGAAGAAGAAAGACTTCCTCTTCTTGACTGTCAAGAAGCTCAGCCAATGAGAGATTGTCACAACTCAGCCAATGAAAAGCTACCACACTACCGAACTCTCAGTCTCCTCCAATGGACTCTTTGTTTACAATAGCCCTCCCAACTTCCTCTTTCCGTCTATAAAAGAGTTTCTCCTCCCTTTGCTGCTTGAGACTTGCAGATGGCTTGCCATGGTTGCAGACCCCATACTGGAGTTCTTTGCTGATCCCAAATAAACTCATCTTTGCTGGAAAAATAACCAGCTGTCTTTTTGTTTAAGGTCAACATTTTGGTGGCCTGTGCAGGGATCCAGAGAAGACCCCTGATGACTCCAAGGCTGGCGAGTAAACAGGGGTGGTACCCACAACAGAGCCCACTGAGCTCGCTGCTTTTCTCGCCAACTCTGGAGTTTGAGGGTAAGTCTGTTCTCCTGGATCTGAATTTCCACTGTCTTTACATTTGAGGCTTTCCAGGCTTTATTCAAGATCTATTTTAAGGCTCCATCCTTTTCTGGTTAAGGCCTTGTTTGCCTGTGAGTACTTGGTTGGCACTTGGGCCTGACTCTTGAAATCAGACTGTTTCTACCAGATCTATGCTAAACCTTCAGCCTGATTCCTTTGGAATCGGACTGTTCCTACTTGAAACTGAGCTGGCACTTCAGCCTGACTCTTTTGGAAACAGCTGTTTCATTGGCACTGTGTTGATTCAAGCTTGAGTCCACCTTACTGAAATTGGACTGCTCCTATTGGAACTGGCTGATATTTGGCCTGCAGACTGAGAATTATTCTTTTGTTCTAGAGAAAAATCTCTAAGCAATGGGATCTCAATTATCTAAACATTTTGAGGGTGCTCCTCCTACAGGGACCCCAGCCGATTTTATGTTTAAAATCCATAGTACTTCCTCATGTGCATTTCTAACTAAATGGACCCATTTAACCCAAAGTAATTTAGAATAGTAATGGCCATTATGGCGAACTTTCAAACTTCCCAAACTTACTTTTCTTAAAACGGATTTGGACAACCATAGCTCTGTAATTTCCAAAACTGAAAGGAACACATATTTGTATTGGTATTTTGAGGCTTCCAAATCTTATCAGGAGTCTAAAATCGCCTCTTTGCAAAATAAGATTTTAAGATTAACCGAGATGAACAAACAATTAAAGAAAGATAAAATGGCTTCTGAAGCCTTATGTTCCTCTCCTCTGACACCATCTTGTTTCTCTCCTCCGGCTCTTGGTGCTCAGGCTCCACCTCCGGCACCATCTTTCTCCTTCCCTTCTATACCACCTACACTTCATCTATACCCTCAATTCCCCCAGACTAACTCTCTCACCAAACTTCCCCTTTTCCCTGAACCTCTCCCCACTCCCTCTTCCTCTGAACCTATCAAAACCTGCCCCTTTAAAATTAAGCCAAAGGCGATACCCTTAATTTCTTATATTTCCTGGAGTAAAGCTGAAGTGTGAACCATAATCAAACATTTTCCCAAAGTAACCAAAGATCTTCACAGATTTGCTGAGGAATTTAACAGAGTCATTGAAACTTAACCTGGTTTCTCTGACTTATATCAGCTAGTTCATATGCTTATCAGTGGAGGCCAGGCCCAGCATTGAGTGAAAACTGCTAGTTGAAAAAATCCTGAAAGGTATCTAGGATTACAACTGGGAGACCTACCCACTAACCTGTTGTATGATTAGGCTTAGGCAGTTACTAGACTACTGCATCAGGCAATTCCTATGGCTTTCCCAAAGCCCGTTGACTGCAACAAAATTCAGGCTTGTGCACAAAAAAAAAAAAAAGAAAAGAAAAGAAAAAACCTGATGAACCTGTTCATGACTATTAAAATTGACTTGAGATTGTTTTTAAAAGAAAATTCAGGACTTTCTTCAGATATTCCTTCTACCTGGGTAGCTTTTAATTGTATGTTTATTAATAGGCTGAACCATGATGGTTCCCTGCTAGTAAAAAGGACCAGGATGGAAGGAGAAACTATGTCCACTCCAGATTTAGTTAATCTGGCAAACCAACTCTCTCGCATGAGTCACCTAAAAGAAAGACTGTTAAAATTCTTAATCTTCAACTCCAGCAAATGAAGGCCCCTAACCAAAACCCAAACTCCCCTCGTTTCTGCTATTATTGCAAAGAGCCAGGCATTGGAAGGGTTTGTTACAAATGTAAGTGCTTCAGGAGTCTTCAGCCCTCTAACCAGCCTTTCCAATGTCCTCCACATTCTCAATGAAGGGGCTCCAAGGAATTACAAGGGCTCTTCCCAATCCTCCCTCTTAATCAGCTTGGAGGAACATATCTCCAGCTTGGGGATGAATCTCTCTGTCCTGAGACCAGAGTCGAACTCTCGGTGCTCAACACCACTGCTATAAAGTAGTGCTGTCTCAGAGTACTAAAACAGTTCAAATGGTGGGGATTTCTAACAAACCTCAGAAGGTTCCTGTCTCTCAACCTTTTGTTTAGGCCCTTTGAGAGATACACAACCTTTTCTCCTTAGTTCCTCCACCCCTATTCATTTAATAGGCCAAGACTTCTTGGAAAAGCATCATGTCAGAATTAATTTCTCCCGAAAGGGGGAAATAATCCTAGAATTTGACAGTAGCCATCAAAACAGCCAACCAGGTGAATTAAATGACCTTTTGACATCTTTTATTTGCTCCGTCTCTGATGGTACTAGAACTGATTCTGGAAACACGGATCATTTGTCCCTATGGAATCAACTACACCCTCCTTATGGACAAAATCTCCAACTGATATTGGTAAAATTCACCATGTACCTCCCATCAAGATTCAAATAGATTCTTCAAAACCTCTCCCCAGAATTAATCAATAGGCTATAAGTAAAGAAGCCCTGCAAGGTATAAAGCCCATAATAGAGGATTACATTATCACTTGTACTAGTCCCTGTATACTCCTATCTTACCTGTGAGAAAACCCAAAAGCCAAGAGTCCAGGTTTGTCCAGGACGTCCAAGCAATAAACAACATTGTTATCCCCCGACACTCTATTGTTCTTAACCCTCATACACTACTAACATCCATTCCCACTGGAAGCGAATTCTTTATGGTAATTGACTTACGCAGTGCATTCTTAGTATTCCAGTTGATGAAGCTGGTTAATACCTTTTTGCCTTCACTTGGGAAGGAAAGTAATTCACCTGGACAATAATGCCTTAGGGTTTTCATGAGGGTCCTTCCTATTTCTCAAAAATCCTTAAGGCTGATCTGGATGATATTAGGTTCCCTAAGGGTTCTACTTTGTTGCAATATGTGAGTGATTTGCTTCTTTGCTCTCCCTCCCACACCTCCTCACAGGAAGACAGCATGCACTCACCAAAGCTTTTAGCCTTAAAGGGAAATAAGGTCACCAAAGAGAAATAGCAATTTGCCCAAACTCAGGTTCAATATTTAGGGCATCTGATTTCAGAACAAGGGGTAGACCTAGATCCAGATAGGCTTCGTGGTGTCCTAAATTTTCCCAAATCAAAAACTGAGTATCAACTGCAAGGTTTTCTCAGGCTAGTTGGTTATTGCCGAAATCAGATTCCATATTTCTCTTATGGCCAAACCTCTGTATACTTCATTAAAGAACAACAACCTCAACCCAATTTTATGGGAAGGACAGGATCACATTGCCTTTAAAGCCTTAAAGGAGAGTTTGATGAATCCACCTGCCATTGGACATCCCAATTATCAGATTAATTTTTTTCCTCTTTGCATATGAAAAGGAAGGGAAGGCCCTTGGGATACTCACCCCAAAACAGAGGGACCACCATCGACCCACAGGATATTAAAGCCAGCAACTGGACCCTATGGTGAGGGGATACTCCCCTTGCCTTAGAGCCATTACTGCTACTGCCCTTTTGGTTAAAGCCACCGTGGAAATCATTGTGAGATCCCATTAGTTATCTTTGTACCTCACACAGTGGAAGCCTTCCTGAATTCTCATCACACTCAACATATTTCAGTCAGCCTCCTCACCTCCTACGAAATCCTTTTGTTAACTGTTCCTCACGTAACTCTTACATTGTAATAACCTTAACCCTGGTACTCTTCTCCCCCCCCATTACTGCAAAGTCCCTCACGACTACTTAACACTGATGAATCACCTCCTGAATCCTCGTGATGTCCTGCAGGAAACTCTTTTGGGTAACACTGACTTCTCATGGTTTACTGATGTTTCTTATTTAAAAGGTTACGATGGCAAATATTGTGGTGGGCGTGCTATTACAACTCCTTCTGATATCGCTGAGGCAGCACTATTACCTATGGCTAGTTTGGCCCAACAGGCTGAATAATACACTCTTACGAGGGCTTGTACTTCAGCCAAGGGCAACACTGCCAACACTTACAGAGATAGCAGATATGCTTTCAGAGTAGCTTATGATTTTGTAATGCTGTGAAAGCAACATGGCTTCCTTACATCCAGCTGAAATAAAATTAAAAATGGTCCCCATGTTCAGGAATTACTGGATGCTTTACTTTTACTTACTGCTTTAGCTATCACTAAGATCTCAGGGCTTTCTAAACTTGACTGTCTGGAAGCTAAAGAAAATCACCTTATTGATATTTCTGCAAGGAATGCTACCCTTAAAGGAACCAACAACAGCCAAAGCTCTGTCATGATCCAAAGGGATATTTCCCCAAATGATAACTTAGAAAAAATGGCTAGAGAAGCCCAACAATTGGACTCAGAAAAGAAAAAACAAGATTGGAAATTCAACAATTATTGGTTTGAGAAAAAGAGAAAGCTCTAGTTCGGGCCAAATAACAACCCAGTCCTACCATAGACTCTAAAGTTCCCACTCTTAACCACTGTACATGCATTTAACCACTGGTCTACTGACAAAATGACAGCATTCATGAATCAATATTGTTGGGGAAATATTAATAAAGCTGCAAAAAATGCCTACTTCACGTGTCTCACATATCCAAAATACAAACCGGGGAAGCCTGTACCCAGACATTTTAAACTGCATAATGGACCATTCAAAGTTTGGCCAATGGATTTCATACAACTTCCCCCATCTCACAGACATAAATATGTTTTAGTCCTGGTTTGCATGTTTTCTCACTGGACTGAAGCCTTCCCTTGCAGACAGGCTACTGCCTCTTCTGTGGCTAAAGTCCTTTGGGGAAGGATTATCCCTACCTGGGAAACTCCTTTTGAATTTCATAGTGATCAAGGAACCCATTTTACTAGTCAGGTACTTCGAGAAGTCTGTGCCGTTTGGCCAGTTTTACAACACTTTCATTGGGCTTACCACCCTCAATCCTATGGTTTAACCGAACGTACTAACTGTGTTATTAAGACTCAATAGGCAAAATTTGTAGAAACCCTCCAAATACCTTAGCCAAAAGCATTGCCACTGGTCCTTCTATATCTCAGATCCACCCTCTTTGGAACTCATAAACTCTCACCCATTGAGATAGTCACAGGATACCTAATTCACTCAGCTCCTGCCTCTTTCAACCCACAGCTGATAAAAACAGATGTGGTCTAATATTGCAGAGGCCTCATGGCTTCCATTAAAAATAACCATATTTTGGTAGAGCAATCACTTCACCGTGCATTCTCAGGAGACATAGATCTTAAGCATCATACTTTGCAGCCCGGAGATTTCATCTACCAGAACAGACGCCTCCAGAGGAACTCTTCTTCAACCTTGCTGGAAACGCCCCTATCAGGTACTGCTAACTAATCCTGTGCCACCAAATTCCAGGGCATAGACTCTTGGATTCACGTGACAAATTTAAAGGAAGGACCAAACCTTGATTGGACCTGCATATCACCTAGTAATCTGAAAGTAAAAATCTCCTGAAATTGAAGGAGATGATATTCAACGAGACAGCTTTCCCAATGTGTTCAGACCAGACCTGTTGGAATTTTATCTGTCAAGCCTTTGATGATGACATACTGCTTCAGATGATCTCCAGTGCTATGATCTTGATAAATATGGACTTTAGAAAGGAAAAATGCCTGACAGTTGTCCCTCCTCTCCCTCCTTGTCACTCAAATGTGGCCACAATAGGTCTCCAATCTGTGCAGTTCCCTCCACTGTGGGACACGACACCAAGGAAAGGTGTTTCCTGGCATCAAGGGAAAAAAGGCTGCTGAAACTAGACAAACCCAACACTTGATCAGTGATGCTTTCAGAGAAAGATCTCGATCAAAAGGGAAAATGCGGAAATTAGTATACAGAAACCTCATTAAAATGGAGTTGGGAGGCCAGAAGGAGAAGCTCTCACACCCTACCTCAGTAGCAGAGCCCAAGAAGAAGAAAGACTTCTTCTTCTTGATCGGCAAGAAGCTCAGCCAATGAGAGACTGTCACAACTCAGGCAATGAAAGGCCACCACACTTCCAAGTCCCAGTCTCCTCCAATGAACTTTGTTTACAATAGCCCTCCCAACTTCCTCTTCCCCTCTATAAAAGAGTTTCTTCTCTCTTTGCTGCTTGGGACTTGAACATGGCTTGTCATGGGTGCAGACCTCAAGTTGCAATTCTTTGTTGATCCTGAATCAAGCCACTTTTGCTGCAGAAATAACTGGCAGTCTATTTGTTTAAAGTCAACAGTTCAGAAAATCACTAACTTGAAGAGAGTGCTCCATCATCACTCTCAGTTATCATAAGGCAACTGCAACTAATCCTACTCCCTATCCACTACCAATCTCACCTCTGACTGGCAGGGAAGATACTATCACTTACTAATTTTGTGCCATGTGGTAGGTGTCTTACACATATTATCTTTTTGTTTGTTTGTTTGTTTGTTTGTTTGTTTTTTAGGAAGATTAGCCCTGAGCTAACTACTGCCAATCTTCCTCTTTTTGCTGAGGAAAACTGGCCCTGAGCTAACATCCATGCCCATCTTCCTCTACTTTATATGTGGGAAGCCTACCCCAGCATGGCTTGCCAAGTGGTGCCATGTCTGCTCCCGGAATCCAAACCAGCGAACCGCGGGCCACCGAAGCAGAAGGTGCGCACTTAACCGCTGCACCACCAGGCTGGCCCCATCTTTTTGTATCCTAAAATAACTCAATGATATGTGTCCTATTATCATCCCCACTTTACAGATGAGGGAAATAAAGCTCCACAAAGTGAATAACGTGTAAGGTCCTAACTAATAAATGACAAAGCCAGAATATGAGCACAGTCTGCCAACAGGTTGTGCCAGTGAGGACTTTCACCATATTAGGGTGAAAGGAGAATTTGCCACCCCAAAATACGCCTATTTGGCAAAAGGATTATCTTAAGATGGTTGTTTATAAGAAACTGTAGGCATAAGCCAAGCTCTGAAAATTGAGTAGAAGTTACCCTTTTTAAGAGAAATTTACATTTATAAGGGAAATCTCCATTTGTAAGGATGTCTCCCTCTCTCCAGAAACTCTTATCAATGGAGAAGACAATGACTTAAATCTGCATAACAACCATACCTTTATTTACTGTGCTTCTCCTGGTTAACCTGCCATAACTGGCCTTTTCTCCCCAACTCCCAGCATCTTTTGTCTTTGGCTGGGAATGATATTTAAAGTGGTGGCTTGGGCCATTTATAGGAGTTACTCAGTTTTCCTGGGTATCTCCCATGTATACAAAAGGTATATATATTTGTATATAAAATTAACTTCCTGTTTGTTTTTCTCCTGTTAATCTGTCTTTTATCACAGGGGAGGCTCAGCCAAGAATCTAGAAGGGTAGAGGGAAAATTATTTTTCTTCTCCTACAAGGGAATAGTAGAGATTAGATACCCTCCAGATGTGCTCAACTCCAGCCAGAAATGTCTTGATTTTGCCATGCCGCATGTTCAATATGACTTTCTTTGTTTTTACTATCAAGGCATATATGTCCTGTAAATTAATAGACCACTTGCTAAAATCAATTCCATTCCTTTTTGGTCACACCACAAGCCAACTTAAGAATATCCTCCACAGAATGAACTGCAAATAAGTATGAGCTATTACCAACTCTGCCAAATAGTTTGTACACATTGCTATGCTCTCCATTTTTCCAGAAAGGATGTAAACTTGCCCCACTCCTGGCTCCTTCTTAGCTTCACTTTTGGAAAGTGTGGGAGATCAGAATTGGCCACCCCAAAATGGTCTCTTTGCCTTGATTATTTTTAAGAACAAAAGACTTTGCTGTCTTCCCCTTAACTGCCTAAAAGAATTTAAGATAAAAGGCCTGTCCCAAGGACAGGCTATCACCATAAATAACTCCGTGTATCGGTAGACTGTGAGGGTCCTTGCTAAGCCCATTCTTATCAAAGTTCTGTCTACCAAACATTCACATATCCAACTCCATGTAAATTGTCTTTCTCCCTTTTGAACCCCCAAACCACTACCCCAATGTCCTTCTTTGTCTTCAGCTGAAGATGATATTTAAGGTGGTGATTTTGGCCTTTCTAGTGAGATGCTCAGTTTTCCTGGGTTTTTCCCATGTATACATGTTATTAAACTTTGATTTTCTCCTGTTATTCTGTCTCATGTCAATTTAATTCTTAGACCAGCCAGAAGGACCTAGAGGGTAGAGGAGTTGTCTTCCTCCCCTACAAAAGCCTTTGCTTTTCAGGATGGAAGACCAATTCACCAAGTCAATTTATTAACATTAAATTTGCCAAAAGACAACTTGCCAATAGACCATTTGGTCAAATGGCCAAGAACTCAGAAGATCTATCTGTCAAATTGCTCAAATATACTGATTTACCAAAACCTTGTTTTTTTAAAACTATTCATAGAATTTACAGTACACTGGATTGGCAGAGCTTAAGACTGTAAAGGAAGTAAGGATTTCAGAGTTCTGGGGCCTTCAGGCACCAGTTTGGCTCCTGATGCCCTTCTCTCATGGACCCCAGTTCCTTCTCAACTCAACACAGGCTGTGCTGGACACTAGCTCTCCTTTGTTTCTTTTCCCCAGTACAGATTCTCCTCTCTTGTCCCCTGCTCCATCCAGCTACAGCAGTAGGGAACTGGGGGACAGATACATAGAACTTTCCTTATGCTAACAGGAAAACTGACCAAGCTAGATAGTCTAGGGATCTTCAAAAACTGCTAAAACCTTTCAATCTACTATAAATCACTGAACTTTACTGGTTAAAGGATACAAGTTTTGGGAAAACTGGTAAACTTGGCAATTGAATCTGTGGTGACAGAATCTGAAAAAATGCTAGATCATTGACAAAACAGAAAATGAATTATTAGAACAATTAATACTGCATTAGAATAACCTAAAAAAATCATATGAAATCCTAGAATATTGTTGCTATTCATAAGAATGGTAATTCATTCTATGACTTTTAACTTTTAACAAAGTGAATATTCCTTAAAATGCTGATAATAAGGATATATCCATTGACTATATTCCAGAATGTAGTCACTATATATAATTGAGAATAATATATCCATATGAAAAGATACACATTATTTGACTATATAAGGGGTCTAAACTACAGCCTGTAAGCCAAATTGGCAGCAGCCTGTTTTCGTATGAGATAAGAATTATTTTTACTTTTTTAAAAGGTTGTAAAACAAACAAATAATATGCTATAGAGACCTTATGTAGTCTCTAAAGCCCAAAATATTTATTGTCTGGTCCCTTTCAGAAAAGCGTTTATCAACCTTTGGAGTATATTCAAGAAGAGTGTTTCTTAAGACATGCTTTCTGATGAATCAATAAATTTGGGTAAATTTTGTAAATTGGTTATTCAATGAATTGGTTTTTGGCAACTTGGCCACTGGACAAATTGATGATCTGGCAGACAGCTTTCCAACAATTCGTTTTTGGTGAATTCACCTGGAGCTTGTCATGACTTCTCTCAAATGAAAGACTATGGATAGACAGACATCAAAATTTTGAAAAACCTCAAGCAGGTGAAAGATTTCTTTCCCCCCAAAGACTGTGGAAGCCAGTGGAAAACTCAGGGTCCAACCAGAGAGGCCCAGTCTATTCTCGCTTGGGAAAGGTCTTATTGGACCTGAAGTTGTTCAAGATCTTAACTTCTTGCTAACAAGGGGACAACAAATCCCTCCCCCGCTTTTTTTCAACATTTTAGCATTTGAATATGGAAACACTTACTGAGAGACAGTTTGCAAAAATAATTTTTGGCTTAAATTATCATTTTTAGTCTCAAAAAATTTTTCTTTCTTTTTTTTGATGGGAGGGGCAAACTATGATATTTCATTCAGTTACTCTGAACGGAAGGAACGTGCTATTTGAATCCACCAGTCTTCTCCAGTAGATTAATTTGTACCATGGATGATCCTATACTGAAGACTCTGGCAGTTTTCAGGTGCAAATTCTGAAAGAAAAGGAGTATGCATTTTCTGACCCATTACGCCAGGGACAAAAAGAATAGAGCAGGGAAATGATTGGGGTATGCGTTTGTGTGTGTGAGTATGTGCAAAGGTTGGGAGATGGTTTGGGAAATACTTGACTCTTCTCCTCTCGGATTCCCTATTCTGAGCACCACACCCATCACTGCTCCGTGCTCAAAGTGCAAAGAGGATTTGTGCCAACGAGAAGATGACTTAGGGTCTATAAGCCAAATGTACCAATGATATCTTTCCTTCCTCTGGCTCAAGCCACAGATACAGATTCTTGTCATTTTTAAAATCATATTCTTTGTGTAGGCTGATCTATAGCTGATATATTTGAAGCTAATATATCTAAGCTGATTTATAACTGAACCTACATCATACATAAGACTTCAGATGATTTTACATATTAGAATATGAAGATTGAAAACAAAATTTTGAGTTTCAACTATTTAAAATATGGGGTCTCTTTTAAAATTATCTGGTAGCTAATTACTCTTATCACATAGCTAAGAAACTCAATCCTTGTCTTAGTTACATGTTAACAGACTTGCTTCCAACCACTGCTAATACACAACTAAAAAGGACTAAAACTCAAATCCTCCAACCCTCATATATTTCAGTGTTTTACAAAGGCTGGAGTCCAAATGGGAAAATCTCCACCAAAGGCTTACTCCATCCATTTCATAGAAAACATCACTCTCTAAAGGGTCAGTCAGAACTTCTCTAATGTGCTTTTTAGGTTACACTAGTTTTCCACAAACACATCAAAAGAGGAAAAATATCTAACGGCACTCAGTGGTATTTCTTCATCAGAATGGAAAAACAAGAAATGCACCATATTCATAACACTTAGAAAGTACATACAAATCATGAACATGGTAAAAATCCTAGACTGATATCCCCTGTACCTCAAAGGGCAAGTAACCTATGATAAGCAGTGCTCTGATGTCAAAGAATGAAAAGAAAGCAGACAACAAACACCAAGCAAAACGTACTGCTATGAACATATGGTAGGCCATCAATAACCAAAAAAAATTTTTTTGAAAGTTTTATCATCTTGAAAAGAATATTGCTGTTATTGACCCTTCTGAACAGTGTAGAAATATTAAGCAAACAAGAAGGCACCTTTAGAATCTGATTAGTGTTCTGTGGTCTGCTGCTTTCTCAAACGTAGAGAAGGTGACATATAGTGTTGGTTGGTGAGTCACTGGAACATATCTGGATCCCAGCCTGGATGCCAGATGCTAACACTAAAGACATTCATAAGCAGAATGAATGTCAAGACTACACAGTTCCCCATCATATATTTGTGGAAAATTCATTCCAGGAGAAATTCATAAATCAGACAAGAGACTATACTAAGACCAGCACTGTGTGGTAAGATATAAAGACAGTTTGCTCTGTTCCCACTAACTTAACAAGTCTTTTAGGCCAAGCCCTCCAGCAGAGGACAGAGTGTTCTAAAGGGAGGCATCTCCTCCTCCAAGAGAACAGTCTTTGAAGGACTAGAACTGCCAACTAACAAGAGTTTTTAAAGATGCTATTTTTCCTTTTTTCTCCCAAAGCCCTGGTGCATAGTTGTGTATTTTTAGTTGTGGGTCCTTCTAGTTGTGGCATGTGGGACGCTGCCTCAGCATGGCCCAATGAGCAGTGCCATGTCCGCGCCCAGGATCCGAAGCAGCAAAACCCTGGGCCGCCGAAGCAGAGCGTGCGAACCTAACCACTCAGCCACAGGGCCGGCCCCTAACATGAGTTTTTATAATTCATTTGGTACCATGTTTACTTGCATACTTCATTATTTCCATATTTAGATCTATTATCACATGTTTCTACCCGTGTAAAACGGTCTGAAGATTTTTTGATGAATTAAAGTTCATCATTTTTCCGTCCAAATGATTCCCCTGACATGGTACTTCAAAAGAAGGAAACGCATGCAACATTTTTACATTGCAAAACAGAGCAGGCCCAACTTCTTTTTAATACAGCTAGTGACTTCAGGGGGCCTAGCCTGGTTACATATGTTCATGGTAAGGTTTTAGCAAATTGCCCATGTTTTATTTGGCATCTCAATCTTCCTACTTTATAATCCACTCTTTCAATCATTTCTTGAAGGTGATATTCTATGTGCTTCTTCTGTCACTTTTTATAGGACTATTACTGAGCCATTTGGGGAAAAACAGCAACAGAAATCAGTCAAGTTCCAGCATATGTTGAAAGAAAAACTTTAGAGTATGTCTTTGCTGCGTATTAAAGCACTGATGGCCTAAGCATTGGCTGTGTAGATATGAGATATGACTTTAAATTTGGCCTTATTTTTCTTTTTCATTCTGCAAATCAGCCCTATTAATTTCTAGTGGTAAGGTGGATACATGGCTACATACATGCTTATTTCCTAGAAATCAGAAAGCGGGTTAATTGGATAAGATGAGCTACTCTCTGTACTGAATTAGCCACAAGCTGAACGTAATTTGGGTACCTCCCTCTTGGAACTTTGGATTGTCTAGAGGAAGAGTGAAGTCAGTCCCTGTGATCTCAAGGCAAAGTGGAGAGTGTCAGTAGGAAAGTAGAGAACAGGGTGGGAGAACTCTTCCAGCCAGGCAGCAGGGACTTCTGAGAGGAGGAGGAATGAATTGGTGCCTGAGTGGGGAGGAGGATTTGAGGAGTTGGTGAAGGACATTTTAGTCAGTGCAGAAAACGGGAACAAAGGTACAGTGAAAGAGCTTAGATGGCATTTACATGGAATGGTGACTTTATTATAGCTTCTCGTTTACTTGTTCATCTCCACACCAGACAGTAAGTTTTATGAGGGCAGGCACAATGCTGGACACTGAGAACACAGCCTCATGGAGTTTACACTTTTTTGGGGAATCTAGAACAAACAAACAGTCCAAAGATAACTATAAATTTGCAAATTGCAAAAAGCATGATGAAGGAAGAGGGCAGGGTGTCATGGGGAAGAAGCAAAAGTGGATCTAGGGGACCAGGAGGAGCCAACCATGTGTCAACATAGTGGAAGAGGACTTCAGGTTGAGGACATAAGCCTATGCAAAGGCTCTGTGTTAGAAGAGAGCTTTGAGAAGTCAGAGAGAGGAGGCCAGTGCATCCAGAGTATGACAGATAAGAGGGAGTGTGGCACAAAATGAGGTTTGAGGAATAGGCAGGCATGGCAGCAACACGCCTTATAGATCATACAAAAGGAGTCTGGATTTTATTCCAAGATCCAGTGGAAACCACTGAAAGCTTTTGAGCAGGAGAAGGACAAGGTCATATTTCAACAAATACTTTTGGAACAATTGGACATCCATACGCCAAAAAAATATGAACTTCAACCTCAACCTCACCCTTTATAGAAATATTAACTCAAAATGGATCATAGATACAAATGTAAAACCCAGAACTAAAGAACTTTTAGGGAAAAAAAAAATAGGAGAAAATCTATGTGATACGTAGTTTGGCGATGAATTCTTGGACATGGCACCAAAAGCACAATCCAACAAAGAAAAGAATGGTAAAATTATCCTTCTTCAAAATTAAAAACTTTTATTTTGCAAAAGACACTGTTAAGAGAATTAGAAAAGAAGCTACGGACTAGAGAAAGTACATGCACATCAAATATCTGACAAAGGACTTGTATCCAGAATATACAAATAATTCTCAAAACTCAACAATAAGAAAACAAACAACGTAATTTTAAAAATAGGCAAAACATTTGAATATTCAAATGATGAAAAGATGTTCAACATCTTTAGTCACTAGGGGAATGCAAATTAATACCATAATTCAATACCCTAGAGAAATGAAACAAAAACTATGTCCACCAAAAGCTTGTACATGAATGTTTACGGCAGCTTTATTAATAATTGCCAAAAAATGGCAACGGCTCAGATGTCCTTCAACATGTGAATGAGTAAACTGTGGTACATCCATACAATGAAACGTAACTCAGCAATAAAAAGTTTATGATGCGTGCAACAACTTGGGTGAACCTCAAAGGAATTATACTGAGGGAAAGAAGCCAATCTTTAAAGATTATATGCTGTGTGACTCTATTTATACGACATTCTCAAAAAGACAAAACTAGGGATGCAGAATAAATCAGTGGTTGACAGGGGTTAGGAGTGAGGTAAGGAAGGGATGACTACAAAGGCATAGCACAAGGAAGTTTCTTTGGGGGTGATGGAACTGTTCTTTATCTAGACTATGGTCATGGTTACATGAATCTATGCAAGTGTTAAAACCACAGAACTATACATCAAGAGAAAACAAATGAATTTTACTGTATAATTTAACAAGCAAATTGTTTAATTATTTGAAAAATGAAAATGTGTCCACAAAAAGACTTGTAAAAGAATGTTCATTCCAGCTTTATTTGTAGTAACCCAAAACTAGAAATAAATGTCCATCAAAAGGAAAATAGTTAAAAAATTGTGGCATATCCAAAGAACAAAATACGCCTCAGTAACAAAAAGGAATGAACTACTGATACAAATGACATGATGAATCTTAGAGACATCATGCTGAGTCTAAAAGGGCAGACTCAAGACAGTATATATCATATGCTTTCATTTTTATGAAGTTCTACTAAAGGAAAAATGTATAGTGAAAAACATCAGAACAGCAGTTGCTCTAGGTGGGGGGAAAACTAACCGAGAAGGGACACAAAAAAGCTTTTAGTGTGTTGGAAATATTGTATGTCTTGATAGGAATGTGAGTCCCATGGGTTTATGCATTTGTCAACATGCATGGAATGATATACTTAAGATCTGTGCATTTCATTACATGTAAATTTTACCTTAAAAATGTAAACAACATAAACTCAATTAAGGAGGTTTACGTTTCAAAATAATGTGAGTCGGCAATCCTAAAACTACTTTCTGTGCTTTTTAGACTTGAGCAAATGAGTAAATATATTGTGGATAATGAGGCAAGGACTCTCTGACTATTGTAGAAGAGTGTTGCAACAGTGGAAACGGGAAGACTGGGACGAACCCCGCAGTGTTGGTGTAGAATTGGAGGTATCAGTATGAATTCATGGTTTGTATTATTTTACATACACACATACACAAAGGTACACATACATATAGATGGGTAGGCAAGGAAATAACACAGATATAGATCTCCATGCCTATGTATGTGTATGTGTACCTGTTTCCTAGTTCTGAAAGCACCTAGAAATAATAACCAGTAACAATGAGCACAACTAGTGCCCAGATTTTGGTTTCTAAATATCTCCACTTAAAGAAGCCACGGCTCCCTTGACCAAGGCTTAGAGAACCAGCTTATTTCATGGCTGAGGCTGAGAAAGTACAAATTAAATCTGGAACATCGTATATATAGCGCCAGAAAGTAAGGAATGCCCCAAGAATGGTGGGAAGCATCAAAAAGACACTAGAGCCAGGTTGAAGAGGCTGCCACTGGTCGATTCTAGGACAATCTGAGCATTAAAATAAATAATAATAGCAAAATAAACAAATGGATAAATAAATAATGAATGAATGAGGCAGAGGGGAGGAGAAAGAGAAAAAGAGGTGGAGAGGGGAGAGGAGAGGGGAGGGAAAGGAGAGAGGGAACAAGTGGGAGGAAGGGGGAAGAAAGGGAGAGAATAATGATAAAGCAAATGGAGCACAATGTAAACAGCTGTGAGCACAGGCAAAGGTGGATACATATGGTAGTTCCTGCCAATATTCAAATAAAAAGTTGAAAAGTTGAAAAACCAAAGTTTAATGGAGCTAAAGCAAAAAATTATCCTGGGAATAAAAGGGTAAAGCAAAAAGCATTAATTCAAAAGAGAGCCGGATCCTGTCCCACTTCTTCAGATGCCTAATACACAGCCTGGCATCTTCATTACAGGATGACAAATGAACAGTGTGAGGAAAAAAATACTACATTGTTAATTATCTGAGTAGCGCAGGCAGCTGCCAGCATATTTATCCAAAACTACTTTTCATAAAATAGGCAAATACTCAGATAATTCTTCCCAGATTTTTTGAAACTTTGATATTTATGAGACTTATTTTCATTAGTGTCTAAACCCTCAGTAATTTTAGTGTGCTTCAGTGAGTTTTGAGTACAAACTATTACTTAGAACTTTTCAAAAAATATTAACAACAAAATTGCTCTTATCAATCGTCAATCTAATAAGACAATCTAATGATTTTATGCTTTTGGGTGATCAAAAAAATTTGTCATGCAGCTGGAGATGGAACATGGCTTGGCTAGAGGTCCTATAAACACAATGAAATATAAAACCCAGAATCTTGAGACTGTTATCCCTTCTTCTATCTTCTTTTTTTTGTGTCTGCCCTTTCCACGGACCAGGCTCTGTACATGCCAACAGGACAAGTTAAACAGGACAAGCCAAGAGGCTGGCTCCAAATCTGACAACTATAGCTGCATGGGAATGGGTTTGTGGGTTATTTCCCCTGAGGCCAGGCTGTCAAAAAGCCCCAAGTCCTTTCTTTATCAGTTGGCACCAGGTGTTAATATGTGAGTGTCTCCCAGGCGTGTGTGAGAGCATGAATCAGCTGACTGGATGTGGCCTTCAAGCTGGGAATGCCATCACATTCAGATTTGGCCAGACCCCGTCCACCCATCAAGGAGACATGGACACTTTTCACGGAACAATTTAATGGATAGAGAACCATCTCATAAGGATAAAGGTTTAAAATGTGCTGGCTTGAAACTGAAAAAGAAAACTATCTTAAATTAATAGGAAAATAAAAGTATTGAAGAAATCACCAAACACAGATTTCAGATCATGACCATAAACCAAAGTCACGTTAACCCTCTGCACTTAATAATGTCTTTATAGCTCAGTTAAGGATTTGGTATAGTTTTAAATGATAATTATTCTATATTTGGAAGTACTTCCTAATCAATCATAACTTAACTTTGTACAGATCTCATTTCCTTCTCTTATTTGATTGTCATACACAGTCTTCAGTAATTATTCTCGCCAGTTACAGACAAAGAACGTGAGACTTAAGGAGGCTTCTCCAAGATCACAAAACTTGTAAATGGTCAAGCTGAGAAATAAAACCTAAATATTTTAGTTTAAAAATCCAAATCCTATGTTTTTTTAAAATATCCCTAGACCACAAGGCCGCCCCAGTATTTGGCAAAGGTGATGGGAAGTAGTGTGGAGTAGAATGAGCCAAGTAATCTGCAGAGAGAGAGCAGGGGGCCTTGTTGAGGCTTCCCGTGGAGTGAAAAGCAGGAAGAAATAATGGTGAGTGACTCTAGCGTGGCTCTGTCCTGGCTATCCCATAGGGAGGGCAGGGGCGAGCTGACATGGTCCTGGTGCCTCACCCACGGCTGCTCACACCTTCCTGCCTGTAGTCCTCCCCAAGTTCTGTGAGATCTGATCCTCTGTTCCTCTCTGCCCTCCTTTCCTGCTAGTTGCCCCTGGTGACTTGGCTCCAGCAACACTGGCTTCTCAAACACATCCAATGTGTTCCTGCCTCAGGGACTTTGCATCTGCAATTCTTTTTGTCTGGAATATTTCCTCCAAAATCCACATGGCTTGCTCTTTCACTCCTTTCAGGTGTTAACTCCAAGGTCACCTTCTTGTTGAAGCCTTAGCTGGCCACCCTATCTATTACATTAAGCCATTAGGAATTGCCAATATCGCACCATCTTTTAACCTATAAAAATATCAATTGTGTATGGCAAAATCTAATAAAATTTAATCTCCCCCCACAACCTCCCTATCTCTCTTCACTGCTTAATGTTTTCCCTTTGCCCTCCTCACCTTATAACCTACTCTAGAATATTTATTTATCATCTTTCTCCTCCACTAGAATGTAAGTTCCAGGAAGATAAGGATTTTTGTTCACTCTGTATTCTCAGAGCCTAGAACAGAACCTCCCACATAGTAGGTGTTAAATATTTGCTGTATGAATAAGTTTCACTGGGACTGGAATGATGAGATTGACAAGCTAGCTACTTAGTGGTAGAGAAATCCAACCAAACGGCGTGTGAATCAATGATGTGCAGGCCCTTCTCCTGCTCAAAATGGGGTGGACATGAGGAATGAAGTCAGTACAGTCTAATAATCCATCACGTGAGAGCTGAGGTAGTTGGAGCTCCATCAAACAAAATCTCACTAATTAGGACTATCGTATATCTTTGAAAAATTCTCCTCACAACTTTGTACAAGATAATTCTTCACTGAAACAAATTGAAAAGGGAATTAGGCAGGAATATTCTTTTTGGTGCAACTGCTGACAGGGTGGAGTCTCCCCAGGGACCCATTCTAGCCCTGTAGCAGCGTCAGAAGACTGCAAGTAAAGGTAAGAACTACTAGAACCCTTGGAAATACATGTCATTTGTCTTTCCCGTTTCTCTACTCTATCTTAGTAGGAAAGGATGCTATCTTCGGACAAAGTTCTAGGAGTAATCGGTGTGGTCTCCTCCCCTGCTAATTCTGCTCTCCCCTGAAATTTAAGGCAAAACTAAAGGGGAAAAAACCTGTTTTCTCTCAGTAATGTCCCCAGTCAAGTACTTCCCAAAGATTCCTTGAATTTTCTCCTTGGAATCCCATACCAGCCACAGCTCCTGAAACTGGTGTCTGGGCAAGAATGAGCCCAGGAGAAGCTGGGTCCCAATTTCAGTTTTACTACTGAATGAACTGTGTGAATTTAGGAAAATCAGACATCCTCTGTGGCTGCACTTTCTCATCTTTACAATGGCTCTTGAAACTACCTTAGAGATTTGTGAAAAATTAGGTTAATAAACATGAAATCACATCATGAAAGATAAAGTACAGAGTGCATTTGTATTAAGATGACACTATGACAGAATTTTGGGACTTATCTTTACACACAACTGGCCAAACTAAAAGAGCAGATGAGTGCTTCCTTCTGACTACAGCAGCACTAAGACAGGAGAGGGCTACACAGGATTCAAGTTTTTGCCTACCCCTCACTGACTCTCAAGTATTCCTTACTTCTTTCTATCTTCGACAGTCCAAGCAAGCAAGACCTCCCACTCCAGTGCATCTGTAGCTTTAATGGAAAATAACCCAGCCTTTGAGTCCCTCTCCTGAAATGAAAAGTTCTTTAGCCTCAAATCTGAAACATGCAAGGACAGAACATCCTCCACGGAAACAGACCCTTTCTTTGAATTTCTTTCATAAGCATGGACAAAGCTTTCATGCCTCTTAGCAGGATGCTTCCTACCTTTCAAAGAACATGTAGAATTAACAAGGGAAGTTCCAGAAGCATTTTGAGAGCACTAGGTCTCTATGACCTTTGTGCCTAATTACTTTTCTAACCATCCCTTGGACTGTAAAATGGGAGCCGGATTATCAATGACTGCTCAGGATGCCTGCAAACCATAATCTTGAAATGCCTCTAGCTCTTCTCCTTTTTATTTGAAACTATATTGAGGGCAAGTAACAAGTCTATGACAAAAATAAGGCAATACTGGTTTGCACTGGTTTATAACAATACTGCACCATGTCTGAGAGGTCTCATGGATTACTCTTTTGATAGGATCAATCAATCAGTCAGTCTCTGAGCAGATACTCCTTTCTGCCTACTCATGTTAGCCTCTGTGCTAGACAGGGATGCGGCTGACAGGTCCTCCCTTTGAGACCTCAAGACAGTGGACAAGCCAGGTCAACCAACAATCCATCATGTGAGAGCTGAGGCAGCTGTAGCCAGCACAGTGGCCCCATGTTGGAAGTGAGGAGGAGGGATATGGGAGGGGTGGGGTCTGGAATTAAACAGAATTTTCTTTATCAAATCCATCATTTCTTTCCTAAACGTCATTTTTCCATCTTACTGTCTACATGATAAACAATCCATTGCCTAATTTTTGAAGGAACTTTAGTAATATTTTATGAAAATATAGGTATAAAACTATAGTGGATTCATCCATAATGGTGTGATAGTTTCTTATAATATTAAATAGGATATGATTTTAAGCCTTAAGAAAACACCTCCCTTATATTCCATGAAACTCAGTGGCACAGATGTAGTAGTTGGCTCATTTCTGCATCAGAATATTTTTCATTCAATAAACTCTACTTAAAAAATAAAGCGCAGGTTTCCTCACTCTCTGAACTCTATCTGAATATTTTCTATAATGATCTGCTAATTTACACAAAATGCATTACCCAAACCTACTAAATAAATCTCTTTTAGGTTGCATGCAAGACTACGTTTAAATCGTGCACTCCTAAGCAAAAGAATGTGGTTTGCTGTTATTATCTCTCAGTCTGATAGTGTCTTGAGTTCACATTGTTTAAACATGTTATGTTTTATAGATATCCTCTTCCCCATGTTATTCAGTAAAAGGTCTTCCAATAAAGTAGAGAATCTAATGATGGAAATGGGCAAGAAGCCTAAAAAAGCACATGCACTACAAGAAAATTAGGGAGTGATAAAGCATATTAATACATTTGAATGGCTATTAGTCTTAAGCTTGGCCATGCACATATCCCCAACCCCTATGAATCACAAATACAATGCTGAATATTTACATGAAATTTGAGGTTCTTTCAAAAACAAATCTTGCTGGTGCAAGTGAGTGTGGTCATGGCAGGAGCAGACTTGTCCCATTCAACAGACAATACAATTGCAAGAGATGTAGAACACCAAGCAAAGGGAATGCAAACAGCCTGCCACCGTGAGCTCTGGTTTTCATCCCATTGCTCTGTGTGTAGCTTCAGACAACGGTTCACAGCCAAAAACCTCTGAACTCTCCTGCCAGGAAGGGAAGATTCTCCCCCATTCCTTAGATCCAGACACAGATGAACCTCAGACATTTCCTGTTTAACTCATTTCTTCACCAGCTCTTTCTTCCTTCCCTCCTCCTGCCACCAAATAGTAACAGTGACCACAGCCTCCAGCTAACCCCCTCTCACCACCAGAGCTGACACAAACATGCTTTCAATCATAAGAAACCTCTCGAAAAATTATCTTGTTTATTTTACTTTGTTAAGTATTATTGGCATGTAATGCACATCCTTAATGTGTTATTTTGTTATTTATTTACATGTACATGTACACTATGATGTAGAAGGAAAATGTAACCCATTCTCAATACTCTACACTGAGCAGTGTCTAATATTATGGCTTACTACATACAAACATACCTACTAATGATGTGGATTAAGGCTGCCCCAGCTAGAGAAGCCCAAGGTGACCTGGCCTACATGCCAAACTATATGACCCAGTGGACTTTTTTTATGATATGAATTAGGACTGCCCCAGGGAGAGAAGCCCAGGGCATCCTCACCTACATGCCGATCTATATGGCCAGATTCGCATCTAAAGTTATATGACCGCACAATAACCAGACCCCATCTGCACTGAAATCATTTAATGACTTTTTACATCATCTTTTCTTTTTTCCAGTAAAAATAAGTCACGTACCCATGCCTTATAAAATTAGCCCTAACCCTCAACTCGGGGCAGCAGCAGGAGCTCTGACTGCCCGTGGGTCCTGTCCCCACGCACCAGCTCTGCCTGCCCATGGGTCCTGTCCCCATGCCAGCGGGGGCAGCAGCAGCTGCTCTGCCTGCCCATGGGCCCTGTCCCCATGCCAGCGGGGGCAGCAGAAGCGGCGGCAGCAGAAGCTCTGACTGCCCATGGGTCCTGTCCCCATGCTATTCCACACTATTCTCTAAATAAAAGAGCACTACTGCCAGATCTTGAGAGTCTAAGAAATCTTTCTTTCGACTCCTCGGCTCACTGACCCCGCATCACTAATGAGTTTATCAAGTAGTAAATAACTAGATAGTATTACAAATAATTTCTATTTTGCAGAAATCCTTGGTGGATTGTTAAATAGATGTAAAAGGGGGTTTTAGAGATATTTGGCAGATTGGCATTTTCTTGTGGGTTAGGAATGCATTTTTATTTTTCCCACTCAAAATAACGGAACGCTGGCTTCTGTTCACTGAAAATATGCTAACAAACAAATGCTAAAGAACAGATTAGATTCCCAAGAAGAGAGACGCCTGTAAATAGCAGCTCCCACGACGTGTGCTTGTTCTTCTACCATCTAAAAGCATCTCAAGAACAAGAGGTAATCAAGTACTATTTTTAAATGTATTGTCTTAATTTGAAAGTCATTAAATATGCCAGATAAGTGTGCTCTACTTATTGCTTTTTTAACAAAAAGCCAATCACTTGTATTTATATTCAGTTGGAAAAATATTAATTATATTAGTCGGGAAAGGGAATTCAGACTAGTAGATTGCTCTTCTGGATTCAACTGTCTGTTGCTGGGTTTTTTTTCATTTTGATGGAAAAAAATATTTGCAAATGTTAATTCTCGCTTCAGTTTTATTTAATAAAAGTGTGTTATAGGTCTCCATTACTTATGCCGGCATTCGCCTCTCACCTGTGCTCCATAGACAGGTGTTCCTCATCCGAATCTTCTATTGCTGGAATGTCCTCAGCAGCTTCCTTTGCAGTGCAAAGTTCCTGCAGAACAACTGGCATTTTAGATACTTAAAATGTACTTATATAGTAAAAATACCGGACACATTTGTATAGAATGTAGTAAATTTGGAAGCAATCTCATATCCAACGTTGCAACCAATCTGTATATCAATGTGAGAAAGGCACTTGATTTTACAGATGTGAAAACTGAGGATTGTAGAAATAATGATTTGGCCCAAGACACACAGCTAGTAGATCCAGGATCAACGTAGATCCATTTCAAAGTTGTACTCTGAGCGCACTGCTCTTCCCACAGTGCTACACAGCCACACTGTAAAAAACAGCCTCTTCCAAAAGCCCTCTGTCCTCACAAGATTTATTCTCCGAGATGACCACTAATATGGAACAAATATCCTAGAAACCCACGATAAACTGGGACAGATCACAAATAGATATCTTTGTGCCATGAGGGGACTAGGGTAGGAGTGGTGTGCCAAATGAGATTCTTCTCTTTCTCAGAGGAGGAAGTAGATATGGGAGGTGACCCCTGAGATGGGATGTCTGCCTTCTCATGGCAGATGTGAGAGCTCAAATCCCAGAGAGCTGCAGAGAGGGGTAATGAATGGGCAATCAGACCAAGCAACTTCCTTCAATTGCTTTTCTCTCTACCACATTTCTCACCATCTTAAATTTGGAAAAATATATCACCACTCTAAAACTGAACGTAAAAGGGATCCTTCAAAGCTTCTGAAACGTGGTCAGTTACAGCCTATATTTCAAACTAGAGAAAAAGTAAAGCAGCTCTTTCGCCCTCTCTGGATCCTCTAATAACAATAATGATGATAACGACAATAACGATGATCATCATGATGACTGCGATAGCCCACATTTACTAAGTGCTCGCCATGTAGGAGGTGCTGTCTATGTTACTCTTCACAACAACCTTAAAAGGAGGTAGTATTATCATTATTTATAGAAGAAAAACAGAGGCTAAAAGATGTAAGTGACTTGGATAAGGTCCTGCAGCTAGTAGGGGAAAGATCTGAATCGGGCTGGTAAGGAAAGGATCTGAATTCAGGTGGTCTGGATCCAGAGGCCTCTCTTGTAAAGTGATTGGATATGTTGTATGGCACAATGTCATCACAATATTAACATGGCCCAAATAGAGCTTTTGATTTTGCTCCCCTCAGCCCCAGCCCTGCACTGCCCAAGCCACACTGTCCCAGTCTTGCACAAGTCAGTTAGTGGCACTTCCATTCACTGAACTGCTCAGGCCCAAAAGCTAAGAGTCATCTTTAAATCATTTTTCTCTCTCCTCCCACCCACCTCCAACGCATCAGTAAGGACTTCAGGCTCTATCTCCAAAATATAACCTGAATCCGTGTACTTCTCTCTCCATCACTACAATCCTAGTTCAAGCCCTGTCATCTCACATCGCTCCTCTGGCTTCCATTTTTGTTCCCCTATACTCCATTTCCCACCCAGCAGCCAGCCTGATCTTGTAAAAATAACATCGTGGCCAGCCTGGTGATATAGTGGTTGGGTTCACGGGCTCCACTTTGGCAGCCTGGGGTTTGCGGGTTCGGATCCCAGGCACAGACCTCTGCACTGCTCATTGGGCCATGCTGTGTCAGGCGTCCCATATACAAGGTGGAGGAGGATGGCCACCGAGGTTGGCTCAGGGATAATCTTCCTAAGCAAAAAGAGGAAGATTGGCAACAGATGTTAGCTCAGGGCCAATCTTCCTCACCAAAAAAAAATCTAAAAAATCAAAAGTAAAATAAAAATTACATCAGATCATGTCATCCTCCTGCTTTCCACTGCACTTGGAAGAAAACTCAAACTCATTACCATGGTTCTCAAAGTTCTACATAATCTGGCCCCTGCCTACCTCTCGAACCTCATTTTCTACTACTCCTTACTTCTTTCCCCTTATTCTACTCACTTTGTTCCCTGGAACTCTCCAGGCTAGTTACTGCCTCAGAATGTTTACTGCTGTAGAACCCTCTACCTGGACTGCATTCCTTTCTTTGCTGAGTTCGCGCCTTATCATTACTGGGGGTCTCTGTTCGAAAAACAGGTCATCAGAGATCTTCCCTGACCACTCTGTCTGAACTCTCTACCCTACTAGTCATTAGCACATGATTCAGTTTTATCATCTCCATGACACTTTTCAATACTACTTGTCTACTGTCCATCTCCCCTAATGTTTCCTCAGCACCTAGTACATAGTAGGTGCTTACTAAATATGTTACTTAGTGAATAAATTCATTGAGGCTGAATCTATCAGATGAATTCTAAAGACCACTATTTTTAGAGATGGAATCTGTGAGCACTATATTAGGAGAACACTAAGTGAGCAATGCTGCCGGGGAGCTGCCTCAAAACTCACCTCATGACAGAGGCCTTCCTTTATCCACCTGCCAAAATGGTCACTTCTCTTAATACGTCCCAGCTTCTGTAAACCTCTTTTATATTATATAAAAACCATTCATAAGTGACTGTGCATCTCACTCAGGTGTGTCCAGATCTCCACTCAGATGCTCACCTTCTGAAACACAGGGGCTGATCTTTCCTCATTCACATATCCTAGCACAACCTTCTGCACACATCAGGTGCTTTAGCAATGCGGTCCAGTGGCTGAGGGACCAAAGGGGACGTGATCCTTCAAAGAAGGCCCACATCTCCACAATGGGGGAGGCACACACACAACATACTCGCCTGTAGGGTCTGAGGCCTGAGGACACAAACAGTCCCCACCAGATAAAACCGATCCTTCAAAGGAAGATTCACAGCGTATGACTCATCGTAGGAGCGTCTGGAGAAGAAGCTACTGAAGAGCACCAAAAGCTCTAAGGGAGACAGAGTTACACATGTGACAACCTAATAGGAAGGCACGCTAGTTACACAAGAAGACTGACATCTGCCGCATCGGTGTGCTGTTTGTCAGCCCAACGACAATTTTCAGAATTCTGAGCCATCTATTTTGCCTGTCTTCCGTCTGTTCCAGCCCCCTCCTCACCCTGGTCTCCACCAAAACACGAAAAGGTCATTACCGAGAAATAATTGTTCTGAGTTCAGGGTGATTTTCAGTCTCTTGTTCTTACCCTGTGAACGGACATCTTAGTATTCAAAAGAAATCTAGCTCCCCTCTTTTATATAGACCATATGGGTATTAAATGTGTGTGTGTAATTTGTGTGCATATGTATTCAAGTAAGATTTTTTTAAAGGTATCTGACCTTTAGTTCTAAGACATATGACAAACATCTCAGACAACCATTGTGTGAGTTAATTTTCATTATTTATTTACTCATTAATTCATTTATTGGTTATATTTTTAGACCTCAGTGGCAAGAGACTGAGGTAATTATACCCAGTTTGTGGTGTGTTGAGCACAGATAAAGTCCGCGCTCTTGCTTTTATCTTTTCTCTCTGCTCCTTCCCCAGTCACAGCCAGCCACTGTCATCTACCACATTTAATATATATCCTTTAAAATGTGTAGTCTGCTGTTATGTATATGTGTATATAGTTTACAAAAGTGACATTGTGCTGTAGATCTCGTTCTACTTCTTACGTTTTTCAATCAACAATATGGTTTTAAGATCTAACCATGTTGTAGTATGTGTATCTGGAGTTCATGCTTTAAACTATAACAAAGTTTTCCATATTGTCTATTTCCCAAATTTTACTTGTCCATTTCCCTAATTATGCAGATCTAAGCTGTCTCCAACTCCTTCCTACCACAGACAACACTATGACATGCATAGTACATGTGCCTTTAGACACAGATGTCACTGCAAGTTCACCTCTGGGATGTTTCCACCCAGTGACAGGATTACTGAGTCACAGGATAATCAACAGAACTTAAGTTCACTCTATTTTTCAGGATCCTCTCAATACTGTATTAGTGTTTTCATTTCTCACATCCTCAACAATATTTGGTTATTATTCACACGTCTAATTGTTGCCATTCTGATGGATGTACAGTGCTATCCCATTGGTTTTTAAATTTTTCATTCTTTGCTTACTAGTGAGTTTGAGCATCTTTTCACATATTTGTTGGGCTATTTACCTCTGAGTCAAGACTTGGATGTTTTAATGGCCCCAAATCAGTGTTAATGTTAATTTCTAAGCTTGCAGTCCCTTGAAACCTTAAAAACTGTAAATTTGGACCCCTTATCTACACGACACAGATTTGAGTTTTGATTTCCTTTAAATGACACAAACTTCTTTTGTTGTGTTTTAACGATCATTCCCTTGTTTTTGTAGAAGGCAAGAGTCATCCCTTTCAGCTCAGTCCACTGTGTTACCATATGATCCCATCTTGTAAATGTCACCATGAATTTTTTTTTTTTTAAAGTCTAATTAATGTCTGTAACCGAAACCTGTGGTCATAGGGATAGCAAAGGGTTTGAGAGTACCAACAGCAGGAGTGCAATGCTGTTAGCAATGAAGGGCTGCATAACTCATGAACTTGATCCAGATCAGATTAAAAACTGAATTGCTTACCACTAGAAACGTCTCTTATACTCAGAATGAATTTCACGTATTCATAAGTAGGGTTGCTACCATGTTTAACATTTCCTCTTTTTAAATGACAGCAAAACTCAATATGTTTTCCTACTAAAAGAAGACACATACAAAAGTTTACATTTGTAGTTTGCCATATTCTGCAAGATTGTTTCATATGACTATTGTCTTACTTAGGATAGATTTTACAAAAATATTATTTTCTTTCCATGAACATTAGCACTTACATAGCTATCTATGTTGTATCTGCAGAGTGGGGTATCAGCTAGAACATTATTTATATAACACTAAAGCAATTATATAAAAGCTAAAATAATCAGGGTTCATGATAAAGAACAAGATAACGAGGACAGATTTCTTAACACTAGAATTATAATTTGTGAAATTATATTAAATTAAATTAATATATGATCGGCAGATAAATTGTCTCTAACGAGTTAATTTTTATTACTCCTCTGAGCGATTGTTACCTGTCTCTCAAAATCTAAGAATTTACTATTTGAAAAAAAAATCTGTACCTGAGCATGACAAAGGAAATTCCAGAGCAATCTTTTCATAAACTTCATCTTTCTCTTGATCAGGCAGAAGACTTAATAATGTCTTACCCGTGATCTCATCCTTGAGAAGGGAAGAGAGAACAAATTTTGTTATATGTGCTACTACTGTTCACTTCCTCTATCTCCTTGCCTCCAGTAAGTTTATCATCTGCCACACCTCAGCTATCTTACGGTCATACCTCTTGTACCTTTAAAAGTCTGAATTCACATTACCCCGTTTTATGGCCATCACCTCCTATCTTTCTAGTGCACTCATGCAAGTACCCCACCTCTCCAAAAACTATCCTACCCACTGAAACCTGCAGGCCATTCCTGTCACATTTTCACTGTCCATTATCTCCTTCAAATTGTCACATCCCTCCTTATCCAGCTCAGATTTCACAGTTGATCATTATAATCACTCCCGTGTGCTCTTCCTTTCTGACATATTTGCCTAGTAAAAACCCAACTCTGGTTAATTTCACCTCTTCATCTATCCTGTACTTTCACCTATGCAACTGAATGTATACAGAGCAAAACCCACAACCAAGCTGTGTATTATTTAAAATGGGCACTCAGCTCTGCCTAGAAATCGTTCTACATTTCCCTACACAACTCACTCTCCTACTCTTCAACGTGACTATTTCTTGTCTTTTCCTCCTTCTTCAAACCTCCAACACCCCCTAACCCTCCTCATATTCAGCTGGGGAACTCATTTCTTATTTCAATTAAAAACAAAAGGGGAAGTAAACATCAATATCTCCCTGCCACCAAATCTCCCAACCTAGCCGTAGCCAGAGACCTGCTTTCCTTCCTATTCCAATGAATAAGCTTCTACCTATGTCTAGTGCACTGCTTCTCATTCTCTGTCATCTATTCCAGGACATCATTCCAGAAATTCTCCCCTAATCCCCACATCGGCAAGCTGTCCTTCTCTTCTAGGTCTTTCTCATAGCATGCAAATGTTATATCAGAGATGTTATAATATCTGTCATCTTAAAAACAAAAAAGTACAACATTCCAAAAATCCAAAACCTTCTTTGACACTACATCCTCTCCTCCAGCTTGAACTACTTCTCTGGTCCACTTTAGAACAAAAATCCTTGAAAGGAACTTTACTTGCTGTCTCCCACTTCTTCACCTATCACTCTCCCTTGAAACCACGCTAATCAGATTTTTATCCTAACCGCTCCACTTTTGTCAAAGTCGCCAGTGACCTCCACATTGCCAAATCCAATAGTCAATTCTCAACGTTTATCTTACCTAACATCTCAGCATTTGATACAACTGACCCCTCCTTCTTCCTTGAAATACTTTGTTTACTTAGCTTCCATGTCACCATATACATATGGATATCCTTCTGCTTCAAAAGCTACTCCTTCACAGTTTTATTTGCTGGATTTTTCTCCTCTTCCTGACTACTTGGCTTGGCGTTCCCAGGGCCTAGTCATTGAACCTCTTCTCTTACTTTACTGTCTCCCTGGGTAATCTCTTCTAGTTATATCCCATTAAATATCATCTATCTGTTAATGACTCTCAACTTCTCATCTCTAGTCCAGACTTCTCCCTGAACTTTTCTAGATAACTCAACTTGGATATCTAATAGGATTTCAATTTTAAGATATCCAAAACAGTGCACCTATCTTTCCTTCACAAAACATGCTCTTCCTTCGGTCTTTCTCATTTCAACAAACAGCCCCACCATTTACCCACATGCTTGCCCTCGACTTGCCTTGCCTCGACTCTCAAACCCCAAATCCAGTCTATCAGCTAACTCTGCGGTTCTACCTTCAAAATACATACATAATTGGTCTACTTCTCACCACTTGGTGTAAACCATCATCTCTAGCTTAGATTATTGCAATAGTCTTAACTGGTCTCCCTGAATCTATTTTTGCCACATCCCTGTTCTCACTCCATTCTCCACAGAGCAGCTACCGTGATCCATGTGAAACATAAGTCAGATCAAGTCATTCCTCTGCTCAACATTTTCCACTGGCCACCCAAGTCATTCAGAGTAAAAGCCAAGGAAATTAACAATGGCATTTACAGCTCTATGTTCTGGTTCCTTACTGCCTATTGACTTTAGCTCCCTCCCATTCTCCCTTGTGCTCACTGCACTGCAGGTACACTGAACTTCTTGCTCAAATGCAAATACATCTAACAAATAGTCATCTTGGGGCCCCTAAACTTGCTTTTCAATGTGAAACACTCTTTCCTAGATATTTGTAATGACTTTCTCCCTTATTTCATTTAAGTCTCTACTGAGAAGTATTTTAAATAGCACCAATTCTCTGACATTCTCTTCCTGCTTTTTTTTCATACCACTTATCATACCTGACACTATAATCACATGTATATGTTTATCTGTTTATTATCTGGCTCCCTCAGTAAAATGTAAATTGCATTAGACCAGAGACCTTGGCTGTTTTATTCACTGCTACGTCCTCAACACCTAGAACACAGCTTAGTACAAATGAGCACTTACTGAATATTAGTTGACTGAAGGGATAATGCTATACCATTTAGCTGAAATATGGTGACACATGGATAAATTGAATATTAGACATTAAGTAGAGTTTTTAAAGTGATAGGAAAAAAGCAATAAACAAAGTAGTCTTAGCTGAATAATGGCTTCGGGTAACGAACCACAAAGTCAAATTATTTTTAACTGATTAATATTAATAATCTTAGTCAAAATTCAGAAATACATTATTATGACTCATTTGTAGAAGCCAGTCTATGAGTTGGCCAGTGCTCAGATTAGCAGATAGATCCTGTCTCAATCAAGAAAAAGCTTGGCTCAATTCAGGACAGAAATATTACCTTAATTCACCAAACAAAATGTTATGAAATTAACAGGCAATGAATTTTGACAATGAAAGTTGCACAGTAAGAAACTGACTTCCCAAAAGAAATATAGATATTTTTCATTAAACTTAACTTTTTCAATAAAAATGCTTCATTGGTTTAGTTATAAAATAAACTTTAGGTACCAAACCAACTTATCTCTGCTCAGTAGAGACCACGCATTCATTCACTCATCTAACACATGATTGACAACTGCTCTGCACCAGACATTGTCCTATATATATTCACGTGAACTAGCTCTTAATACCTTGCAAGAGGAAGTATTACCCTTATTTCATTCAAGAAGAAATTAAAGCTTGTCCAGTTGTTAAGAGGTCACAAGTTCAGAGACGAGATTCACACCTAGCTCCATCCAAGTCCATGTGCACTGTTCCTTCCACTACACCATAGCTGCCTCAATTCCAATTTGTACCAGGAGCAGCCAATTTGCTACTGGGCCAGTTTCCGCATTTTGGGCATTCTACATGAAGTAGTTCATTTATATTCTTTTTACTGTCAGTGTTAATGTTAATTTCTAAGCTTGCAGTTCCTTGAAACCTTAAAAACTGTAAATTTGGACCCCTTATCTACACGACACAGATTTGAGTTTTGATTTCCTTTAAATGACACAAACTTCTTTTGTTGTGTTTTAACGATCATTCCCTTGTTTTTGTAGAAGGCAAGAGTCATCCCTTTCAGCTCAGTCCACTGTGTTACCATATGATCCCATCTTGTAAATGTCACCATGAATTTTTTTTTTTAAAGTCTAATTAATGTCTGTAACCGAAACCTGTGGTCATAGGGATAGCAAAGAGTTTGAGAGTACCAACAGCAGGAGTGCAATGCTGTTAGCAATGAAGGGCTGCATAACTCATGAACTTGATCCAGATCAGATTAAAAACTGAATTGCTTACCACTAGAAACGTCTCTTATACTCGAAAAGCACATTCTTCTTTGGAGATTGCCTTCAGGGGCAGTTTACAAACCACATACACACACACACACACACACACACACACACACACACACACGTACACGTACACACAGACACACACAAAGTGTTTCATTACCTCATATCAGTTTCTTTTTATAGATTTAAAACTGAAACCAATGGAGAGGACAATCAAACAGGTGCACATTTTCACAACATTGAGAACGTCTTCTCTGGTGAGTTATATGCTCCTGAAAACAAATAATGAACCCTTAAGTAGCAAACCCAATGATCCTTTCCCAAAAGCTGGAAGAACTTACTGAAAAATAGCCAAGGAGAGAAGAGATATTTCCATCCACGAAAATTATCACTCCATCTGTGCTCAGTATTATCATAAATCCATCTAATGACTAATGAAGAGAGAATGATAATGTAATTAAATAGTGGAACAATAATAAAATGATAACTTTATTTCTAAATGCATAAATAATTACAGTAACACACTGAAAATGTATTGTGGTCCTTAAATATCAATAAGGCAGGCACAGACTTAATTAAAATTCCATTATTCTGCCTCCTACACAGAATCTACTTAACCTTAAGCATGAGATGTTTATCAAATGATGTGCCACTTAGACAAACAAATTTTAATGTACACCCAATTAACAAAAAACTCTCCAACACAAACTAGGAAGATTCATTTCCGTATGTAGGTTGTTTCACATTTAATTCAAAGTTAATTTCAAAAACGCTAAGAATATTTTGGAGGGCATTTTCATTTGTAGTTAGTTGAGTCATCCACCGATAAACATGGATATTGCCATCACCTTCCTGCTATATAGTGGATTAGATAGCCAGACAAATGCTTCCTGGTAGCGAACACCTAACATGACGAAGAAAATATATAAAAATTTATTATTTCAAAACAGGACTGAGCTTATGGTAAAGTAAGGGAAACAATCTGATATCAGAAATGGCTAGAACATGGGAATGAAGAGGTAAGGGGATATCGGAGCCTGTACTTGCCACGGGAATATCTGTACAACACTGATGGCATAGAGCTTAGGGGACAGAAAGCAAAGCTGCCTGCACAAGGTGGGAGGTAAAATCAAAGACTCCTGCATAAAGCCAGGCCTCCCAAAGGAAACACTCTCAGCAGGCAAAATAGAAAGATCTTATCCCGCAAAGAGAGACAGGGAATGTGCATGCCTGCCTCAGCCTCAGCTCTGGCTAGAGAAGAAAAGAAAAACCAGTCTCATCTGGGAATTGCTAAACAGAAGCCAACACACACACAAATTTGGAGCTGAAATTCACATACTACCTGTGTAGCCCTCAACACCGCAAGCCTATTGTTTAGTTTAAAGTTGTCCTGACCCCAGATAACTAGTGAAAACAATCGAAATGATCTCTTGAGAATTATTTTAAAACCAGGGCTCAAAGAATTCATGCAGATAAAGTTCCAAATAGCATGGACTTATAATAAAATATTAATAAACACAGGAAGAAATGAAACATAGTGAACAAGAGGCCATATGAACAATAACATGCAGATTCAGATTGACAAACAGTAGATACTGGAATTATCAGAAATAGAATATAAAATAAATATGCTTAGTATGCTTAAATAAATAACAAATGGTATTGAAGATATGATGAAGGAACAAGAGACTCAAAACTGACCAAGCAGATATGAAAAATAATCAAACAAAATGTCTAAAAATGATATCACCAAAAATAAAAATTCAACGTATAAGTTAAATAGCATGTTAGAACATAGCTGGAAAAACAATTTTTGAATTGGAAGATAGAGCTCAAGAAATGACTCAAACTGCAACACAAAGAGACAGAGGAATGAAAAATGAGAAATTAAGTGACATGGAGAAGAGAGTGAGAAGGAGTACTTTCACCTTTTACAACATGTTCACTTTATTTCTCACAACTCAGTGAAGTAGAGATATTTTTACCCATTTTACAGAGGAAGAAATCAAGGTTCAGAGACAGTAACTTTCTAAAGGACACAGAGCAAGTAAGCGACAAAGGCACAATTCATGTCCCTATCTGTTTGACTCAAAAGACCATGGTCATTCAGGCTTTAGTTTGTGGGTTTTGAACTTAGCGAAATTAACCAGTTCCCTTGGAGAAAGAAGCCATAAACACCTCATGTCCTTGAGGAAAAAAATAAGACTTGAAGGCTTAACAATCTATGCTGAATGAGTACCATACAACTACTTACCTTGCCACTAATCTATGCAAAGACTTGTTCGTATTTCTTGTCATTTGAGATCAGTGGTTTTCAAAACTCAGTTGGCATAAGCAGCATCTGGAGAGCCTGTTAAAAATGTAGGCACCTAGCCCCTACTAGGATTGAGATTCTGATTCAGACAGTTTAAGGTGGGTCCCAGGAATCTGCATTTTTACCAAACTCCTTAGGTAATTCTGCTATGCATGGCCTCCTAGCCACATTTAAACATTATTCTTTATCTTCTATTGCACATATTCTGCATACTAAGCAATCAAAGAACAAAACCCCTCTTACTTGTAGCGTCATATGGTTGAAGTCTTCATAGGTGTGGAATGATGGAACCCAATTAGATTGCTCTCTAGAGCTTTCTGGACTGTCTTTGTCTTTTTGCAAAAAGGAAGAAAAGACAGAAAACTGTGACATTAAAATTATTAGCTATGGGTATTAGACTTTTCAAAGTTATAATTAATTTTATAGAAAAGACTCTCATGAGAAAATACTGAGTGCTAATGAAGGATCTGATGTAGACTAACTAATTGCTTATAAATTATCATAAACATAGAAGTGTTTGGAATTGAAAAATATCTTGAAGATCATCCAACTCAGTTTCTACTAAGCACATTATGACCTCACCAACAACTTATGATTTTCCACCTCCAGTTATTTCCTTTTCTTTGACTTGTTAAAGTCTTCTGAATTCTACCAAAACCCAGTATTCATAATACGTCAGATAAGGTACAGGCTGTGTCAAGGGCTCTGGGCATATCCAGACACCTAAAATCTCCCCAACGCCTGGCTGCAATAGGGAATTCCATGATTTAGTTTGACCCAATTAAGCTTTTAGCAAGGGCCCTTAACTAGAAAATCTTTAAGCCCTATCTTGTATCTCTTCAAAGTTCTTGATGCTGTTCTATCTCCCATCCATCCTTCTCCATTCTTCGAGGTTTTCTCGTTTTCTCCATGAGCAGTATTTCTGCTCCTGTGCTCACTCAGAGCCTTTGCTATCAACATCTGGCCCTCTCCATCTCCCCCAATCCCACCTACTCCGCTGACTTCTCTAACTCAGGGACCCCACTAACACAGCCCTCTAACCTCCAGTTATTTTAATGCATATCAATAAATGTTAGTTTCTTCTCCTCACGGAAAAGTTAGAGACCCATGGCATACAGATCAGGGTTAGAGACCCTGATCTCTATTAAAAACATTAAACCCCTAACAAGGATAATTCTGAGAGCAGCACTTGCTTTCTTAGTGGGTATGAGTCTCAGATCCTTTCCTATGAGTAGATTCAGATAAGAAGGAGGCCAGGCATGAGCAGGAATGCTCCAGAACCCTCACTAAGGAGGGAATGAGAAGAGGGCATGTAACTTCATGGGAAGTAGAAATAATATGAAAAAGAAACCACACCAATTACACAACTGCCTCAAAGTCAGTGTGCCTGACAACTGCCCCTGCCTGGAAACTCAATTCTGGTCACAGTTCTTCAAACTCAGGATACAACCTATGACACTCTCCCAAAGCCAGTTTCTGAAGTCGCTTCCCCATTGACTTTCGGCTCCACCTAGTGACTTTCATCTCCCATACTCCATTTTTTATTTCCAAAGAAATAAAAATGACAGAAGAAAGTCCATATATTTCCAAGAAAAGAAAACTACTGTATTTTATCACTCAATCATCAAAGGCTTTTCTACTTACTACTACCCGGGAACTTGTGCTTGTTTGGCTTCCAGGGCAGGCGCCATATCCAGTTCTTTGCTATAACCCCAGTGCCTTGCACAGTACTTAACTCATAATAAAGATTTGGTAATTCTTGTTAAACTGAACCTCATTCATTCATTTACTTAACTGATACTTACTGAGTTCCTACTATGTATCCTACTCTGTTTTAGAGGCTCAGCATACAGTATGAACAAGACAAATAAAGTGACTGTCTTTTTGTGTCTTACAGACTTGAGTGAGGGGGAGACAGATAATCAACACATAGACAATGGACCTGATAGTTTCATGTATCTTTAAGTGCAATAATTTAGAGTGGGTGATCAAGGAAAGCCTTGCTGAGAAGGTAACATCTGAGCCAAGATCTGAAAGACCGGAAGACCCGGGAGTAAAGTACCTCAGACAGAGGAAGCAGTAAGTACAAAGCAAGGCAGGAAATAATTTGGCCTATATGAACAACAGACAGGAAGCCAAAGGAGCTATAGTAGGGTGACCAAGAGACAGAGTAGTAGGAAATAAAGTCTGAGAGTTAGGCAGGGCCAGATCACGTAGGGTATATGGTAAGGAGTTGATATTATTCTGAGTACAACATGAAGTGCTTTTAAGCAGGAGAGTGACATATATTTTTAAAAGATCAGTGTGGTTGTTTGTGGAAAACAGATCAAATTGGGGAGCAAGGGTGGAAGGAGAGAGTCTAATGAGGAAGCTTCCTCAAAAGTAACAGATGATGGTGGCCTGGATTAAGCTGGTACACCAAGGCTATGGAAATGGGGAGAAGAGAATGGATATGACATATATTTTAGAGGTAAAGCCAAAGGATTTGCTGATGGATAGGGTGAGGAGGTGAGAGAGATAGAGGACACAAGAATGACTTTTAGATTTTTAGCTTGAGCAGCTAGAAGAATGACTGATGGTACCAGTTTTTGAAATGGGGAGAACCAGGGGTAGGGGTGCGAGAGGCAATGGAATGGAGAGGGATCAAGAGCTCCTTTAGGGCCATGTTAACTTTCCTGTTAAATATCCAAGTGAAGAAATCACATAGGAAACTCTCTTGCTGATTTAACAATGAGTACGATTCTCAAGTGTGGCGCTCAGGTAGGAGGACAGGGTCAGAGAGATTTAAAAAGTAGGGGTCACTGACATCCAGGTAGCACTTCAAATTAAGGGACTGGATGAGATTACTTGCGAAATGAGTGTAGATATAGAAGAGAAAAGGTCCAAGGACTGAACCCTGGGGCACATCAATGTTTGGAAGTTGAAAGGGGAAGTAGGCGGATGCAAGGAAAGACGGAGGAGTGGCCAACGAGCTAGGAGAGAAATCAGGTGAGTGTATTATCCTGGAAGCCAAGAGAAAAGTGATTCAAGAAGGAGGGAGTTAAATCAGGCAATATTTGTCTTTCTCTGGCTTATTTCGTTTAACATCATACCGTCAAGGTCCATCCATGTTGTTGCTAATGGGATGATTTTGCCTTTTTTATGGCATGATTTCACTCATATGTGGAAGATAACAAACACATGGATAAAGAGAACAGATTAGTGGTTACCAGAGGGGAAGGAGGTTGGGGGGGTGGGCAAAAGGGACAAAGGGGCACATATGTATGGTGATGGATAAAAATTAGACTACTGGGGGTGAGCACGATGAAGTGTATTCACGAAGTGATACACAATAATGTACACTTGAAATTACACAGTGTTATAAATCATTACAATCAAAATAAAATTACTTAAAAAGAAAAAGCAAATAGGAAAATGGGGGGAAAAAAGGAGGGAGTGGTCACCTGTCCAATGCTTTTGAAAGGTCAGGAAAGACGCGGACAGTTAAGGGACCAAAGAATTCACCAATGTGGAGGTCACTCTTATTCCTGACACACATAGTTGTACTGCAGGGGCAGGAGCTCCAGCCACAGTGAAGGGGGATGAGGAAAGAAGGAGGCATGAGGAAGCGGAGACAGAGTCTATACAATCCTTTCAAGAAGTTTTGCTGTGAAGGGGCACATAAACAGGGCAATAGCTGGAGGTATCATGGGGTCAAGAAAGTTTTTTTTAAATAAGAGGTTTTTACAGAATCATTACATGTTTATGGGCATAATCTGCTCACATGTTTTGAGTTAAACCTACTTAAGTATCATAGGTACTATTTTAAATCCTCAAGGCCATGTTTCGCTTAGTAACATTTACCATATGCCTTCAAACGCCTAAGATACAGAAATCTGCATTATTATTGGCCAGTACACTTTTATTAATTCTCATTTCCTTGTTCCACTTTTGTATGAACCTCAATAATATTTTCAGCATTGACCATAAGCAAATTAATGAATGGAGAGAAACTAGATATCTGTGTATTAAAAGGTGCTTCAGGAGACCTTCTGGTCATGAATCCCTCCCAAGAGTGTTTGAAGTAAAGGAGGAGAGCCGGCTGTCTCCCCCACAGCTAATTTCCAATGTGACTAATCAAAAAGCTCTAAGAATGGGTTAGTGGGCTCAAATCAAACCTTCCTTCTGAGACACAGCAGTAGTGCTCTGCGCTGTTTTCACTCTGTCTCCTTTTACGGGATAGCCATGAGTCTGCAGCAGGGTGCGTAGTTTTGCGAAGAGAGCTCTGACATGTTCCTTCTCTTTATTTTCTGATGTATCAGATGCATCCCTAATTGACAAAAAACAATCAGAGTTATTAATGGTAACGGGAGGGCTGGGAATTCAGATGGTGGAACAATGGATGGAAAGCAATAAGAAGAGAGAAAGGGAGATGTTAACGTCAACATCTGAGCAAAAATCCAGTCCCTTTGATCAGTCATAGGACAGCAATAACTGTCAATATTAAAACAAGGAAATGAAAGCCATTCTCATCTCCCTAAGACTGTGAGGCCGTTGAGGGACCAGATCTGTCTCTATGTCTTCCATGGCAAAGCCCAGCACAATGTCTGGCACAGCGGCCTAAGAATTATATAAAATAAGCCCAAATTAATTTGAATTTGATGGTGGGTCTTTGTTCCACCATATATTCTTACCTGTTATAAGAGTACTTCTGATTAAGGAAAATTGTTTCTAAATGATCTGTAATTACTCAAGAGGCTCTCTCAAAGCCAATGCCCCTTCTCAGAGAGAAAGTTGAGCAATCTAATGCTAATTGAGATGTTTTTTACACCTTTAAAAAATGTAGACCATACTGAAAAATTTTGACAAAAACTTTTTGATCAGCACGCCAAAATTTACTTAGATACTTGAACTGAAAAAATAAGGTAATTTGTCTTCTCAAACGTAAATGAATTTAAGCTCTAGGCAAGCCAAGGACCCAAAACAGGCTTCTAAACCTATCAGGGAGTGTAAACCATTTATTTAGTGTCACTCTAGGCAGCCACCATGCAAGGTATGGATGACACAGTTTGATGAGGGGGGCTGTAAGACAACACTGGCAATACACTAAGGATTATAATAGAGCTGGGGCTAGGGACTAGGGAAAATCCACTAGAAAGAACAAATTTCCCTGAACGAGGCAGGTTTTCCCGAGGAAGTAGGATTTTGCTAGATGTGAAATGAGAACAAAGGACAGGGGAGAGGGCTTTGACATAAGTATTAGTCAGTTATGAGTTCATACCTCTGCTCTTTTTCTCTGTCCTCCTCATCCATTATTCAGTGATATAACAAAGAATTCTGAAATCAAAATGGAGCAACTTTACTAAGAAATCAGTCTATGATGAATCACAGTAAAGCAATAAGACTAATCAAAATTCTCAATTGCGTAGCACCTTTCCCTCCAGGAATGCCTACTTCTTTTAAAGATAGAATTTCATTAGTATCAACAATCCTCTCAAATGTTATGTAAATGTTGAACACTTGCTTTATCATATGGTCCCCAATGAATGTTTGTCACAATAATATGACAAATGAATATATTTTTGAAAGAGTTACGAAAACATCCTGTGAAGTTATACAACTTAATCCAAAAGTTAAGCATTTGTAGATTTAATTCCATATCCTAACTTCCTTTAACTTTAATTCTTTTAACTTCAAGAACACTTAATGAAACAAAGACAGATGCGAGTTGAAAGCTTCATATCTAGCCACAATATCATGCCTCCACAGACCAATCTGCATTAATGCTTATATCACAGAAATCCTGGGGATATAGAAAACAGCCCTGAAATCACCAAAGTCCTCTGCTTTGAATTGTATAATTAGACTCAAACATCACCTCAAGGTCAAAGCCTCAAGGTAGAAATAAATGACATTCAAATATATGTGTGTTAAACAAGAAGAAACAGTTAAAATATAGCAAACATCCTTTAAATGCTTTCAAGAAGGTAAGGGAAAGTGCAGGGGTCAAACACTGGGAAGGCACTGAAAACCAAAACCAGTTAGTATACTAACCTGTGCTACTGCAGGGATGGGGATGTATAGCTATGCAACAAAGGAGCGTGGGTACTAAGGCCCTCTTGGGTGAAGGAGAATCCAAGCAGGGAATTGAATCTAAAACCCACCACCTCCTACCTATGTATAGCCAGGATTCCCAGAGGCTACAATGTCATTTAAAAGTCCTCCCACCAAAAAAGAAAGAAAACAAGGAAATTTGTCTGCTTGAGCACATTCTCTGGGTGGGAAAGAAAAGGGTGCTACTGGACTGGATCAACCTTAGGGTTTCAGGAGAAGCAAAGACACTCCCATTCTGAAGAGATACTCTCTAAAGCCAGGTTCCATGGACTTTCCACAGATAAGGCACTGGTGAAAATCAGCTCACCATCCAAAATTGGAAAATACATGAAGAAACAGTCAATCCACCAAATGCCAGAATTAGGACACACACACATACACACCCCAGCAGTATGAGACCTCCAAGAACCTCAAATTAAAATACTTGAAAGCCATTATAAAATACTTGTGTTTAAAAATATTAAAAACTGAATAAATGGAACTGAAAATATGAGAAAAGACCAGGTAGATGCAAAAGAAAACAAAAGAGAAATTTTATAAAGACATATTCAATTAAATTAATTTCAAAAGAATGGATTAAACAATGTATTATCACAAATCTGATGAGAAAATTAGTAAATGGAATACAGATATGAATAAATTTACCATATTGCCTTTACAGAGAAACAATGAAGTGCAAAATATAAAACAAGAGATTATGAAACATAAAGGACAGAATGAGAAAGCCTAATATATATCTAATAGGAGTTCCAGATGAAGAGAACAGCAAGACAGGAGACAGGCAGTGAAGAGATAATGGCTGAAATTTTTCTAGAATGGAGAATGTGCTCCAATCTGGATAAATTAAAGCAAAACCACATCATATGAAAAGATGCTCAACATCACTAATTATTAGGGAAATGCAAATCAAAACTACAATGAGATATCTCCTCATACCCATCAGAATGGCTATAATTAACAAAACAAGCGTTGGGGAGGATGTGGAGAAAAGGGAAGACTCACACACTGCTGGTGGGAATGTCAACTGCGCAGCCATTATGGAAAACAACATGTAGATTCCTCAAAAATTTAGAATAGAACTATCATATGATCCAGCTATTCCACTGCTGGGTATTTATCCCAAGATAATGAAAACACTAAGTCAAAAAGATACATGCACACCTATGTTCATTACAGCATTATTCACAATAGCCAATATGTGGAAGCAACCTAAGTGCCCATCAATGGATGAATGGATAAAGAAGATGTGATACATACACACCACAGAATACTACTCAGCTATAAAAAAAGATGAAATCTTGCCATTTGGGACAACATGGATGGACCTTGAGGGTATTACGCTAAGTGAAATAGGTCAGACGGAGAAAGTCAAATACCATATGATTTCACTCATAAGTAGAAGATAAAAACAATGTCAAACAAACACATAGACACAGAGATCAGACTGGTGGTTATCAGAGGGGAAGGGGGGAGAGAGGAGGGCGAAAAGGGTGATAGGACATATGTGTTCAGTGATGGATAGTAATGAAGTCTTTGGGTGGTGAACATGATGTAGTCTACACAGAAATTGAAATATAATGATGTACACTTGACATTTATGTAATGTTATAAATTAATGTTACCTCAATAAAAATTAATTAATTTAAAAAAACACTTCTAGAAACATCATAGTGAAATTTCAGAACACAAAAGACAGCTAGGCCATTCTAGGCCATAAAACAGATCAACAAATACCAAAGAATAATACATACAGACCATATGCTCTGGCCCTAATGTCACTGTATTAGAAATCAAGAACAAAATGATAATATAAACCTCTATAGACTTGGACATTTAAAACAATAGCAACAACAACAACAAAATTTCCTAAACAGCTCTGGAAAACAGAAAATAGTCAGAATTGAAGTATTGTAAACACGCTACATATTAAAATATGTAAAATGCAGCTAAAGTAATACTGAGGAATTTACATTCTTAAATGCTTATAAGAAAAAAATGAAAATAAATGAACTATGTATCAAAACAAATCATAAAGAGTAAAGCTAAATAGAAGAGAAGCAAGGAAATAATAAAGATAGGACCAAAAAATAACACAATAAAAAATAAAGATAAAATAGAACAGATCAAAAAATCAGTTTCTTAAAAAATAAAATAAAATAAAAAACATTGTTGTACCAGATCAATCAAAAATAAAGAAGACACATTTTGGAACAAAAAGTGCATACCTATGAATAAAAGAGATGGTAAAAGCAGTATGATCAACTCTATGCCCTTAAATTTGAAAACAGAGACAAAATAGAGGATTTCCTAGAAAAAAGTATTTTACTCAAACAATAAAAAGAAAATTGAAATAAATCCTATAAATGCAAAGAAATTAATTCAGTGATTAAAGATTTATCCACAGAAAAATGACTTAACCAAACCTAAAAAACACAGCTCCAATGGTTTCACAGATGGGTACTTCCAAAGATTTTAATAACAAGTATCTCATATTTCATCCAAATTATGCCAGAAAACAGATAAAGAGAGAAGATATCCATCCAATTCATTGTATAATGCTAGTACATTCTTTATACCAAACCAGAATAGGGTAGCATTAGAAAACTTTATAAGCCAATTTTATTTATGATCCAGATTCAAAATCCTAAGTAAAATTACCAAACCCAAACCAGCACAGTATTTAAAAATTTGAGCTAATTCCAGAAATATCGGGATAATTTCACATCAGAAAAAAATATAATTCAACATATCAGACAAAAACAGAAAAAGAATGTGATCATCCCATAGATGCAGAAAACACATTCGATATAATTCAGTATACATACATGATTTTTAAAAATGTTCTTAACAGACTAAGTATAGACAGGAACCTCCTCAACCTGATAAGGGGAATCAATCAAAAGCATACAAACATCAAAGTGAAAAGTGGAACATTAGGGGCTGGCCCGGTGGCGCAGCGGTTAAGTGTGCACATTCCGTTCAGTGGCCCGGGGTTCGCCGGTTCGGATCCCAGGTGCAGACCTGGCACCGCTTGTCAAGCCATGCTGTGGCAGGCATCCCACATATAAAGTAGAGGAAGATGGGCAAGGATGTTAGGTCAGGGCCAGTCTTCCTCAGCAAATGAGGAGGACTGGCAGCAGATGTTACCTCAGGGCTAATCTTCCTCAAAAAAAAAAAGTGGAATATTAAAGGAATTCTTTAGATTCAGGGAGAAAAACAAGAATGGCTGCTAAAATATTCAATATACAGTGCTAAAGGTACTAACTAATGCATTAGGATAAGAAAAGTATATAAAACAAACAACACTTGGAAAGGAAAAACAAAGCAGTCCTCATTCATGAACACTATGCTTATCCACATAGGAAATCCAAGAGATTCTACAATTTACTAGAAATAATAAAATAGTTCAGCAAGGTTGCTGTATATAAGATTAATATTTAAAAATTAATTTTGTTCCTATAGAACAGCAACCAAAATTAGAAAATATTTTTTAAAGATACAATAGCAACAAAAATTTATAGAGACTACTGCTTATGGCCATGGAATAACTGATACAAGAATAGTCCTCCTGCCATGAACAACTAGGACACTAGAAAAATTTTAGGAAGTTCATGTTTCGATATATTGGAGAGAAGGCAGGATATGCCTGTGATCCCTGAGGTAAGAGGAAAAATGAAATGAGCCCTACAGCAATCCCCACTTTCTACCTAAAGTTACTCCCAGACCACAGTCCAGGGGGCACAGTCCCAAGCAGAGTACAGCAATCTCACTAAAATTAGTACACAGAAATAAGTTCAGCAATGCCACGTTGGATGGAATTTGTGGAGAATGTCAGAAAGAAAGGAGCTATGGCAAAAAAAAAAAAAAAAAAGCTCCAGAAATGTGAATCCAGGTTCTCTTGAATCTCTGGCTGAATCCTAAGTTGTGCCTGTGCAGGGTGACACTCTACAAACAAGACCAATCCAAGAACAACAACCAGGGAAAGGACAAATACTATAAATCCAAAACGCACTAACAATCACAGTTTACACAGGGCTGGAAGACAATGAAGTTTCACCCAGCAGAGTGGAGAAAAAAGACTGAAAAAAATGAACAGAGCCTCAGTGTGGTACAACATCAGGCAATCGAAAATACATGTAACTGGATTCCCAGAAGGGGAAGGCAAAAAATATATATGAATAATGGCCATTTTTTCCCATATTGGATGAAAAATAAACTCATATTCTCAAGAAGCTCAGTAAACCCAAGAAAATAAACACAACTAAAAACTCACCAGGGCACATCATAAACAAATTGCTGAAAAGCAATTATAAAGAGAAATTCTTAAAAACAAACAGAAATAAAAGACGCATTTGACACAGGGGAAAAAAATAATGTCCTTTGACTTTTCATCAGAACAATCCAAGTGAAAAAGAAAAAAAAAAAAGAAACATCTTTAAAGTGCTGGGGTGGGAGGATCAGCCTAGAATTCTATATCCAGCAAAAATATACCCTTCAAAGAAGCTGAAGGTAAAATAAAGGCATTTTCAGATGAACAAGATCTGAAAAAAGCCAAGGCCAGCATACCAGCACTACCAGAAATGTTAAAGGAAGTATTTCAGGCAGAAGGAAAAAACGCCAGATGGAAACTCACATCTACATAAAGAAATGAAAAGCACTGGCAATAACATACATGTGGATAAATGGGAAAGAGTTTTTTCATCTGTAATTTCTTTAAAAGATAATTAAAATAAAAGCAAACTACCATAGGGTTTATAGTATATGTAGAAGTCAAATCTATATATAATATATATATAACACATAAGACAGGAGGGTGGAAAATAAAAATCTACTGTTGTTAAGTTTCTTACGTTATACATAAAGTGGCACAATCTTAATTCACGGCAGACAGAAATAAATTAAAGATGTATACTATAAACTGCCTAAAGCAACAAATAAAACACCCACGGGATACAGATTATAAATCAAAAGAGGTAAAATTAAATAATCATTTAATCCAAAAGAAAGCACAAAACGAAGACAAAGAGAACAAAGATCAAATGGGACAGAGAACATATAGCAAGATGGTAGACTCAAACCTAACCATGTTTCTAATTATATTAACAGTCAATGGACTAAAGACACAATTGTAAAGTCTAGGATTGTCAAAACAGAGTAAAAAGTAAGACCAAACTATATGCGTCTACAGGATATTCACTTTAATTATAGAGATAAAGATAGGTTACAGGTAAAATGATAGAAACATATATACTACGTAACCCTAACTATAAAAAGCTTGAGTGGCTAATTAATATCAGACAAAGCAGACTCCAGGATAAGGAACAGTACTAGGGAAAAAGGAGGACATGTCATAATGATAAAGCAGTCAATCAAGAAGACACAGCAATCCTAAATAGGTGTACATCTAATTATGAAGCTTCAAAATGAAGTAAGAAGTGAAAGAAGAAATAAACAAACCCACAATTACAGCTGGTGAGTTCAACACTCCTCTATGAGTAATCAACGGAACAAATAAACAGAAAATCAGTAAGGATATTTAAGACTTACTACATTGACAGCAACTTGGCCCCATTTGTTTACAGAACACTGTGTCCAGCAACTGTAGAACACACATTTTCCATCTACATATAATAGTCATAAAGATTCAAAATATGCTAGGCCAAAAACCAGTTTCACTAAATATAAAACATTAAAACAGAATTAAATTAGAAATCAATAATAAATAAATAAATATCTTGAAAAAATTCAAATATTTGGAAATTAAATAACATACTTCTAAATAATTTGTGGGTGAAAGAAGAAACCTTTGGAAAAGATTTAAACAAAGGAAATTAGACAATATTTCTAACTGAATGATTATGAAAATTAATTTTTAATCCCAACAACTTCAATAATCTGATTGTAATTTGTTAAAATTTCATTATACACATTTATGGTATTATATATTTCCTTCAGGAAAAGTTATATCTAATTATTCAAATCATTTTTTCATGTTCTTAAAAAACATTTATAGGTTTCTTCATATAGAAAAGAAACTATACAGTCCTCAGTAGTTAATTTAACAAAAATTACACAGCAAGAACATTACTCAGAAAATAACATCTTTATTGAAGCATATAAAAGAAGATCTAAATAAATGGAAAGATATGCCATATCCCTGGACAGGAATCTGATAAATTTATCAGATATCCCCAACTAATCTACAAATTAATGTAATTCTGGTCAAAACTCAGTATATCTTTTTTTTTGAGGAAGGTTAGCCCTGAGCTAACATCTGCCACCAATCCTCCTCTTTTGCTGAGGAAGACTGGCCCTGAGCTAATATCCGTACCCATCTTCCTCTACTTTATATGTGGGACGCCTGCCACAGCATGGCTTGACAAGCGGTGTATAGGTCTGCACCCAGGATCCAAACCAGTGAACCCTGGGCTGCCGAAGCTGAACATACAAACTTAACCACTGTGCCACTAGGCCAGCCCTGAAAACTCATTACATTTTTTGTTTTGGTTTGGGTTTCCACATAACTTGCCAAGTTAATTACAAACTTCCGTGGAAAGCAACAAGTCAGAAATATCCACAATAAGTTTGAAGAACAACAATGCAAAAGGATGTGCCTTAGTAGACATCGAGCTTTATTATAAAGCTATAATATTTAGGTAAATGGATAATGGTGCAAAACATAGGTATAGAATAATGGGACAGAAGAGAACTATTAAAGAACAGATCCATGCATAGAAGTGAAATTTGATTTATGACAAAAGAAGCACTAGAATTTTGAAGTTTCCACCATAGTGTGTGTGTGTGTGTGTGTGTGTGTGTGTGTTTTAATATAGTTCTTTCTGTGTATTGGCATCATAATTTTGAAGTTTTTATCATGGAGTCAGTGTGTGTGTGTGTGTGTTTTTAATATGGCCCTTTCTATTTATTGGGGCAAAACAAATTTGTTTTCAAGCTCTTTAAATACAGAAGTTATGCTTTATATGTCTTTGATATTTCCAACAGCACCAAGCTCTCTACACAGGGAAGACACTCAAAACACACCACTAAATATCTGACCACTCTCCTTAGCCATTGGACAAGGTAGGCACAGACATCTACCTGTTAATGTACTTAGAGTCGTTTCTACTCAGTAATCCATTCTAAAACAAAGACTTTGAAATTTACACCAGTAAAAGAACATGCAAAGACTGAAAAAGGAGTAAGGCTAATTAAAAGTTCTCCGGCCAAGGGTAGCCAGCCTTCTTGTGCAAACTAATAATTTGTTCAGAATAGCAGAGTTATTCACTGAGTGCCTTTTCCCAGAATCAACGGGAAATAATTTAAAATCTCATCAAATTTTATTACTGAAGCATAATATCAAGAGGGTCATGCTTGCAAAGATTTCTTCTTTTTGGGAGGCAAGGAGAGGGGGTGTTGCTCCCATCCACTTTCAGTTTTGGGGGTGTGTGTGTGTACATGCATATACATAGACTTTTTTTTTTAGTTCACAAGAAAACACACTGAATAAATGGATTATGCAAATAGAACATGAATTGATTTCTCTAATTAATCATTGGCTCTCTGTGGTTGAGAATCACTTACACAGATATTTTCTAGTGTGACAATTACGATGACATAGGCTATCAGTATTCAATTGAGATAAGATCCACAGTCAAAGGAACCTCCATCTCAATCTCTCAGTCTCAAAACTGCCAAAACCAAATAAGTTATCAGACTCTCAGTTCAGGTTCCAGGGCAAAATCAATTTTCTATAGAGACAAGTGACTTGCTGATCAAATCTGGGCTCCTGTTGCTAATGTTCTTGGAATATTTTGCAGGGGCCATAATTGGGGCCTGTGTGACACACATAACATGTGCGGCCATCTCCCACTACAGATAGTTCAGGACTAAATGACACTAAAGGTTTAATCCTGAATTAGAATCAAAGTGAACACATCCTGAGAATTATTCCAGGACTCAGCTAGGCCAAAGGCGTTCGTTCAATCTTCCATCATCCTTGAACTACTTTAAAGAGTCTCAGTTATTACACTCTGAAGCTGTGGGAGGGGAGAAAACAAGCTGAGGAGCAACAGAGTAGCAAAATCATGACTTTCTCTGGATGCAAACCTAGGGGAAGAGAAAAGTCTTAGAATAAAGACTACAGCACTGTAATTCAAGGAATTTACTTACATATCTAGGGCTGATGACCTTTCCAACAAATTTTCTGCAAATTCAGATAAATACATGGACTCATGCACTTTTGTCTATTCTGCTCGAGGGTTTATAAAGCTGAATTTTAATGAAGTTCCATGTGAAATGTGCACACTTGTTGCATTCTTCAATTTGAAATAGACTAACATTTGCCCAGGACTAGGAGTCCAAGCTTCCTTTATCCTTCCTCCCAAGATTATATTTCTTATTTCATGGAAAGTCTCAGAATTTGTGACACTCCCCAGTGTTTTTTATCAATGCAAAGGCCACTGAAAAGCATGTTTGTGAAGAGTCTGTATGATGAAAAAATTCTTGTTATAACTATTAGCCAAGAAAGAAGGTCACAATATGGTATACGCTATCTTAGCCCAATCATATAAAACATGATACACAAATGAACAAATAAAATATTGTGTAGAAAACATTACTAGGGGGAAAATATTCAAAGGTGTCTTTGGGTGATGGAACTACGGGTGACTAAAAATATTTTTGCATTTTTTATGTTTGCTATAATTAATATCTGTGACATTCCGAATTAAGCAACATCTCTCAAAAATAATATGGGAGCCCGTGTTGAACAAAGAACAGTCTGGGCTTCAAAATCAATTGGACCTGGGTTCAAGTCTCAACTCTGCCTCTTTATAGTTGTATGACCTTTGGTGAGTTTCTTAACCTTTATGAGTCTCAATTATCTCAACTGTAAAATCTGGGTTATAATACCTACATGCCAAGGTTTTTGTTTAAATTAAGTTAATGTATATAAAATAGCTAGCACCATGTCTGGCACATTGTAGCCACCCAATAAATTGCAGCTGTAATTAGATATATTAACAGTAATAGTTGTATACAATCTAAAGGACTATGATGAAGATACACTCTTCTTAGAGAGGGAAGTGAAGGTAAACAGTTGGCAATACAGAGAAGTTTCTTGATGCCACTTATTGTCACAAGAATCAGAGAACCGTGAAGAGATCAATCTCCAAGCAGTGGGCCAGCTGAGTAAATCTGAAATGTCATGAATAAGTGGTGTCTCAGGCCTGGGTACAGAGTCAAGGTATCATGACACCTAATGGAACACATGTGCTTGTCATGAACAACATGAGGTAGAAGAGCATGACTCCATCGTGGTACTGAGCTGCACAGAAGTGACACTTTCTCCAGCAGCACACAGCAGGCCATGTGTAGGAGTGAAGGAAGGAGATGATCATATTGATCCTTGCTCAGAGTTTTTCTAGGCACCAAGGAGGACAAGAGATACAAAGGATACTGGTCACAAAAGTAATTGAAGTGTTGGACCATAACGTAAGGATTGACTAAGTAAAGAAGTTGTGGGCGGGGATGGGGGAGGTTCACTGAGAAAATAAAGTACAGCCGTCAAGGGGCTGGAATCAATTTGACAAGGGCAAAGAGCAGGGGTATTAAAAGTACCACAGAGAAAGCAATGGACGAATAGGTGGTTCCAGCATAACTGGGGAGAATTCGGTTGAGAATGTCACCAGTAGTTTCTGGCGACACCAAATGCAATCATGAAAAATACTCTATTTCATAAAGAGAGAGCGAGAGAAAAAGAGAGCACATCTTCACCCTTCCACATCTGAAGACGCTGAAGTTAACTAGTTAGTGCTCTGTAACCAGGGAACAACTGCCCTCTCTGTGGGGTTGCCTGAATCCCAGGCAGTCACTGGGAGGCCTCAAGAGCTATTCAGCACACTTAGTCCTATTTCAGTAGCCAGAACTGTGCTCTGCTTATCAGCTCATCCCCCGCTCCACCCGCCAGTCTGTCTGTCAGCCCAGCCAGACTGACAGAGAGAAGGAAACCCCTGTGGCCTCCACAATGCAATAATGGCCAGAAAGTGTTTGGCTCATGTAAACATCATTTAAAATGTTTATATGGAATTTTAAAGAAAACCAGAGAGGGTCTGAAGAAAAGCAGAATGTAGAGGTGAATACATCTTTGGCTATTACTCTGGTTACAATATTTGTTTATTTTAAAGTAAAAACCTCAAAGTATTTAAAATACCATTGTGGAAGATAATCACATTATATATTTGTAATTATAAAATTTGCTGTGCATTATCAGGGATAAACTCTTTCTTTATACAGAGAGAGAGACACATTTTTTAATAAACAATTGATCAAGTAAAGAAAAGTGGTCTTTCAAATATCAATATGATTCCGGGGCTTTTTTAAAAGTTTTTAGAGGAAAATGCATGGTGGCATGCTTCATCAATTTGAATGGAGTCATCTTCTCTTACTCATACAAGGTTTAATAAAGATATTTAATCAGTGAAAAAAAGAAACATTTATAATTCTCATGTAGACAGTAATGATGTTAAATGTGTATGGCATAAATATATCAACCAAGTCAGTGGAATTTTCAAATTTATTTTCAATCAAAACTTTCTTCAAAAATTACAACTCATAAGACTATATTTCATCAATTACTCATCCATCTTAAAGGAATATAATTTTCCAATGGATAAAATCAAGAATGGAAATTAACCTTGACTGGATCATGTAATATGTATGCCACACAGCACACCGAATAAGCCAGGAAGGGGCAAGTGGCAAAGTCATGCTCCAAAAGAGATCCAGAAACAGGATCAGGCTTCCTGATTCCTTTGGAGTATTTCTAGTGAGTGGCTTTTCTTTTGCCGCACCAGAGCCCTTTTGGCAAGCTCTCACTGCACAGGTATGGGCCCTGGCTTGGGTGAGGTGGTAGGGAAACCAGGCAATGAAAGGAATGAGTCCATTTGCACAGGAGCACACACATCTACACAGGTAAATTGTCCTAGACCAAAGCTGAAGCTCATTCTGTGCACATTCTGTGGTCCCTTCTGAAGACAGAGTGAAGTCAACTGTGTCCATTATTATATTCCCAACACCCTAGACTGTTCCTGGCAGAAAACATATGCTGAATAAATGTTTGGTGAATGAATAAGTGAATGAAGAAACTCGGAGTCCTACCTGACAAAATGCTGATGAGCAGCCAAAGGTTGCTGAACACTTCTCACCCAGCTAATCCTGTTCCTAAAAGACAAACAGGCAAAAAAAGGAAAAAAGGCAAACCCAGATCCATAGAGTAACAAAATAGGATCTAAAAGTGTATCTCTCATTGGTTTTACACTTTTGGGAATTCTGTATGGCACGCTCTCTTAGTCTGAGGCAATAAGGAATACTAAGAAGCAAAAAGTTTCTTACATCCTTCAATATTCTGGCAGAACATTTCAAGTGTCTAATGGTGGAGGAAAAATTGGACCTGGCTCTGAAAAAGATCAGCAATCCAAATCCATCAAATTCCCAATCCCAGTCTTATTCCAATTAAGTCTCTGGATCGTCCATAAAACCTTTTCATGGTCCAGCCAGTGCTGAAATGTCAGCAATTCATTCACTCCCTGTCCCCACTACACCTTGGCTGCACACAAGCTTACAGGAAAGACTGACATCTACATATAACCACTGATTCAAGGCAAGGGAATGATCACTACTAGACTAGAAGGGTCACAGAAGGCAGCATCTGAGCTAACTGCGGAATGGATCCGAAAGACGTGAACTGGCAAACGGAGAAGAAAGGACAACACAGGCAGCAAACAGAGCCTGAGGCAGGACACCAAGGTGGAACATCATGGTATGGTGACATCAAACCGTCCTTACTGCTTCCTAGCATGTGAACTTGGGCCAGTTACTTGACGTCTCTGGGCCCCAGTTTCCTCATCCTGGGAATGAATGGGAATAATAATAGCACCATTTCACGGGGCTGTTGTGAAGATTCACTGAAATAATGGATGGCAAAGTGCCCAGCCTAGTGCCAGATACCAAAGTAAGGTCTCAAAAAATATTTGTAAACAAAGCGTGATAAGAGACAGAAAGGAAAATAGTGGCTCCTGGGGGCTGAGGGAGGGGAGATGGGGAGTTTCTGTTTAATGGTGACAGAGTCTCAGTGTGGGATGATGAAAAACTTCTGGAGATGGAGAGTGGGGATGGTGCACAGCAAGCTGAATGCACTTAATGCCACTCAATTGTATGCTTGAAAAACAGTTAAAATGTAACTTTTATGTTACATGTTTTACCACCACAATAAAAGAAGGCAAAACAAAAACAAGAATAAAGTGTGAGGCTTGTCCAGCAAGCACTACAGTGTGACTGAAATCAAGAACACTTAGGAAGGCAGGCTGGGGCCAGAAGAAGAGCTCCGAACATCAGACTGAGGAAAAGTATGAAGTTGATCTATCCTAGTGCCCTGTGGAGACACTTGAAAGTGCTAGGACTTGAACTGATATTTTACAAAGATATAGTTGATATTGCTATTTTATAATGATCACCTAGGGGTGGATTAGATGGTTAGAAAGAAGTTGAAGCTGAAAGAAGTGCCAGTTAGACTTCTGCTATTTAAAGCGTGGTCGCCAGCCCAGCAGAATTGGTCTTACCTGAAAGCAAATTCTCAGGCTGCCCTAGACCTGAAGAGTCAGAATCCTCATGGTACAAGATCTCTAGGTAACACCTATGCACACTAACCTTTGTGAACCACTGGGTCAGGAGTTCAGCTGGGAGAGGTTAAGGACTTGCAGTAGAACAGTGGTAGCAGAGATGGAGTCATAATCACCAACACTTATGGAACTTACTACATACATGCTAGGTTCTGTGTATTTCAAAAACCATCATTGAATCCTCACAACAGCTTTGTGTGACAGGTGCTATTACTCGCATTTCCCACATGGAATACTATTCAGCCATAAAAAGAAGGAAATCCTGCCATTTGTGACAATATGGATGGACTTTGAGGTCATTATGCTAGGTGAAATAAGTCATACAGAGAAAGACAAATACTCGATGATCTCACTTACACATAGAAACAAACAAAAAAACCTCTCAGAAACAGAGAACAGATTAGTAGTTGCCAGAGGCGGGGGATGGGTGGTGTGGGAAATGGGTGAAAGGAGTCAAAAGATACAAACGTCCAGTTATAAAATAAATAAGTTCCAGGAACATAATGTACATCATGGTAACTATAGTTAACATTACTTTATTGTATCTTTGAAAGTTGCTAAGACAGTAGATCTTAAAAGTTCTCATCACAAAGAAAACAATTTGTAACTTTGTGAGGTGATGGATGTTAACTAGACTTATTGTAGTAAACCTGTCACAATATATACATATACTAAATCATTATGCTGTACTCCTTAAACTTATACAATGTTCTGTGTCAATTATATCTCAATAAAACTGGAAAAAAATTAGAGCTGAAGTAGCTTGTCTGAGGTTACACAATCAGTTCCTGACAGAACTAGAATCAAATCAGTCTCTAAGTATCTACTTCATCATCTCCTTCGTACTGCTCTTCAAACCTCAGGGGATATGAACACTCCCTGTCTTGCTATACTACCTACTTTCTTTCTGTTATTAAACTCCGAGATGATTACTCTGAAAGCTCTCTAAACTATTTTGGAGGCCCAACTGATGTGGAAGAAAATATATAAATAAATGGGGAACTTCCGAGCTTTCTAGCTACCCACTCAGCTACAACCTTTTACATCCTGTCTCCTAGCCCTTGCCTGGGTTGTACATGAAGCGCCTAAGTCATCTGCTTCCTCATCCAAAGTCAGAGTGTCCCTTCCACAACCCTGTCCTCCAGAATCCCGAGGCTGTGCAGGAATCGGGCTGATCAGCAGCAGGGAGGATTTAATGTGTGTTCCTTTCCCTTCCTCATTTACCAACAGAACTCAACATTTCCTTCCCTTGGTTGCAAAAACAGAAGTTCTCCAGAATTAAATTTCCACCATATTATACAATAATCCTCTAAATGGAGTAGAACATCAAATTCTTCATCTTTACCTAGATATTAACAGAGAAAATCCCAGTTATATGACAAAACTCCTCAAGCATGAGCATCATCAATCTATTTCTGCAAATAAAGGTTGCCAAGTTACCTTTCACAGCTCCTCCTTTTCTGCCCTCACTGTGGACCCATCTGATTAGCATCCATGGCCTGACTACAGATCCCACCTCTGCACTGTAGCTCATGCCTACCTGCTCCTGCATATCCTCCATGCCAGAGCTCAAATTCAGGCCTTTCACCTCAATTCCTGCAACTACCTCCTCCTCATTAGTCTCAACTCTTGCCCTGCTCCAGTCCAACCCCACCTAGCAGCCAACACGATCCAATACCCCAACCTAATCCTGTCCCTCCACCTAAAGCCCGCCCCTGGGTCCCCCCCCCGCTAACCCAGATTTATAGAGAGGCTCTGATCTCTGCAGCAAGTAACTTATTTGATTCTCGTCATCTCAGTTTCTCAGGAAAATGAGGTACAGAAAGGTAGCTCAAGTTCACCCAGCTGGTAAGTGTTACATTGGAGATTTGAATCCAGAGAGTTTGGTATTGGAGGTAACAACTTCACTAGACTGCCTTCCATCCCTATGTCACTATTTCCAAGAAGTCTTCCCGGATTTCCCTTAAGTCTTTCCTTTGAAGACCCCTACACAAACTGTACATTAGAAATGTAGGCTTCCTCAGGGCAGAGGAGTCTTACTCTGCTTTCTATACCCTAAAGTATCTAGAACCGTTCTGCATATACACAAATTACTAGATATTTGTTTAATCCAATTAAATGTGCATAAGTACAAAAGATTATACAAAGAATAAGAGAAGAAATGGGAATTTAGAATGCCAAAAATCAAAGGGATGTATTCCCTAGGAGTCCTAGGATTTTAGAGAAGAAATGCTTCCAGAGAAATCCAGCCTATTCAATGTCCAAAGTGAATTTTTCTGTGGGGCTTACCAACCCCATCACGTCTTTAGCCATTTCAAAGGTTAAAATGCTGTTTCTGCACTATCTTTAATGCCCAGGGCTACTTCCACTCCTGACAGTCACAGAAGTTCAGAATCAGTTTGATTTCCACTAAAAGAACAGGGTGTCTCTGCGGTACTTCACTTCCTGGAGATGCAGAATTGATCGGAAGGCTCTGCTGCTTCAATGTGCACATTACCTTTGCTCGCTGCAATAGCTGGACAACAACGAAACCTCACAAATGAACCCTACAGACAGCCAGGTGACAAAACAGAATTTTAAGATTTTAAGTATAATTCAGTCAGCCCGTAGAACTTAGTGTGTTTCATCATCCCCAAAGTATGTCCTCATATTAAACACAGAAACCAATCCTTATAGAAGCCCTAACCCCTGAGATGGAGAAAAGTAGCTTTAATGACAGAAGGTTCATGGGGCCAGTACTTCTGTTTTTCTTCTGGCTGTCCTGTCTGGTGTTATCTTTCCCTGACTGATAGCTTCAATCTCTATTACTAGGGCCAGACATCACTTCACAATGGGAGTGATCTACTGGGGTTTGGAGAGGAATTCCATTTTTTCCAGCTTTATTGAGGTATAATTGACAAATAAAATTGTATATATTTAAGGTGTACAACATGATTATTTGACATACATGTACACAGTGAAACGATTACTACAATCAAGGAAATTGACACCACCATCACCTCATATAATTATCTTCTTTGTGTGTGATCTACTCTCTTAGCAAATTTCAAGTATACAACTAATTATAGCCACATTGCTGTACATTAGATTTCCAGAACTTATTTATCTTATAACTTAACTTAAACTTCATACTCTTAAGACTATTGCTCATGGTCACTACATTTCTAGCTATGCCACCGTACACCAACTTTGATTTTCTATTAACCCATTAAATTTATAATGTTCATTTTAAAAAATCTAGCTGAGAAGTAATAGGAAGCATCAGTAGATTTTTATCATATCTCTTTTTTATATTCTTTTGATTTTCCCTAGACTTAGTCTGAATTCTTTTAGCACTAGGACATATGAAAGCCCCATAATCTGCAAAGCTAAAGCACTGCATGATTCCCAGCGCATCTGTGCAGCGCCTCCTCTGTGCCAGGATTGGCAATGCCAAGCACGGGAACTCAGAGATGAGGATGCATTGTCCTTGCCCTTGTGAAGTTCACAGTAAATACGGGGAGGCATTTAAGTCAATAATTATAATCCCTCAACTAAAAAGGACTTCATAAAGTTAAAACAGTCTATGAATTCCAAAAGACACGTAGAACTGAAAAATATTGCAAACTTTTCAATTTAATAACCAAGAGTATGTTGCTATCCTTCCTCTTTAAAATCCCAAAGAAACTAGGATGGTACTTGCTAGGAATCTGTCTTCAGGCCCCTTGCTATGAGTTCCTTGGAGAGAAAAACATTCTCATTACAATGCTATTTTTATATTTAAACAATAAACCTCTCTTGAGATGGGGCTCAGACTCCAACAAATTTACTGAATTTAGCTTTATAGTAATAGGAAGATAGAAGATTTTTCAAAAAAGTTAAACAAAATAATAACATTAGGTGACATTTATTAAGCACTTACTATATCCCAGGCTCTATTATTATCTTCCCTATTTAACATATGAGGAAAATGAGGTCCAGAAAGGCTAGCTAACTTTCCCAAGGCCACTCTGAGAATCAGTGGCAGCACCCGAGCATTCATTCACTAGCATACTGCCTCTCCGTGACCTAGCATTAGCCCTCTTTCAACTCTCTTGCCCATCTGTGAATGTCATGTGTCATCTCCCAGCTACCCTCCTTCCACTCTCCCCTCCATTCTCCACCTGTGACCTTCCAGCCAACTGGGAATAAGCAGGAACATCTCATATTTCTCCCAACTCTGGTACCCCAGCCCATCCACAAATTACTTTGAAGTTCTGTAGCAATCACATTTATGTCCAATAATCTTTCTGCAATTGATCATGTCCTTGAAACTCACCAAAAATCATAAATATGCTGACAAACTGTCTAAACACATCAATGTCCTTCACTGGAAAACATAGGGGAGTTTGGTTTCTATCCTGGTGAGAGCCCAGTCCCTTGACAGTGATTTGTGAGACACAAGATTTGAATATTTGAGAATCTCTGGTCTATAGCAAAGAGTGACAGTCCAGTGTACTTCAAGACTCTAGACAGCATCAAGGCTGAAGTGCAGCAGCACTAGGACTTTGCAAGCAGTAAGAATCTTGAAGTGCATTCCATCAACTCTTTGCCACCTCTCCGCCCTCCAGTGGTTGGAGATGATGAGTTCCAAGCCCCTAATACAACTCTCTCCTACTCAAGAGCTCTCCCAAGCCCCTTTGGGTGTGTTTTGCTGTCATTATCCAAGCGGACTACGGCATCAAACCAAGGCTAATACTCTTAGACTCACTCAAGACCCAAGAACACATTGCTGAGAATATTGCCCCTTAAGTCTCCTAGAGTCAGATATTTACACAGAAAAACTTCCCTGTCTATCCTTCACACATCATAATTCTGTCCTATTCCAGCTACTCACTGATGCTGTGCAAAACTCAGCTAAAAGAGCTAGCTGTGCATTGCCTCTCTTTCCAGGCTTAGTCAGTGGACACTTTCTTCCCCTATCCTGCTCTTTTCCTCCCCCCTTTTTTATCATCTAGTTCCCATGTTCCAATATTGGTTCATCTCTAAACAAACAAACCCAAGAATTTATCAAAAATGAAGAACGAGAAACTCACAAAGTATAACTGATAGTTCATCTGTAAGAAAAGGAGTAAAGGGAAGATGTTAAAAGGAAAAGGTCAATAGGAGAAAATCCCATATCCTAATATCCTGGTTCTCCTTGCCAGATAGCTCTTAGTAAAAAGCAGACACTCAACTGTAGAAGTAAAGGAATGTTTCCCCTCATCAGATAACATATCTTTCCTGAAGAGTTGTGTGTAAGTCACATTCCATTTATTCATTTGACATTTGATAGACATTTTCTAAGTGTGGACTCTGGCAGACTCTGGGACATAGAGAGATGAAGTTGATATGGACTGCCCTTTGAGAGATCACATTTGTAAATAGATAACTAACCAGAATACAAGGTCAAAAGTGACGAAATTTGAATTCACATAAAGTTCTCTAGAAGCTGAGAGGAGGGAAAAGAGATGACGAGCACAGAGAGAACACAGGAACAAAGGTGCAGAAGCCACATCTGATGTTATAGGTAGCAGGGGAGCATCAAAGTGAAACTAATCATGGTTTTCCTTAAATGCCAGCCCCTGAAATCTGCCAGAGTGAAGTTGAGGGTTCGCTGGGTAGTGAAAAGCTCAGGTTGTCATTCTTAGAACCACAGAGAAAGTAGACCTGAAACTGCCACAGAGCAGAGGAGAGCAAACCATTATCAAAGAAAAGCTATTTTGATCCATCATATTTCAATAGAACTTCAATTTCAATCCACTGAGGAAAACCAATGTGTGTAATCTTGTCTATTAATAAAATTAACGTAAAGCAGTAAAGTACAGCCTCCAAAATTCCAGAAAAGAATTTTTTCCTGTGAGGGGAACCGCTGGCCCCAGAAAGATGGCCTGCTGGTCTTGGGGAGCATTGTCCGCACAGGCCTAGAGGTCCTGGATTGCATGAGGGCCCATGCGCAGGAGCAACTCAGCATCCAGGCTCCCTAGGATAGGTCCCCAGGTCCAGGGCATGTAGGGATAGGCTGAGCCACAGGTGGGAACTTCAGGGGGACACTCCAGCCTGCCAGGGTCCATCCCGCCCCTAAGTTGAATTGCTAATCGAAAAGCTATTCCTTGCCTATACATCTCCCCGGACCTCTCATCTTCCATCCTCACTTTTGTCCAAAAATTGGTATCGAATGAGTGAATAAATGAAGCAATCATGCTTTAATATCAATGAAAGCATTGGAATTTGCAAACTACGTAAAAAATTAGAGTTGAATCAAGATTATCCCCATGCTACCTCATGTCCATTTCCGGATGCCTCCTTCCCTAAAATGCCTATGGCTTTTAGGCTTCCTACAGAGTTATTCCTTTGCTCTCTAAAAACGTTGAGAATTAACTTACCGTTTGACTTGGATTCTACAGATGTGCATAACACTTTAAAAATTCTTCCATTATTACTCATGTAGGGGTAAAACTTTATTGCCCATTATATTATAATTTATAGAAACTAAAGGTTATTCTAGTCACTCACTTAATTCAAATATTTCACAAAAATGGCCAAGATATACAACAACTAAGTAAGAGGCTTACGTTAAACTTTCAAATTTTTACTTATGAGTCTTTACAGGCTCATAAGATAAACATTTGGTATGAGATTGTCCACATTATATCTACCTTATAAGCAATATAAACAGATGCTGACTTATTCAAATTTAAAAATTAGAATTATGTATTAAATAGAATTCTAATATTCATTGAAAAGAAAATTCACTGAAAGTTGATGCTAAAGATTTTTAAATGAATGGGAAAATTACTTTTTACTGTTTCCTTAAAGAGAAGTTAATTTGTCAAACCATACACAAATTCACTTTTCTACAGTGAAAAAGATTGGTTCTCAGAAATATGGAATTGGATTTGGTCCATGACCCAAATGGCTCAACAGATGTTTCTTCAAAAAAAGAAAAATGAAATAACGTATTCTGAAACTCATTTTTTTAACTCTTCTCTGAAGCAACACACCCTCCTGGCTTCCTTGGAAGAGAAGGAGACTCTTCATTTGCCACAGATTCTATGCTGGTCCCCACACTTCCTTTGCAAGGACATGGACTCAGTTGCCAAAGTCCATCCTCTCAAAGTCACTCAGTGGAAAGGGAGAGCGGAAAGATCTCTGGTGAATGTCATCCTTGTTCAGCAGCATGTAACAGCAGAGGGGACTGTGTCAACAAATCTCATTTTCGGTTTTAGGGACTGGGATTGTTTTCCATCATCTCTGCAGCAGAGAAAGTGCTAAGCCTCTAAGATCAGTTTCTGAACCTCCTGGAGATAGGCCAGGAATTTTTGCTACATTCAAACGTGCTCGAGCCTAAATGAGTGCAAACCTTCATGGCCAGTTATCCTAAGAAGTTTGAAGTTGCGATTAACCACTGGTATTCTCTTTGCTCAGAAATGGCTGGTAAATCTTATGCCTGGGCAGTTCAAGAACACTGGGGCCAGAAGCCATTGCTGACATCTAGGAAATGGCCTCACACGAGTAACCCAGACTTCCCTAAAGGTCATTGCTCCCACAGAACACTAACACCAAGGGATGTTAATAGGTATGAAGCAAAAATAAAAATGAAGTGTTCCTTGGTTGGGTAAATTTGGAAAATGCTGTGATAAATAGAGTGAAGCAGATCTCTTGACTACAAGACATCTCAGGGCTTTTCATATGTTCAGGAGCACTGGGTACCTCCAATATGCCTTCAGTGTGCCTTTGCTTTGCTTTACCTCCCATCCTCAAGCATCTTCGACGGCAAGATGCATTTTGCTTATGAATGACAGACAGGAAACTTTTGAAACCTAACAAATATTCAATGAGCTCTGGGATAAAAATACCAGTCTGGGATCCCCCCAAAGATTATGAAGGGTCCAGGAAAGATGAATGTGGTAATTACAGAGGTCGTCTTTAATAGGTTTACTGGTTTCAGTCCAAGGTGCTTCCAAAATGGTCTCCAGCCTAGCCTGCCCGAACACCCGGGACACGCCCCAAAGATAAAGGATTCTCACCTAACCTTTCTTTTAAAGAACAATCACAAGGAGTGCTCGCTTTGGCAGCATATATACTAAAATTGGAACGATACAGAGAAGATTAGCATGGCCCCTGCACAAGGATGACATAAAATTAGTGAAGTGTTCCATAATTTTTTATATGTCAATTATACTTCAATAAAGCTGAAATTAACAAAAAAGAAAACAGAAAAGACTTTTTTCCAACATAAAAAAGGACAATTGTAAAGACTGTGCATTACAAATATACCTCTCCCAGAATTATCTATGTAAAATAATGTTCTCCTTCGTGCAAACAATATGCACCATAAATTAATATGTCCTTGATCCCTAACATCTAAGTAACTTTGAAGCCAGAAACAAGGTAAAATCTGTTCACCAGGTGTACCACCACAGTGGAATTTTGATACTAAGGAAATATTCCCACCATGGAATTTCAAGGCTGCACTGGGGCAATTTGTGTTTCTATTGAGATATTTTCATAAAATGAGCAGCTTGGCATGCAAGATATGTAAGTTCCACGCAATTTTTGACAATATATTTGTGGAACTGACCAGCTGCATACCTGGGAAATGCCCCTTTGAAAGAAATGAGTGAGAATGAGTATAACTGTTACATCATAAGATTTATAAACCTATTTTCCATATTTGTTCACTTTTTCATTACAGAAATATCAGTTCCCAGAGAACCTAAACACCAAATTACATTTATTGCAATAAATAGAGGTTACAGATTTTTTCACACGTCATAGTTCAAAGGAAATATGTAGATTGATTTTTCATTTATGAGAGAATATGATCATAGACATAGCTATATAAGTAGAAAATTAGATGCAATAAAATTAACATTCACGTTCAGTTCTGTTTGCGTTTGTTCTACGAGTTCACGTGCACACACACACACACACACACACACACATATGCATGTGTTTCATTGATCTAATATCTCCAATTGATCAAAACCAGAACATCTTTTCTTTCCTTCACTTGATTTTATAATTCTCTCAAGGAAATGCGTAGACTACTACATTTAGAGTGACCAAGTAGGACCCCTTAAAATAAAATATGATTTGCATTTTAAATCCATAGCTGGTGAAAATCAAGGACATCTGTAAACAGATATTTTTTATTATTTGGGCTACACAATTTCACATGCATTCAATTCACTAGTGTTAAGAATCAACTGTGACTACTTGAATGATGTTACATTTTGACCTGTGCTTTAAACCTGACTGGGCATGTCTTGATTGTATGAATTATTGACTAATTCAGGAGTTATTATTATTTAAAAATGCAGCTCATTACTTAGATTGTCCCCCATCACTTACAACTTGCCGATCAGTTTCAAAACACAGAGGACTCTTATTTCCGTTAGATTACAAGTGCACAGTAAAATATAAAAGTATAAAAAAGTGTAAAAAGTAAAAAGCATCTTCTTACCCAAGAACAAGAGATGAAGAAATTGATGAGTGTTGTCTGTGGATACTGGATAGTCTCTCCAGGTGACCTTCGAAGAGAGAGATGTTTTTAGACGAAAAACAGCCCTTCTAGCAACTCAAGGGATGTCAGTAATCACGTAACCGCACATTTAAAATAACAATGAGAATCTTTTTCAACTACCAAACTTTCCAGGTTAGAACTGACTTTTACATACAGTGCTATGATTCTCATAGCAATGCTATGGGGTGGAGAAACTGGGATTACTCCTCACCCAAGAATGTTCTTCTAGCTTCTGCATGAAGTCAAATTTCCTTAGTCTCCTCCTAATTCCAGCCCCCTTCAATCACCATGGCAGCTTACTTGACCAAAGAGACTGAGCTCTCTGATGCTACCTTGTCCATTGGCCTTGAGACAAGCCTTAGAGATGATGTTAAGGACAACCTCTACACAAACTCTACTTTCTGTACAATTAAAAAGAAACTTTTACTTGTAATCCTTAACTTGGTGTATAGATACAGAAGTGAGTATCGACGTTCAGGAATTTTTTCTAACAGGCGCTATGGACTTGCTTCACATTAGGCAAAGAGTATTCCTGCCTTCTCTGAGAGACACACAATCCTTGAACTATCTGGATGGTACCAATGCTGAAGCCAAATAGCATGGTCTCAAAATGGAAATCTGTTTCTCATGTTTGGCAAATATACCCCAAGTATTTATGAGGCCTGAACACATCTGGGAATCTGGATACATGGGTTTGGATCCAAAAAGATACCACTTTTCTCAAGTTTTTCCAGAGTCACATAGAATGCTCTCTGGTGCATACCATCCTCAGATTCTTCCCCCCTGAGCCCTCTAAAGCTCACTGCCTACTACTCTCTCAGGGCACTTGCCACTTTCTAGGATGCCTGATCACCATTTGAGCCCTTGTCAGTCTCCCCAGCTGGAGTATGAGCACAAGGCCAGAATCTTGTCTCATTCCTCCCTGTCCCCAGCACCTGGCACAGAGTAGGAGCTCAAGGAGCATCCACTGAAGGGAATTGGGGCCACTTCTCAACAGATGACTTCAGTTCACATTAGCCAAAGAGCATCTGCAAGAACCCAGCTGGGTGCCTGCCGTGGCACTCAGGCCCAATGCTTACTTGACTGGTGACTAGCATCCAGGCCTACTTGTATGGCACGGTTCTGACCTCGAGGAAGATCCTCCGACAAGATCTGTCACTTGAAATCATTATGAAGCAAGCAAGAGTGGTAATGCGGACTTTGGAGCACACCTAGTTAGACAGGTTTGGTTTGATTAAATTTACTAAGCTAATTCTATCTTTCCTCATTGCAGATAAGATCAAGTTAGTAAAGTGAAAATACAAGAGGTTTAAGATGTGATCATTCAACAAATACGTATTGAATGTGCTCTTGTATCATGGCCACATGTGTTCTCCTCTTTGCAGCTTTTAAGCATCACTCATGGTAAAATTATCTCAGCCTGTCACCTGAGGCTTTCTATGATATGACCTAACTCACTTTTTCAGCCACATCACTGCTCACATCTTCTGAATTCCAGGAAGTACTCACCAGACACACGCTGTTCATTCCCCCCCACCCAGCCTTTGCTCATGAGAGTCTCCCTGCTTAGAATGCCCTGCCCCACGACTTTACTGATTGAAGTCATATCTGTCTTTCAAGTCACATTCTCTAAAGCGCCTTCTCCAAGAAGTCTTTTCTGAGCCTCTCTCCTGTACCGCGGATGGCACCTGCCCTACTCGGCACTGTATGAAAATCATGTGTTGTCAGTCTCTCCCCTCAGCGAAGGGAACAGGGTTAGTTTCTCTACAATGCATGATTGTCTGAACCCAGCCTGTAAAACTATGAGGAACAAATCACATTCAGCTGGTTGAGCATTGTGTCAAGAGCTTTCTCTTTCTCCAGAGACCCTAGGATTCAGGAAAAGAATGACCTAAGATATAGAAAAAATGTAGGAAAAACTATAGGAGACATGACTTAATATGTACATAGACATCTCTCTTTACATGAAGGCATATTTTAAATGAACCATTTAAAGAGATCTAGTGAATCATTTAAGAATCTGATAGGTAAGTTTTCTCTGTCTTCAGTTCATTTTCAGTTTAAAATATTGAGAGCCAACTGGCGAAACAAACTAAAGAAAATAATATTGGAAATATTGATAGCAGAACTTTCTAAACAGGAAGATCCACATACATAAACTGACAGAAATACTGAATTTGAGTAAAGGACCTAAAAATATTACAGATTGTATTGGAGTATTTTAGGCCACGCCTGTTTTTTTTTTTAAGATTGGCACCTGAGCTAACAACTGCTGCCAATCTTTTTTTTTTTTCCTGCTTTTTCTCCCCGAATCCCCCGAGTACATAGTCGCATATTTTAGCTGTGGGTCCTTCTAGCTGTGGCATGTGGGATGCCGCCTCAGCATGGCCTGATGAGCTGTGCCATGTCTACGCCCAGGATCCGAACCGGTGAAACCCTGGGCCACCAAAGCGGAGCGCGTGAACTTAACCACTCCGCCATGGGCCAGCCCCTAGGCCACTCTTAATCCATATTTATTAAGGTTCGCTCTACTTAACTCCATAGGAAGTTACTGAGGAATCAAGAATTCTGTTTTTAGGACATTGAGTCCTACACTCTGGTTTCTGGACAAATCCAGGTGTCTACAGTGATTTCAAGTGCTTCCATATATTTCTTCAGTTATTCATGTCCCAAATAGTTATCTACTATGGGCAGCGCACTGTGCCAGCTGTTTGTATTGCCATTGTTGTTGCTGTTGCTGTTGTTGTTATCATCATCAGCCCTTAAAGCTAAAAGGTCTACAGAGAAATGATAATTATTATTATTTCAAGGAAGAACTACATAACTGTCAAAACAATTCTCTAAAAATTGAGCAGTTGGAATGTTGAAAAGTAAAAGAATGAAATGGGAAAATCAATGTGGTCAGACAGGCTGGGTTCTCTAACCAAAGATGTTAACATTTTTATTTAATTTGTTAGATAGCTGGGCACTACTGCAAATTTTTGAGATGAGACTAACAAGATCAAACCAACTTTTAGAGACAATGCAGGGAGCTCAAGCAGACAGGCTGAGGAAAGGCTTGAGTTCAGAAAGTAATTGTTGCAGAAGGAAGAGAAGAAAGTTGCAAGAGAGGATGAATTTCAGACATGCTATAAAGAAGGCAGACTAAGATGAGAAGGGACAAAGACTAAGTTAAGAGACAGATGTGATACTACCATTATGGGCCTGCGGGAAGCAGGGGCTGAAATGCTGAAGGTCGCCAGGCCAGAGGTGTTCTTTACTAAAGGGAAATTGGGTTATGGAAGAGTCTGGAGAGGAAATTCACCAGCTTTGGGTTCTCTAGCATGTTTAGACATCAATGAAACACACAAGAAAACACCCCTTCTATTTGACAAGAAGTATCAATTTGACTACAGACATGAGAGAGAGCTGGCCAGATGACTTGGAGTTCGGGTCCTGCTTGGAGAGTCTGTGATTCCACAAGACACGTGCAGAGGGAAAAATTTGAATTCAACTAACCACTGAAGTGCCCTAAGGGAGTGACCCAAGGAGGAAAAGATAAAACCTCAGACACATTCAACTAGAAGGATGGAAGGAGTAAGCAGCATCTAGGAGAGAGAAGAGAGCCAAAGCAAGTGAGGAGGTGAGCAGAGCCGAAGCAGCTTTCCCAACTCGGGACAAAAACGAGGAAGCCCAGGATCAGGAAGGAAAACTGGGAGAGAACGGAAAAAACAGATAAGGACATAATATATTTTGCACAATGTCCAAAAACAACACAACACTCTCGAACTCTATGCCATGTCAATCTGTTCCTTTTGAGGAATAATTTGTTCTTCGTCAATAATATCTTAAGTGCAAGAAGGTTTTGTCAGTGTTCAATTTATCAGCAATGGCATTTACAAAACCATTTGAATTTGCTTTTCTTCCTAGAAACACCTAACCTGGCCGATCTCCCTCCAAGCTCTGCACAAAGCCTATTGCCCAGAAAGGCTTAGCTGGCCTCTGTCACAGGGCAGGCTCTGGACAAAGAAGAGGGATTTGCATAAAGGTGGTCAGCTGAGTACAGCTCCTATTGGAGGCTGCACAGTGTTGAAAGGGCCATTCTCCAACCTGGCAGTGTAATCCTAATGGAGAGCTTTTGTCCCCGAGGCTGTACTGGGCTGCTTTATTCCGCTGACAATCTACAGCGAAAGAATGAATGAACCGCCTCCTTTTAGTAAAGCAAAGGCAGCTGGCCCACAGGCCTGACAGCTTACCCAATAAGAGGCAGGACAATTGTCAGCCTCAGACCTAAAAGGTGCTCCGTAAGAGAGTGCCCACTGCTAGTGCTCCTGGCTGCATGCTGGGCGCTCACCACTCAAGACAAAGGTCCTGGAGCCCAACCTCTACAGAGGGAAGGGGCTGTGAGAGCTGGGCGCTCTAGCAAAGCCACTCTCTACAATACTCCCTAAAGAGATCAAAAACCTTTCATCCCTACGGAGTCCCTCAGACACTTTTGTAGAACCCTATAATCATTTCCCATTAGAATGCTGGGAGAGAGCCAGGCTTCTCGTTTCTTTTGCGATTTCATTTTTTAAAAGAAATTTATCTTAGTTTTCCTCTTTTTGAGGGTGTTAAATTTATAAAATAGAACAGAGAAACAACGCAAACGTAATTCTACAGTTCAGAGCCAAATATTGCCACTTCAGATTATTTCTTTCCAGTCTTTTTTATGTAGCTGTGAAAATTCTGTAAGTACGGTTTGTCCTCAGAGCAAGTCTACCTGATCCCTATTTTTCAACTAAGCAATGAGCCCTTTAGGAGTTAGGTGGTTTCTCCTTATTTTGACTACCTTCCTTTAAGGTAATCCCTCAGCCTAATCCCCAAGTGTCATGATTCCTATTCCACTCTTCCATGTACCCTAGGCTGCCTTATCCAAAAAAGCAGAGAAATTCTCTCCCAGAATCTGTTGAGCAATTTTTTTAAAAAGGAGCCATGTCCACTAATCAAAACTCATATGCAACAAAAATAATTTAAGATCAATATATGAATTATATGCCAATACACAAGAAAGATCAAAAAGATATATATACCACTTTAGTAAAAATGTTCTCAATTCATTAGCCACACAGTTCTCAAATTAGGAAGAGGGGCCAATTCATTTCCCGAATGAAACACTTTGGACCTCCTCACTTAAAACGATCTCCCTAATTGTTGCTGACTCTTGGCTGTACCCACGCCAGACCTGCTCCTCTGTGCCCCACCCTCAGCCCCCACTCTCCCACAGTTCCTTTTCTCAATGCTGATGGTTAAGACATAGGCACATTAAAGTGAAGCTCTGCAAATGCCCTCGCTGACAGTTACAATATCCTCCCTGCTCGATACACATCAAATAAACTCTGCGATCACATATGTTGGAATGTTACATGAAAGGTTCCAACTTGTTTCCTGTGAAATGCACAGAAAAATGAAACAGCTCTCACTGAGAGTTTCCAGATTCTTCATGTTGATTGACTTTGTTTGTGAATTTCACCTCAAAGTACAATCATTTTGTGCTGACAGATATTTCAATTTCCCAGTCCAGCTCCTGCCTGTTACTTTAAAGCTTTCTCATTTCAAAGCACTATGTAGTCCATGCCATACAGCACAGTTCACACCTAGATTTCTTGAGAAGATCAGCAGACAGAGCTGATACTAGAGAAGATCAAGAATAAACAGGCTTTACTAAGTCCTGTCTGCAGAGTACCCAGGAGTGTTTCAAAGTGGGCTTGACACAGCCTGAGGAGGAGAGTGAAGCTTCCACAACTTATTGCCTATACTAAGGGGTATATTTATTGATTTCTATGAGGAAACAACCGACTTACAAGTTCATTCTCCCAAATGAGAGACCTGAAGTTAGAGGCTAGCAAGCCGAAGAAATATACTTGCTTTAATCCACAATTTAAAAATTATTAATCCAATGGCTTAAATAGGGGAGGTTGCAAAACTAGTGGAAATCAACAATATTCTTGAAGTCAGAACGCTTGGGATCTTGTCCCAACTCTGCACTAGCTGTGTGACCTTAGGCAAATCACCTGGCCTCTCTGAGCACCTGTAAAATGGTGCTAAGCCCTGACCTCCTGACCCCATGTGGTCACTCTCAGGAGGATGCCATACCATAAAGGACGGGAAGTTCCATGGAAAGTCTAAAGTGCATTGCACACTTGTGTATTTGGTGAGTATCTCAAATGATAAGGTTCACCGTAACAAGGAGACAAAAAGCAGGAAGATACCGGGAATTCAGCACCTCTTGGATGACTTTCTCCTGAAAAGCAACTGCATTCATGAATTCAAAAAATGTTGCAGCAAGTAAAATATACATTGTCAAAAAATAAAAACAAAAAGGGAAAATCTTGGAACGTTATGTGCATACATATATTTTATTTAAATATCAATGCAGAGAGATGAATACTAATCATATTCATGAATTTATGCTTTCATTTCCAAAGCTAAATATTAGCTTTATTAGTGTGTCTTGATCTCAGGAATTAGCATATGAAAGGCTGACTGCTCTTGGCTCCCTGCTCTCCCAGAGGTACAACTTGGATATTTAAATATGGGGTACATTTATTAGTGGGCATGAACACTCTATAATCAAAGGACAGTCAGTTACTTAAACAATGTCCTTAATTGTTAGAAACAGAATCAGAAGAAAAACTCATCAACCTCCAAAGCATCCTTCCCTACTGGGACATTAGCTAGACTCAAGTCAGCACACATACTCCATAAATACTGATTAAATAATACAAACAATCCTCCATTTCTCACCAACAACATTTGTAAGTCAATTTAATATTTATGTAGTATTTGGGAAAAGTCTCACAGAAATCTTAAGCTCTCGATAAAGGGCAAAAGGAAAACGTAAAGTTTCTTTGCAGAATGAAAACTGGGAGGCCTGCTTCAAAGGCAGTTTATGTGCTCTATAAAAAAAACTAACATTGGGCCAGCCTGGTGGCGCAGCGGTTAAGTTTGCACGTTCCGCTTCAGCGGCCGGAGTTCTCAGGTTCAGATCCCGGTTGTGGACATGGCACCACTTGGCAAGCCATGCTGTGGCAGATGTCCCACATATAAAGTAGAGGAAGATGGGCACGGATGTTAGCTCAGGGCCAGTCTTCCTCAGCAAAAAGAGGAGGATTGGCAGCAGTTAGCTCAGGGCTAATCTTCCTCAAAGAAAAAAACAAACCCTAACAATTATTTTGTTTTGTCTTTCTAGAGACTGATACTCTAACATTATCAACTTGAAAACCCAGGAGGAAGCTTTGTCACACATAGCTTGCACCTATGGACATTCAGACATAGCATAAGTCACACAGGCAGGACAGGAGACAGAGCAGCTTTTTGTAGCTGGAGCAGGTATGCATGACTCAGTTTCTCCACACCAGAGCCATAAACAGGTGCCAAGAGTCCACAGAAGTCTGCCAAAGGGAAACCTCAGCGACTCTGGGTCTTTATTTCCAGCCCAGACTGCTCCCTTGAGTTCTGGCCCTGAATGCATTTCCAGTGGCTTCCTACATGTCCTACTGGTACCTCACACTCAGGTCCAAAACTAAACTTGCCCAAACTGCTGCTGCTTCAGTGCCCCCATCTCAGTAAGTGGAACTAGTCATATAACCCAGAAAACTGTGGAGTCATTATTAACAGCTCCCTCTTCTTCATTCTCCCCCAAATTGAACCCATTCCAGCAAGTCCTAATGAGTCTACCTACAAATCAGATGTGGTATCTGGAATCACACACTTTCTTAAAACCCTGTCATGGCCCCTCCTATCCAAGAAATGAAAGGCAGCTCCTCAAACTGACCCAACCACCAGATGCTGGCTCCCCACTCCTCCTCCTCCAAGGGCCTCAGGAGTAGCCACCCTCACTCTGTCACCTCCTGCTTTGGAAAACACCATACTTCTTCCCTCCTCCTTGACTTTGTTCATATATGCCCTTCCCTCTTTCCTTCTCCTTCTAGTGATATGAAACATCCTTCAAAGCCTAATCTAAATCCTCCTCTTTGAGGAAGATGTGTAGAGGCCCAACCATCCAGGGTAAATCAGTTACTCCTTCCTCTGCGCTACCAAGGACGCTTAGTCACATATTCAAGCACAACACAAGCACTTCGGGATATAATCATTTGTCTCCAAGTCTTTCATTTGTTTCCAAGTTTTTCCACCCCACTGGCCTGTGAGCTCCCTGAACGCAGTACCCATATCTTATTCCCACTGGCTTTTCCCCAAGCCCCAGCGCCAAGAGTGCCTGTAACAATGTGAATGTGTGTTGAATGAAATTTGAGTGGAGGCTAAAACTAGAAGAATGATATTTTTATCACAACTTTTTGTTTTACCACCATTAGCCATCTGCTTTCCCCACAACCATGATTACCACATCAACCTAAACAGCTTTCAGTTAATTTAAGAGGAGTTGGAGGATTTTTAGTCCATTTCATTCTCATCACTCAAAAATCTGGGTACCTGTGAACTGCTGTGCAAACAGATTTGGACACAATGGTCTTGACTCGCTGGGGGGAAGGAGAGAAGGGACAGCTGCTACCGCTGCTCTTGGCAGATGGAAGAAGGGTCCAGTTTCCTCCCCTCCCCTCAAGTGCCAGGCTTGCCATGCTCGCCAGGCTCAGAGGCAAGATATCTCTGTGCAATGACGGACTGACGTGGGGGTACCCAGGCCTTCTCATCACTAAGTCCAAGGCCTCTCCAACCAGGCCACATTGGCCCAAGTACTTTCAAACTCATGAGTCAAGTGCTTTCCACCTATTCCCTGGAGCTTAATGGAAAGGATCCTCTTTCGATGCTTTGGTGTGGCCACGCCTCAATACTCCCTTTTCTTCTAGAACAGGCAGAGAAATAAGCAAAACAAGCTATGTACTTCAGACACAACTGAACTATTTTCTTTTCTAGAGCAGACACATCAGTTGGCAATATTTATTTCTGAATGTGATCATTGTTAATGCCTTCTGGAGTGATTAAAATAAACTAGCTACCTACTTGACTACAGAAGTGTTTAATTTTATAAAACAGGAGGAATTTTACGATTACATTTTCTCCTTTGTATAGCTGCAGCTCTGGGCGAAAGAAGAAGGACCCTGTTAAGAGGTCCTGCCATTGTCTGGGATGGACTTTCAGCCTGAGAATCTCTTTCTGCTATGATATTCAGAGTTAAGTGACTAACTTCAAAATAAGGGCAAATAAGGAGGCCCAAATCAGGAGTTCATTCTGTTAAGAACAACAAGGAGAAATTTATTAGCATGTTATTTTACTTACCTATGAAGATACATCATATGTGAAAATCTTTCTCAGAACTGTTTAAAAATGTATTTTCCTGGGGCCAGCCCGGTGGCTCAGCAGTTAAGTGCGCATGTTCCACTTTGGTGGCCCGGGGTTCACCAGTTCGGATCCCGGGTGCGGACATGGCACAGCTTGGTAAGCCATGCTGTGGCAGGCATCCCACATATAAAGTAGAGGAAGATGGGCATGGATGTTAACTCAGGGCCAGTCTTCCTCAGCAAAAAGGAGGATTGGCGGCAGATGTTAGCTCAGGGCTAATCTTCCTCAAAAATATATATATATATATATATATATTTTTTTTTCCTGATGACTACATTCAAAAGGAAAGGACCGAAAAGAGAACCATTCAGGAGTGAAATAAGCAGCCAAGATGAGAAAAACCAAGTGTCCCTCCTGGGGTCATCACACCTCCCCTCTGGCCTCACTCACCACCCAAGGTCCCCAGTCGCAGGGAACCACACCTCAAGCCACTGAGCTATACAAGCAAAGAGCCGTCTTCATTTTAATTCCATTACACATATAATAACTCCAGTTGGCCAAGCCAGACCCCTGGATGATTCACTGGCCCGCTTGCTCACACTGCTCTCCCAATAGCAGGCAGTTAGCACTCTGGGGCTCTTCATCTGCCATTTTAAGTTAAAAAAGAAAAAAACACACTCCTTTGAGGGGTTGATGACCATATAAAAATTTGATCCTCTTACTTTGTTTTGTTTAAAGAAATAAGTTGAAAAATAATAAGGCAAAATTTCCCTAATTAATCTAATGAAAATTATTCTTGTTTTCAGATTCCTTCTTCATGTTCGGGGTCAGAGAAATTAGTCATCTACTCCTAAATCAGCTCCAGAAAAACGGCAGGGAAACTACACCTTGCCCTCTGCCTTTTCTCTCTTCTCTTTTTCTCTCCCGGCCTTGCCAGATTTCACAACTATCTATTCTCTCCTCTTTCAGGTTTTGCTTCCACCTGAAAAAGAGCAAAATTCCTTGAAATATTAAAAATACTAGCTTCTCCTACTTTGCTCACAACCTCTGAATCACTGGGCACCTTTAACGGCGCTTCTCTAGTTCGCTAGACACTAACCTCGCCGTCAACATCCGCCGCAGCAGCATCTAGGCGTTCGTGTTTTAAAATATTTAAGAACTGATCACGTTTCACGACCATTTCTTTTTTCTTTTGAATATTTTCATCTTAAAACCCCTAGCGCATGGTTTCATGGTAATTTTACTTTCAGACTTATAAACTATGTCACTATTTACAAGCAGAATCTGAATTTATAGAATGAAGCTAGTACATGTTTGCCAGTAACAAGGTAAAATTAAGGACCACCGGTAAAATACCTCATTAAATTTTTACAGCTATACATTAAGTTTATCTGGTCCAATTATTAAATAAAAACTCCATTTCTCAAATTCATAGGACAGTTAAAAGCCACAACCGTGCCCCAATCAGGTCAAGAGCATGCCATTCTTTCTCTTGTTGATAGAAAAAGATTTGAAAGCTTTCTGAGTTCCTTCCTTCTCTCAGTCAATTTGGCTATATTCCTCAAAGAAACAACGGTTTCACAAACATCAATTTAAGCACAAAACCACTTTAACTTAAGTTGTTCTACCAACCATAAAAGCTTTTCCTCAAACTGTATTGTTTACTTTGGAGGGTTCTCTTTGCTTACGGCTATAAGCTCATTTGTTTATGTTTACCTAAGTTTCGATCACGTCCACCCCAGCTTTTTGGATACATACGCGTGGCTTCAGTGTTTACGTTGTTACCACGCCATTTTACAAGAATGCGTTGTCAGGAGTAGCTAAGAGCTCTACGCTCTCGGTCTCGTTGTGCCCACATACACATCCCAATGCAAATAACTTATCATTCCAAGAAAACACAAAAACAAAAACAAAATACAAAACACACAAAAACCTCAAGTGGAGCCTTTGAAAATCCACCCTTGCGACGCAGCCTTCAAAATCGGAAGTCCTATGATCTCACAGTCCACCAACAGCTCCGTCTAGCCCCTCGCTTTCCATCCCTCCTCACCCGTGCTGACAGAGGCCCGTCTGGCCTCCCTGCCCAGAAGAGCCTCTGGTTTTGCCACTGGCTCACTCTCCTCAACAATCTGTTTCTCAGGTTTGGGGGATGCTGGGAACGTTCTCGAAATTTCCCGAAGAGTCTAAGAGTGACCCCCTGCAGTGCCACTCGCAATGGCGTCCCTCTGAAGGCCTCAGAACACCAGGCTTCCCACTGGCGGCCCCCACGGTCCTCTCCTCCCCACCCAACCGCCCTCCCCTCCGGGGGTTCTGACGAACACAAAGCCCCCCAGGGAGACGTCTCTCAGAGGGGCTACTGAAGGCACCTCACCCGCAGCAGGGGCCAAAATGGCACGGAGCCACCCGAGGCCTTTTCTCTCAGATGAGCCCTCACCTGCCGTGGCCCAGCCCGCCTGCACTCGCCCTCTCAGAAGCCTCCACGGCTGGCAGGGAGCCTGGAGACCAGGGGTTTATAGGAGGGGGCGCCCTGAAGCTCCTCCTCGGGCCCCCCCCCCACCCCCGCCTGCTGGAAGCCTCTAACGGTTTCTGAGGGAAGAGTTCTCTGCTTCCTTAGACGACGACACCACCAAGGGCTGGAGGCTCCCAGGGTGCAAAGCGGGCGGCGCCGAGCATTTCCGCCTAGACCCTGAGGTGTCGGCGTCCCACAGCACAGGCGACGCCACGCAGCCAGCCGTGTGCTTGCGGAGACAACGTTACGCTGCAGGCCAAGCCCTCTGCCGCGGCTGAACCCCAACACGTTCGCTGAGCAGAGCCTGACGACGGGTGTGGAGCCAGGAGATGGGGGTCCTTTGAGTCCAGTGGGGGCTCCATTGTGGAGCTAAAGAAGCTCAGATACCTCCTAATCAAAATGGCAGTTGTAGCCAGAGAAGAACCAAAATTTCGACCGTGGTTGAGTACTATGTATCAAATCCTGCAGGGTGGTTGCGGCTCAACAAGGCAGGCTCGGTGGTGCCTGGTATTCCAGACGTCAAAGGGAGGGTAACTGCAAGGTGTTCCCCTTGACCTGCCATCTCATTAAACATGGCGATCCTGACCCCAAGGCAGTTTCTTTCACGCTTTCCCGTCTGCCCTCCTTACCTGCCTGTTCCTGCAGAAACACACACCAGAGCTTTGCAACGTGGCCCTACGTTGCGTGGTTTGACGTTTCAAGTCTGTTTCTAAAGACTCTTGACAATTCCACTGCCACTCACAGATACTCAATCCAGAATTGAATAATCCTCACTGACGAATAGATTTAACCCTACATACTATTTTTTCAAGCTGGCCAATTTTGTGACAAATTAGAAATCTTCAATGAGTTGACACATCAAAAACCAACTTTAATTCTGCTCCAGCACTCAGTTCAGGATGGACAAAATAAATATTAATTTAACAAAAGCATTAATATTAAATTTTATTCATAATATGGACAACACTTGTGCCTCAGACAAGGAGGATATGTCACAGAAAGGGCTCCAGAACTTTCTATCTCCTACACGATCCTTCTGATTTCAGACCTGGACCACTCAATCATTTCACAACGTTTAAGTATACCAAAACATCATGTTGTACACCTTAAATATGTTTTTTCAAATTTATCAATCATATCTCAATAAAGCAGGGGGATTGGGGTAAGTGGACCACCCTGAGGGGTAGTCTTTGGATGTCTTCTTTCCTCCATACTAAAATTGAAGATAAATTCCTAAACTTTTATGGAGTTTAGAAAGAAGCTCTTAAACTCAGTTTCAGGAGGGACTCATTTTAAAATAGCATGAGTCTTCCCAAAGTGAATTTTAAATAGAGCATTCTGATTTGCAGCTGTATTACAGCCTTCAAGCCCCACAAACAAACTCTATTAAGTTTAAAATCTTCAGCATGGCATGACATCTGAAACAACCAGGAAATGATAGGATGAAAAGTTGTTTAGTGAGGCAGGCATTTCTGTAACACTTCCCAAATCCTAAGGCACAATGTTGCATGAGAGGTAGAAAAGCCAGGTCCCATCTTCGCCAACTCTCATGCTCCTATTGTTAAACAAAGTGATTCTTTCAATGCCAGATTACATGCAAGGGGGTAATGATAGTGTGTATATATGTAATGCTTGTCATTTGTAGAGCATATTATCAGCATTAATTAACTTTAATTATGCAATTAGTACTGAGTTGTCAAAGACAACATTCAAAAGAATGATTATTAAATGCATTAATCCTAATAATGATCAGGCAAGCTTCCTCGGAAATGAGGCATGACTCGTCCCCAAAAGCTGAGAGATTAGCAGCAGCAGAGCAGAGCAGGAAGAGTTTGGGCTTAAGTGTAAATCTCGGCCAGTCTTGGAGAATGTAATTAACATATCTGAAGCCACAGTGTCCTTCTCTCAGACACTGGGCCCAATAATAAGTAGCGCCTGACTCTTAGACTTAGGAGGATTCAATGGGACGATGCATGCAAAGTGCCTGGCACAAGACCTAGCAGGAAACTGGTCAGTGGAGATGTAATTAGCATCAGGAACCACAGTAGACTACTCACCAAAGGCAGAGACGGCTTCCAAGTGTCCATTTCCCCTGCACACAGCATGCAGGATGTGAGGGACGCCCTGAGACTCTTCTGGTCTTGCTTGGAGGTATCACCTTACCTCTGGTCTTTCTCACAGGGGACCAGCCAATATCAGAAACTAGGCTGTCCTCTGCAGAGAAAGGACAGTCATGAGTAGCCTCTACAACAAGCCCCAAAATTCCATGAAAATCTCCAAAGGAATTCCCCGGAAGACAAAAAACCAAATGATGTAAAGTTTTACCTCTGTGAGGTCATCGAACTGCCAGTTGGTTAGTTTATCCCCAAAAGAGATAAGTATCTCATTTTCACATCTGTTGAGGAAAAGAGAACACACTTGTACAAAATCGACATCAGGTCACTCCTGGCTTGTAAGGACACCCACATGTGAGCTGTGGTAATGTTTCTACTACATCTGAAATACGCTAATTATTGTGTGATTTGAGTTTCTATGAAAAGTCTCCCATTTTTCCTGGTATGATATTAATATATAGTGGTATACCTTAATGAAGTGTGGTGTATTTTACTTGTCAGAAAATTCAATGATAAATGCATGAAAGGAATTTAAGGAGTGCTATTTTAATTCAATTTGAATTTTGAAAAATCAATCAGTGAATTCTGGAAGGATCCTCCTTTTATGTCTATGTGCTTTTCAACTCTATCCGTCGAATATAAAGTGGATGGTCTCTATTTTGTTACCTTCTACAAACAGTCTCCATTAACGCAAGAGTGTGTGCCTGAAAAAAGATGTGCTACTAGATGCCAAGCCTCTCCTATATCGCGTGGTTGTTACTGCCTGGCAAAAATCCGGGAAATGGAGTCATGCTTTCTGGTGCTAAAAATGCCCTTTAGGCCAAAAAGGTGTGGGGGCTGTCCTCTCCCCCATCACTGGCGCTGTTTTAGTCCACATCACCATCAACTCTAGCCTGCACTCCTGACTGGAGTCTTTGCTATCCCTACTCTTGATCCTTCCAAACTGTTCTCCACCCAGCAGCCAGAGTGACCCCTAAAAGGGTTCATGTCACAGCATCCCCATGGCGGAAATACTGTCAGCCCCCCCCAACACGCACTATTTCTACCTAGCGAGAAAGGCTCAATCCCACTCTGACTTCCTCTAATACCCCTCCCCCTCCCAACTGTAATGGCTGCTTCTCTCCTCACTCCACAACAGTTAGGCGAGAGATAGACAGATGCACAACTTTGCTATGGCTTTTACTGAATGTTCTGATTGACCAACTATGGAAGAGACATGTTATGGCACTGGAATCCAGAAAAAAATAATGATCCTTTCTGGGAGATCATTAACTAAAAAGAAAAAACGTTCTGGCCCAAGCCCCTCACTTACTAATTGAGAACAATAAAGCCGTTTGAATCCTGTGGGAAGAAGTGTCCAGAATCTGAGGGCTAGGGCTCAGTTGTGCCCAGATGAGAAGTCCCGGCTGCTCCTACTTTATCATGTCCACATGTATTTTGCACTCACAAAAAGGTCACTTTGAAACAGAGGGTGAACAGGGTCCTAAGGTTCTTCCTATATCCCCAACAAATAGAAAGATAGACTTAAACTCAAGCATATCAATAATTACATTAAATGAAAATAGTTTAAAAACCTCAATTAAAAGATAAAAATTGTCAGACTGGAGAAATAAAGCAACTCTACTCTTGTCTACAGGAAATGCATTTAAATATAAAGATGAAGAGAGGTTAAAAGTAAAAGAACGAGGGGCTGGCCCCGTGGCCGAGTGGTTAAGTCTGTGCGCTCCGCTGCAGGCGGCCCAGTGTTTCGTTGGTTCGAATCCTGGGCACGGACATGGCACTGCTCATCAAACCACGCTGAGGCAGCATCCCACATGCTACGGCTAGAAGGACCCACAGCGAAGAATATACAACTATGTACTGGGGGGCTTTGGGGAGAAAAAGGAAAAAATAAAATCTTTAAAAAAAAAAAGTGAAAGAACAAAAAACTAACTACCATGCAAATTCTAATCATAAGAAAGATAGAGTGGCTATATGAATATTAGACAATGTAGACTGCAGAGCAAGTAATATTACCAGAGATAAAAAGAAACATTTCATAACAATAAAAGAGTTGATTCAAAAAGACGTAATTCCATTTACAATAGCATCAAAAAGAATAAAATACTTAGAAATAAACAGAACCAAAAAGGTTTCCCTTCCCACGTATCTTGCCCTGTGCATCTCTTCCATCTGGCCATTCCTGAGTTATATCCTTTTATAATAAACCAGTGATCTAGTTTTAAAAAAAGAAAAGAAGAGAAAGAACAGGACAGCATGCTCCTGGGGCATCTGCAACAGGGAACACTAGTTCAAGTTGACCAGAGAATTCCTGGCTGTGTGCCATTGCAGCCAGCTTTTCCTCTCACTGGAATCTGAGAGGTCTCTCCCATGACTGTGTGGTGCACGTGTGCCCAGGCATGGCCAGGCAGTCAGGGTTTCTAGGGAGTTACAAGTGGGTCTGCCTTCACATAACAGAATGAGTCACCATCCTAATTTCCCAAGGCCATTTTTTTAAATAAAGGTGCCAAAAATAAAAACAAACCAGATTTATTGTTTTTTAAAGTAAAGAAAATAAAGGACTCTTTGGCCAAAGCTGCCTCCCATACTATAAGCAGCTCTTCAGTAAGTTCTTAGATGAGGAAATAAATATACTGGGCACGAGAATCCTCCTGTTATAAACGGTGAATTCCAGTGAGTCTTAGTTGCAGGTCTCTGCCCTTGACCTAGACTCCTAGTGTAGACCTCTGGTTTTTTAACTATCCTGGTTTTTCCAGCCATCAAAACCCTGTCAAGGTGCGGGGTCAGGGGTGGGGGGCGCTTACCTTTGCTTGGCAAATAATGCATTTGATAGGTGTTAGTTCCTCTTTGCCTTCCCAATCTAACCCAAGACCTCCTTTCCAGCTTCATGTTGCCTGCCTCCTGCAGTGGTACTGCCTCTGCGCTAGCCATGCCACATTTCTCACCTTCCCGAGGCTCCTCGACTGTGACGCTCTTCCACGCCTCCCCTGGCTGAGTGCAGAGTTCTGTCCGTGACTGTCTGGTAGCTCACGGAGGAAAAGGACCATACAAGGTTTCTCAGCATCAGGCCCAAGTGTGGTGAGGGAACAGGACAGGGCAGGGTGTGGGAGTGAATTTAATTTTGTGATTTGATGCTACGGTAGGTTGGATAAATTTCTCCTCTGAGTTGTCTCAGCATCCTACCTTTTATATTTCCAAACAGCCCATGTAACCTTGCATGATCCTGAGAGTGAGTGCCTCCTTAAATTTCCTGCCCTAGGCACCCCACTTGCCTTTCCCTAGTTCCCCCCATGTTTATCAATTCTCTTTTTATGGGAGAGGCCAGACAAGTTGAGCCATCCTTGACCTCTTCCATCTTTTTAAGCTGATTGATACAAGACTCTAGAGCCGACTTCACTACCCCAAGTAAAGAGTCCTGAGACTCCACTCTTTACATTCTGAAGTGGTTACTACTGCCCAAGCAATCCTGGGGCAGCTGAAACCAAAAGCACAGGCTTTTGTCACAGAACCTTAAGATGCTTTTATAGGAGAAAACGTCTTCACCTAAAGACTGTAGTAAGCAAGACATGTTTTTTCCCTCTTGTCATTTTTTTCAGCATCCGTGTCATTACTCGTGGCTTCAGTTGCTATGGGAAAAAAACACGGCTTACCATGACAACTGTAAGAGTTGAAGGTGCACAGCTTGTCTCAGACCATGAAGCTTCAAAACCACTGAAATGTGCAGGGTTTATTATCCCTTCTTTTGAAAAAATCAATCAAATGTTCTTCTCCCCAGAAAAGTCACCTGAGTAGTCTCTACTTTCTCTGTGTTACCTGTCATGCAAAACCAGCAGACCTCAACAAAGAATACCCAAGTGCTGAAATCAAAGGACGCTTTAGTAAAAATTCAATGAAAAAGGTTGGTAACAATAAAAGAACAAATAAATGGAGATTTACTGTGTACCTATTCTGCACCAGATGTGTGGAGATTCTCGTGCATACATTTTATCTGATTGTGATTTTACCTCATTTGACAAAAGAGAGAAATAGACTTAGGAAAGTTAAATACTAGTCCAAAGGGACAGAACTGGGATTCAAACCCAAGGTGGATGGGCTCCACCCAGCCTACCACAACACTGCTTACTCAAGCAGTTCAGTCATCTGGTTATTTTAATTGGTCAAAAACTGAAGGTTCAGAATGACCACTTTTTAAAAAATAGAACAATTCCTGTTTGAAAATCAGTTGATCTGATTACTGGTCTTCTTGTCAGTATACCTTGGGAAGAGCTTTAATCCCCTGTCATCTGGATTAGATCAGAAATTATGAGGGTGGGCAGTGGGTAGGGAACCCCTGCAGCGATCCACTAAAATGACTATCAAATGGACAGATAATGAGAAGTATTATCAAGGATGTGGAGAAATTGGAATCTTCATACCCTGCTGATGGAAATGTAAAGCAGTACAGCCACATTGGAAAATAGTCTGGCAGTGCCTCAAAAGGTTAAGCGTAGAGTTACCATAGAACGCAGCAATTCTGCTCCTAAGTATATGCCCAAGAGAATTGAAAATATATGTCTGCACAAAAACTTGCACAGGAATGTTCATACGGCATTATTCATAATAGCCAAAAATTGGAAACAACCCAAATGTCAGTCAACTGATAAATGGATAAACAAAATATGATATATCCATATAATGGAATATTATTCAGCCATAAAAATTAGCAAACTAATGATTGATGATACAAAAAGGATGAAGCTTAAAAACATAATGCTAAGTGAAATGAGCTAGTCATGAAAAGGCACATACGGTATGATTCCATTTATATGAGGTATCTAGAGTAGTCAAATTCACATAGACAGAGAGTGGGATGGGGGGCTGGTTCCCAAGTGTTAGAAGAAAGAGGAAATGGAAAATTCTCATTTATGGGTAGAGAGTTTCAGTTTTGCAGGATAAAAACAGTTCTGGAGGCCGGTTGCACAACAATGGGAATGTGCTTAACACCGCTGAACTGTGCACTTACAAATGGTTAAGATAATAAATTTGACTTTATGTATATTTCACCATAATGTTAAAAGATTCCGTTTATAATGACAGGTCTAGAATTGGCAGATCTATAGAGACAGAAAGTAGATTAGTGATGCAAGGAGCTAGGGGGAGGGAGAATGGGGAATGGCTGCTAATGGGTAGGGGGTCTCTTTTGGGGTTGACAAAAATGTTCTAGAATTATATAATGGTGATATTTGCACAACCTTGTGGATAAACTGAAAAGCCACTGAATTGTACTCTTTTAAAGGGTAAATTTTAGGATATGTGAATTACAAACAATTAAAAATTTTATATGAGAGGGGCCAGCCTGGTGGCGCAGCGGTTAAGTTCACACGTTCCACTTCAGCGGCCGGGGGTTCGCCAGTTCAGATCCTGGGTGCAGACACGGCACCTCTTGGCAAGCCTTGCTGTGGTAGGCGTCCCACATATAAAGTAGAGGAAGATGGGCATGGATGTTAGCTCAGGGCCAGTCTTCCTCAGCGAAAGAGAGGAGGATTGGCAGCAGTTAGCTCAGGGCTAATCTTCCTCAAAAAAAAAAATTTTATATGAGAAAATAAGCACCTAGGAGAGGGAGCTGGTGTGTATGGCAGAAATGAAAGGGAGAGGGGGTAGGAAATTGATAATTATGAGAACCCATGTAAAAGCAATGCACTGACCTGCCCAGCCACAAACACCTCACTGTATTGTGGCTGCAGACAATCATGTGTCACAGTTGGCTCAAACCAAAGGTGGGTTTCATGGTTAGAGATCAAATATTTGAGCAAAATACATATGCATCCGTATGATTATTTTTAATGTGACACAAAATTACTTTAAAACTCAGTTGATAACTAGTCATAATGGCTAGCTAGTCAGTGGCTAACTAGAAGATACAAAGAAATAATTATTATATGAATATATGCTAATACTATATTTGAATACAACCTGAAGATTATTATATACTTTAACCCCATGTCTTTCAAATAAGGCCCACGTCATTTGCACAGTTGAAGTTGGATCATAGAAACCTCTGTGGACAGCTAATGGGATACTAGGATAATTAGCAATAAGCATCATTTAACTAAGCTATTTGAGAAAGTCTGGCTCCTATCAGATTTTGTTAGAAGTGCATCAAAGCTCTTGATTTATGGCATTTTATGGCACAAGTTTCTGGCTGCACCATGGGGCAAGGAATTGCCACAGGCCCTTTAGAACAAAGGAAAGTGAGGAGATTCTTGGAAACTAAACTGAGCCTTCGACTCTGCAAGGAGCCCTTGGTACTCAGGCAGACTGAATTTAATGCTCTTCACGGTGTAGCTAGTTTTCACCAAAAGGTACTACCTACACTGAATCTAGCAGGTGAGCCTCTTCTCAAGTTCATCTTGCAAGCTTCACTTTTTTTTTATTGAGTTAATTATAGGTTACAACCTTGTGAAATTTCAGTTGTACATTAATGTTTGTCATTCGTGTTGTAGGTGCACCACTTCACCCTTTGTGCCCACCCCGCACCCTACCTTTCCCCTGGTATCCACTAAACTGTTCTTAGTCCATATTTTTAAATTCCTCATATGAGTGGAGTCATACACAGATTATCCTTCTCTAGCTGGCTTATTTCACTTAACATAATTCCCTCAAGGTCCATCCATGTTACTGCAAGTGGAATGATTTTGTTCTGTTTTGCAGCTGAGTAGTATTCTATTGTATATATATACCACATCTTCTTTATCCGTTCGTCTGTTGCTGGACACTTAGGTTGCTTCCACGTCTTGGCTATTATAAATAATGCTGCAATGAACATTGGGGTGCACAGGACTTTTGGGATTGCTGACTTCAAGCTCTTTGGATAAATACCCCGTAGTGGGATGGCTGGATCGTATGGTAGTTCTATTTTTAATTCTTTGAGGAATCTCCATACTGTTTTCCATAGTGGCTGCACCCGTTTGCATTCCCACCAGCAGTGTATGAGGGTTCCTTTTTCTCCGCAACCTCTCCAACATTTGTTACTATTAGTTTTAGATATTTTTGTCATTCTAACGGGTGTAAGGTGATATCTTAGTGTAGTTTTGATTTTGCAAGCTTCACTTTTATTCTTTTCTTTTTTGAGGAAAGATATTATTTCCCAGCACTGAAGAAAATGACCAAGGTGAATGCATATAGAGCCAAGCTTAAGTCATGCTAGAGATACTAATCAAATTTAAGTAGACCGTGGAACAGAACAGAGAATTCGGAGGGAGACTCAAGTATATAGAGGATAACAGGACAGGATAAAAATGGCACCGGAGACTATGGGAAAGGATAGATTATTTGGTAGATGGTGTTGGGAAAATTGTCTCATTATGGGCAGAAAAATCAAACTAGATTCCCATCTACCAACCTGTATGAAGGTGGATTCCAGATGGTTTCAAAAGTAATTATGAAAGGACATAATGGTAACATCAAAAAAGAAATTGAGTTGGGAAGGATTTCTTAAATAAGACTCTAAAACCAAAGATATGAGGTAAAAATTAATTAACTTGATTAGATTAAAATTAAGGATTTCTGTTAGATGAAGAAGACCATGGACAAAAGTAAAGACAGATAGTAAGATGGGAGAAAATATTTGCAGTATCTAAAACCAACAAAGACTAATGTTTTTTTAAAGTATCACAAAAAACATAGGAAGCCTAATAGAAAAGTAGGCAAGTGATAAAGGAACAGAACATTTATAAAAGAGGAACCCAAAAAGCAAACATAAAAGAACACGTTCCAACTCATTAATTAATATGAATTAAAACATCTATGTGATACCACCTTACACCTATTGGCCTAGAAATATTAGAAAGCTAGAGATTACTAAGTGTTGATAGAGCTGAAGTATCATAGGAATCCTCATGTTTTCTGTGGGAGCATAGACAGGGCCACCACTCGGAGAGCAGTCAAGCACTACTCAGTTAAATTAAGTATACACAATGGCCCAGAAATTTTCCTTTTGTATGTATGTATATGTGTATGTATATTTGTGTGTGCATACATATAAGTATATAATCTTAACTTGTAATCGTATGTTCATAGCATTATTCATAACAGCCAAAAAGGTAGAAACAACCTAAATGTCCATCAGCTGATGAATAGATAAACAAAAAATGGTACATCCATACAATGTAATGTTATTTAGCCATAAAAATCTATGAAGTACTGATTCATGCTACAATATGGATGATCCTTGAAAACATTAAGCTGAATGAAATGTCAGACACCAAAGGACAAATATTGTATGATTCCATTTCTGTGAGACATCTGAAGTAGGCAAATCCGCAGAGACAGAAAGTAAATTAATGGTTGCCAGGTGCTGGGGGTTGAGGGAGATGAAACTTAACTGATAATGGGTATGGAATTTCTTTGTTGGATGACGAAAACGTTCTAAGCTTAGATTGTAGTGATGGTTACACAACTCTCTGAATATACTAAAACCATTGAATTGTACACTATAAACAGTGAATTTTTGGTGTGTGAATTATGTTATAAATCTGCTAAAAAAAAAAAACAAAAAAAAAGGAATGAATGGGGGCCGGCCCTGTGGCGCAGCGGTTAAGTTCGCACGTTCCGCTTCCGTGGCCTGGGATTCGCTGATTCGGGTCCCAGGTGCAGACATGGCACCACTTGTCAAGCCATGCTGTGGCATGTGTCCCACATATAAAGTGGAGGACGATGGGCAGGATTGTCAGCTCAGGGCCAGTCTTTCTCAGCAAAAAAGAGGAGGATTGGCAGCAGATGTTAGCTCAGGGCTAATCTTCCTCAAAAAAAATGTTTTTAATTAATGAAAGGAATGAATGAATAAATACATGAAATAGATAAATAAATAAAATATAAGCAGGACTTTGCATCGACTTATGATGAGAATGTGCCCAGAAGAGTGTGATTAATAAAATCCTCTGCTCCAGTGATGCTTGCTTCGTTTTTGCTGACTGCTGATCTTCCCGGAAATTGTGGATTGTTTGAAAATTTTATCTTCTCCTTTGACTTGCTCCAGCTCATTTTGTCCCAGGTCCTCAGCTCCCATTCTCATGCTGGGCCTGGGTTGGGCCCAGGTCTAAATCATACTGCAGATGCTGTAGACCAATCAGAGTCCCTTGTAGATAGAGGATATCTAGCCAATAGAATATGGCAAAAGTGGTGGGATGACACTTCCATGATTAGATTACAAAAGACTGTGGCTCTGAATTCTATCTTTCTAGCTCCCTCTCTCTGTCTTCTTTTTGTGTACTTGTCATTGGCACTGTCTTTTGCTTCTTGCTTGCTTGCTGACACGTTGTGAGATGCTTTTTAGAAAGGTACACATGACAAGGTACCAAGAGATGCCTCTGGAGGGTCCACAGGTCATGAGGAACTCAGGCCTTACTCCAACAACATTTAAAGAACTGAATTTTGCTCCCTACCATGTGAGTAATCTTGGAAGCAGATCCCTCCTCGGTTGAGCCTTCAGGTGAGACCACAGCACCAACTAATACCTTGATTATAGCCTTGTTAGAGACCCTATAGCAGAGAATGTAGCTAAGCCATTCCCAGACACCTAACCCATGGAAACTGTGAAATAATGAATGTGTCTTAAGCCACTAAGTTTTGGGGTAATTTGTTATGCTACAGTATGGCAGTTGATAACTAATCCAGAGGATAAGCCATGTTAAACATCCTTCTTCCTTGTCACCAGAACTTTGGAACCAAGCCTCCCTTGCAGTTGGGTGGGGCCAAGTGTCTGGCTCCATAAAAACTTCTCAATTTGGTGATTTGTTTGTACAATTCAAAACTCTCCCTTGACTTCCCAGTACCCTCAGGGTAAAATGCGAAATAAGTTCTTACAATGTCCTACAAGACATTCCATGATTTGGTTCCTGCTGCCCTTCTGGACTCATCCTACTCTGACCTCCACTCTTTCTGCTCCAACCACACTGGTGTCTTTTCATTGAACCAAATATGTTTTTACTCTGGAGGCTTCACCCTTTGCTTTCTACATTCAGAAAGCTCTTCCCCGAAGACATCTGCATGACTCACTACCTCACTTTCTTCAGGTCTCTGATCAAATATCTTCTCAAAGAGACCTTTCCCAACAACAATTTAAATAGGCCTTACTCCTCAATCTCTATTCCTTTCTCCTACTTTATTTTTTATAATAGGAGTTACCTCCACCTAAAATTGTATGCATTTACTTGTGTATTTGTTCTGGCTTCTCCCTCTAGAAAGTCAGTTTTATGAGGGCAGGGACTTTGTTTTTTCACTGCTGTATCTCCAATGCCTAGAACAGTACCTGGCACCTACAGCCAGATTTGGAAAGGGAGCATTGGAAGAGATGACAGGTCATTTCCCAGAGACTTCTATAATTTGAAGCAGAAAGGGGGAGTTTTCAGCAGCCAGAGAGAAACAGATAGGCATTTGGAGAGTCCAAAACCTGTCCTGGGTCCCAAGGAATTCCTGGGGGAAGTCAGGGGATGCAGCATAGAGGGAAAGAGTTCTCAGCAAATCTCACACTTTACCTGAAAAACTACTTGCATAAAAAGGTATTTCAGGGGCCGGCCCCGTGGCCGAGTGGTTAAGTTCACAGCTCTGCTTTGGTGGCCCAGGGTTTCGCTGGTTTGAATCCTGGGCGCGGACATGGTACTGCTCGTCAAGCCATGCTGAGGAGGCATCCCACATGCCACAACTAGAAGGACCCACAACTAAAAATACACAACCATGTACCAGGGGGCTTTGGGGAGAAAAAGGAAAAATAAAATCTTTAAAAAAAAAGGTATTTCAGATGGCTACTCAATAAACCCATCTTTCTATGTGGCTACAAAATATATTCTTCATGAGAGCTAGTTTTTCTAAGGTTTCTCTATTTGCATTTTGTTCTTTCATGACCAATTATCATGTGTAATTTAACTGCATGATTTAATTAAGGCCAAAATGCAAAAGTGCAAAATTTTATGTACAAACAATTAGTGATGCAGGCAAACTCTTGTACTTTAGAACGAACAGCTGGTAGCTAATTGTGCTCACAATTACCTAATCTTACATATAGCCACTTCTGGACTTGTTTTATATTAAAAATAGATTACATCTTTTTTGATTAAAAAATGTTCTAAATTTAAAAGAAAAGTACATGCAAGTGAAAGGTTATAATATGATTTTGTAAAATATGCAGAGGAATACTATGTGGAATTAAATCTAATTAGAACACTAATTAATGTACCGTCGAGAGTAGATGAGATGGAGTTCATGGCCTATGTTTATTGTCACAGTTAACTGATTCTATAAGATTGACAAAATCCAATGGGAGAAGATGTGAAAACATTAACAGAAAGTGAAAAACAGAAAAAATAATGTGAAGTAAATGAATGCATGCCCAATTGTTCTATATATCCTGGAGGCACAAATGAGGAAGGACAAAAACAAAACAGGTTAGGAAAGGGAACTAAAGAAAACTGTAACTGAAGCAAGGATTTGGAAGCTCTAGATATGCAATATTGGGCAAAATAAAACATCTTGCTTCTCTGTGTTGTAGCTAACCATTGGATGACTCATTCAGCTTGCAAGTTAGACAATCTTTGGAAAACAGTCTGGCAGCATGTGTGAGCACAGCCTTTGACGTGGTCATCTCTTTCCTGATCATAATCTCCAAAGGAAAAAAATCTTGGCATAAAGCTACTCATAGTTTTACATAGTATGTGAATGGTTCCAAGAATGAATAAAGCATACTGTTGGGGAGAAAAAAAATTTCCTCTATCCGTCTATGTTCTTCTGGCTGGTCTAAGAATTAAATTGACATGAGACAGATTAATAGGGAAAAAATTAAATTTAATTATGTATGTATTGGAGCTCCATAAGAATATGAGGCCCAAAGACTGTCAAGCAATTAAGACTTATATGCTATTTTGAGCTAAGGAGAATGGGTTAGGAGTCTGGGACTTTGAAGAGGAGGAAGACAATTCACAGGCAGATGGGAAGAGCAAATGTTTGGTAAATAAATGTTCACATGCCATGCAGAGAAGTCTTTCTTATGTAAAACAAAGTTATCTTTGGTAACAGCTCTCTCTTCCTGGTACAGGCTCCCTATATAAATTCCTTTAGACAGTTAAGGGGGAGATAAAAAGTTCTTCTTGGGCCGGCCCCATGGCACGGTGGTTAAGTCTGGCATGCTCTACTTCCACAGCCTGGGTTCACAGGTTCAGATCCCAGGCATGGACCTACACAACTCACCAAGCCATGCTATGTCAGCAACACACATACAAAGTAGAGAAAGGTTGGCATAGATGTTAGCTCAGTGACAGTCTTCCTCAAGCAAAAAAAGAGGAAGATTGGCAACAGGTGTTAGCTCAGAGTGAATCTTCCTCACCAAAAAAAAAAAAAAAGAAGAAGTTCTTCTTGGGGCTGGTCCAGTGGTGTAGTGGTTAAGTTTGTGCACTCTGGTTCAGTGGCTCAGGTTTCACGGATTCTAGTCCCAGTCATGGACCTACACACTTCTCATCAAGCCATGCTGTGGCAGCATCTCACACACAAAATAGAGGACGACTGGCAAAGATGTTAGCTCAGGGACAATCTTCCTCAAGCAAAAAGAAGAAGATTGGCAACAGATGTTAGCTCAGGGCCAATCTTCCTCACAAAACAAAAGCTCTTCTTGAGTCTGTGGGGCCTTTATTATCTTCAGTTTAAAATAATCTACATGCCAAAGTGGCACATTCTGGGGAGATTTGTTCTGAACCCCTACGGTTCCCTCCTCTGAAACTTTCCCAAGAAGTTTCATAGTCCAGAAGTTGTTTTTGTTCAATTTCATTGTTCATTTCATTGTTAGTTCAATATTTGTACAATAGTTAGTTCAATAATTGTTAGTTCAATTCCTTTGAGCTAATCTCTCAGTTTAGAGAATAGGTCAATCCAGTTAAACAGTTGTGTCCAGTTTCAGGAAGCATTCTTGCAGGTGGGATCCCAAAGTAAGGCCTATATTGCATAAGCCAGCAATCAGGTATCTAATAAGAGGCATTTCTATGAAATGAAAAAAATAAAGGCTAAGAGTTGGAGCAAATTGTAAACCCAGTTTCTGGGTCCTGAGTGCTGCCAGCAAGAAGACTGTCAGATGTCAAGCTTGTAGCATCTTCAGATAGAGTGAGGTCAGATAGTGGAAACCTGAGAGATTTTCCTAGTTTGCAGTTCGAACATCTCTGATGATCTTTCTGAGTGGCCCACATAGTGACAGGCATGAAGGCTATCCATATATGAGCTGTTGTGGTGATTTCTCTGAAGTTTATATCAAATTGTCCTACTTTAGCTTCTCTGGTTTTGGGAAAAAGGTAGTTTTAGTTCTTAATAATCCCAAATCAGAGGGTGGGAGAAAAAAAATTGGAAAGGTTAGTTTGTAGAATGTAGGCAATTATTGGAGGAAACTAGAAAAATTCAAAATCTAGTCCAGATTACGGGTAGAGAACAAAACATTAAAGGACAATGAATAGCAAAAGAATCTAATATCCACAAACGTGTATTACCAAAACATAATTTTTCTCTCTAAAATCACCCTCATTTCTATCAAAGACAGCCAAATTAAGACTAATTTGTTTGCAAGCAAGTCTAGTTTCAATAAACTTGGCTTGATTATTTACATAAAAACAGCAAGAATAGCAATTGATCATTATAAGCTCTTTTAAATTTGCTTTGATGGAACTTTTCATAAGAAATCTCAGATTGAACTTTTAAAGGCCTCCAGAGGCCAAGAAAGCCAAGTCAAGGACTTGACATCAGATTTCACCCGCAATACCTACAGATTTGGGTGAATTCCTCTCTTTCCAATGTCTCCAAAATTTCTTAAGGTTCCTGAGCCTGATAGAAAGTGACCTTCCTTACTCACCTGGTTAGGCTGTCAGGAGCTCTGTAAGCAAGGTACCAGGTCAATATTTCCAAGGGCCTTTATTGGCTCCATAAAATCGACTTTAGTTCCTTAAAACTGTCTGGTCATATCTGAATCTATACATTTCTCTTTCAAATATGACTTTCTAGTCAAAGCTTGGTAATACAACCAGTTTCCAATTGTGTCTTCTTACAAGGAGAACAAATTCTTATTGGACTAAAGTAAATAACTATATTGCCATGAAAATAAGAATACTCATTAAGAGCTTCTGAATTCTGGAGGGATCATGTAGGGAGAAAAAAAGAAATGTTTCAATTCTGCTTATAAAGATGTAATTTACCAAATTGCTGTAAGTCATAGTTACTTAAAGAGGAAAAGTTTCCTTATATCTGGAAAACAAAAAAATAACTGGCAATATTTTAAACAAAAAGTCAAAAATTATAATCATCTTCCTCAGTTCATTCAGGCCTGTGTAATTAATTCTTGACTTTGATCTTTTGTTAGCAATTTTATGAAGCCATCAGCTTCTTTGTTAGAGTTCTGTAAATTCTTACCCAGTTCAATGATATGATCTTAAAGTTATCAAAAACCTATATTCTAAAGTACTTTTCAAAGTCCTTTCCATAATTTTCTCTGAAGATGAAATATATTTGTGAAAGTGTCAGAGTAAAACAACAACTGCCTGTAAAAAGATTTTTAAATGGCCATGGATAAGATCTAATTAGAGCTCATTACAATATAATTGACAAAGAAATTTGGTTATTTCTGTAACATACAATATTTTAAGTTAACTGACATTATGACTGATAACATTATACCAAGACATAACAGATTTCTAGCCATTTCACATAATTTCTAGAATACTTATATTAATAATACATATCCACACAAATATAATCTAAGAAGGTTTAGCATTACTTGACAATGTTTCACATGTAATTTAACATGTCAAATAAGACTAATTAGTGTAACATCTCTCTTTTTAAAAGGAGAGAGAGCAAATCTTTTGACATGTTTCAGGTGCCCTCTGAAAAATCCCAGAGTCAGCTAGAGGCCAAAAGAACTTCTTCTAGAATTTGATTTGGGGAAGTTTGTCAAAAATATTAAAAGGTTTGGACACTTGACTAAATAGGATCATAGGTCACTATGAAATAATACTTTGTCATCCATTTAACCATAGTGACAATTAAAGATTTCAAAGACAAATTCAGAAGGTTACATTGTTGTGAGCAAAACTTAGCTCTTTTAATGTTAAGAAGACTTGGTTTACTTAAGTAATCAAAGACCAGATGATAAAGAGCACAGGAAATCATTCTGATAAAATGTAAAATCTTTGTTTTCAAGACATATTATTTTAAAAGGTAAAGAAATACCTTTCACAATATCTTATCAAGAGCAGATCAACAGTCTAAGAGAATTTTGTCCTTTTAACAGAGAGAAAAAATAAATTCTAATTTTCATCATCTTACTTTCAATTTTAAAGCTCATTCACTTAATTAAATTCATTCTCATCTTAGCCAGTCCTGATCATGCATAAAATTCCTTTCCAAAGATTCCTTTTCCACAAACCTTTTACAACTTACTTTTTCCTCAACAAAAATGCATTTCTATTCTTTATTCCTTCTTTTACCAAAAACACACATTTTATTTTCCTTGAATATGGAGATGATTACCTTATTATTTCTAGTAGCTTTAATTATCTATATTAATTAGAATTCTTAACTTTGAGAAATCTTTATTAATGAAATTAAGAAATTCTTACTGAAATCTTAATTTCTAGTGAAAAAGCAGGAAGTAAGCAATTATGAACTGTCTGTAATATCAGCATTCATTTTCTTTTTTTTTTTAAAAGATTGGCACCTGGGCTAACAACTGTTGCCAATCTTCCTTTTTTTTTTTTTTTAAGGATTGGCACCTGGGCTAACAACTATTGCCAATATTGTTTTTCCTGCTTTATCTCCCCAAATTCCCCCTGTACACAGTTGTATATCTTAGTTGCATATCCTTCTAGTTGTGGGATGTGGGACGCTGCCTCAACGTAGCCTGATGAGCAGTGCCATGTCCGCGCCCAGGATCTGAACCCTGGGCCACCGCAGTGGAGCGCGCGAACTTAACCACTCGGCCATGGAGCCGGCCGCTCAGCTTTCTTTAGATTGGCAAATGTATTAATATATTTCATAATTTCTATAAGCATACATTTCCTCATAGCACAGTTTTTTAATGTGGCACAAGATGTGTTTGTTAACAGACCAAAACATCTTTAATTCCCCAGTAAAAGGAAGCAAAAAGTAGATAGATCTATGTTCAGCAATTAATGTTTCATTATTTTATCTCCTTTGGAAATGATCTAGATATTCAATAAATTGCCATTATTTAACTCAACATAGCAAAACTCAAAAAGTTTCAACTTACAAAAAAGATTTTGGAGCTATTTTTAAGCACACATATCATAAAATATAATTATTGCACCTAAAATCTCTTTTCCCACTTACATCTATCCGAATCATTTCCTCTCAACAATTGCGTTTTAGACCACTCACAAAAAACTTTGAGACATTAGACAAATTCAGCCATCACCCAAAGCTATTTTTTCCGCTGACAAATATTATAAGAAAGATAACATAAACTTACTTGTCTCTTAGTAAACCTAGGCAGAATAAAAGTATTACACTTAATGTTAATAACCCTAAAGGCATGTCTATTTTAATTGAACAAGCAAATTTCAATTAGCTTTTATTTATTAAAAATTAATTCTAGATCACATGAATTTGAAAAACATTTGGGTTAGTTTTTATATTTCTGAGAGTTTTAGAAGAGCCGATCCTTACAAGTACTTGCCTACAACTCAATTAAACAGAGCTCTTTTACAAATTAATTTTGGTAATACCATCTGGAGGTAGAAAAATATAACACATTTACAATATATATATATAGACACATATAAACATACAGACAGATGCAGAGACCTTATATTCACTAATGTTTGTAGAGAATATTTTTTCATTTGCCCAGTTTCCAAATGCATTCTCTCTCTCTCTCTCTCTCTCTCTCTGTCTTTGATGAGAAACATCTCCCTAAGGTTTGCATTTTAAAGAATGGCTCTTAGGTCCTAGGAAAGGTGGGAGTAGACAATCTACATCACAAAGACACGGAGAAAGTATTTGAGTTTCCTCCAAGAGGAAGTTTTTGGGGCATATTTGCCTATTATCAGAGGTCTAAGGTAATTTAAATTTTTTCTTTAGTGCAGGACAGCCCTATTTCTAGCATCCCAATATCTACAAGCATTTTGAGATGAATAGGCAAGGCTTGGGGACTGGTAAAGATAAGCAAGCTTTTGAATTACTTCTAGAGCCATATTTCTGGTTTTGTAGAGATTTGCAAGTCAAAGACTGTTGTTTTCAATTCCCCAAAGAACTGGGTTGCCACCTATGTGATATAAAGGGGCTCATCCACCCATCCAACCTCATTGTCTATGATTTCCTTCTTTCCCTCTGGGTACATAGTTTTATTTTAGCTTAGTGGGGAAGGCCTAAAAAGAAATTCCTATCAGGCTCTAGATATCAGCTATGGTCACAAGTTCAGTCAGAGCAGTGGTCTCCTGTCTTATTTCCTGCCTTTTTATCTATCCACTAATCTCAGGAGGTAGTCCATTTATGAAAACTTTTGAGGATCCTCCCTTGGTTTAAGAAATTCTTTAACTATGGCTCTTAGTTTGGCCTTTGACCAAGGAGTGAAAGATATCTGAGGAGGATTGTCTGTAACCTCAGGTGGTTTTATTGTAAAAGGTAACTGTTTAATGGTCTCTTCAGAGTGGAAAGGCAGCTCAGACAGAAAATTAGTAAGATGTGAGGACTCAGGTAAATAAGAATAGAGCAGAGCAGTACAAGTCAAGTCAGTCTCATTGTCCTCCATCTAAGGTACCTCCCATGTCTTCAATTTTTTATTAGCCTTTACAACAAATCTTTCAATGAAGATATTTTGGAATTTTGAAGCCTTTTGGAGGCTCTTACATACTAACTAAAATTAGTATTCCATTTTGTTTATTTGATTTGGAAGTCCTTTCTTTAAGTGCACTTTTTAAATTATCTTATCCAATTGGAACATTCTCCATAATGGCCATTGTAATTCTAGGTTGTAATTTCCCTTACGGCTAGCAGCCATTTGGTAGGACCCTAGCTGCAAATGGAGTTTAACCCACATTTCTGTCTGACCATATTTTGGTGCCCCAAAACGATGGTCACCAAGCCAAGTTCTTAGGACATAAAACAAGCTTAGTAAGATTTTGCAATTTTTGTAGATATCTACAGCTTCTTGAATTGCAGTCCTTAGACTGAAAATAAGCAGGTATATTGAAATGTGGCACGCTTAACTCTTTGGCTTTTAAGAAGGGAGGATTTATGTTGGATGTGGAGTTTTAGTTTTTGTTCTAAGTCTAATTTCTCTTCTTTCATCTTGTTAAAAGGAGCCCCTAAGGCTAGTCATTACATTTCTTTGTATCCACTACTTAATTTGGTCTTTCCATAGATGTCAATAAGACAATTATTTAGGATGAGGGTTCTCTAAAATTTATCAGATATGGGTTTTTCCAATTCACAAGATCCATTGTCTGGCCATTGATGTGTAGGGTCTATTAATCTCAATAGCAACTCACACTAATAAGACTTTTTATGGCTTAACTAAGGATGCAAAAGCCATCCCACAAGAAAGTGCAAAAAGTTGCAACCCTCACTAGATCCGGAAAGTTCCCTCCCAAAGTTAGTCTAAGAAAATAAAAGACCTTCATTTCTGTATGAATAATAAGACAATAAGGATGTTGTAGTGAAAATAGTGTCTCTGGTTTCCTATGAGAGCATGAAACATCTCCAGTCACAGACCTACTAATCTGTGATAATGGGCAGGCACTACTGCAATGGGGTTTTTCCAGGACTAACAAAGCAACGAAAGTTGAGACAACAAAGGTCCTTTATGGACTAAGACCTCTTATGACAAATTTCCCCAAGAGTTGGCATGGCCAGACAAAGGGAGTCCTACTTATGACCTTGTGTCTTGGAATCCCAGTCTATTCAATTGGCCACCATGGTACACTCTGATAAGTGCACCTTCTGGATGACAAGGACCAGAAAGAATATTCTCACTGGTCACAAAGCCAAGTCTTCAGGACATAGAACAAGACAAAAGGGACAAATGACACTAAAGATAAAAGAAAACAATGACTATCTCTGGGAGGAAGAGTATCAATAGTAAACAAGAGTACTGGTAACAAATTTTTACCAGAGCCTCTATATCCAAGAAACTAATTACACAAATATTTTCTCCCGCTGAAAAGAAAAGGACTCTCACCACTCTTGCTTCTATCAGACCCTGCAGGCAGAGATGTGGGAGACTGACATGGTAAGAACTCTCATCTTCTTCCAGCTCTTGTCAGAGGTCCCAGGATCTCTTAGCTGCAGCAGTCCCAGAGTGAGCAGTGCATAGCCATTGAAGTATCCAGTCAATTATGCTGATGGTTGGGGAGGAAAAGTTTTTCCTCTGTCTTTCTAGGTCCTTCTGGCTGGTCTAAGAACTAAATCGACATGAGACAGATTAACAGGAAAAACATCAAATTTAACTACACACGTACGGGGGTTCCATAAGAATATGAGGCCTGAAGACTGTAAGGCTATTTTGAGCTAAGGAGAAGGGGGTAGAGGTCTGGGACTTTGAGGGGAGGAAGACAGTTCACAGGGAGATGGGAAGAGCAAATGTTTGGTCAATCAATATTTGCCATGCCATGCGGAACAGTATTTCTTGTGTGAAACAAAGTTGTCTTTGGTAACAGCCCCCTCCTCCTGGTCCAGACTCCCTACCTAAATTGTTTTAGACAGTTAAGGGGGAGGTAAATAGTTCTTCTTGAGTCTGTGGGGCCTTTATTGTCTTCAGCTTGAAATAATCCACAGGCCAAAGTAACACATTGCGGGGAGACTTGCTCTGAACTTTGACAATAGTAAAATGAATATTGCAAAATTAATCAATGAAGTTATGAAGATTTTAATAAATAAGGAAAATTAAAAGGCTACCTCGTTCAACATTATATCTGGGTGCTTTCAGAAAGCAGTTAAAGCCAATTTAAAAGTTTATGTCATTTCTCATACTGAATCCTCTACTTTGATGTAAGAGGAAAAAGAGTTAATGAAGATTTTAGCTAGAGACAAGACGTGTTTGTGCCTTTTTTTGTTGTGGTGATTTTATTGTTTATAGTCAATAAACTTTCTAATCAGCAGTAATTCAACTATGCAGTTTCAAATATTTTGAATGAAGTTGAACCAAATATATTGTATATGTTCTATTTTTAAGATTAACATGCAGACGATTCTTTTAAATCCTGCTACATTTTAGACAAAGCCTATATTTGGACACAGCTTACTTGCCAAATAAGAGTCTGAATTTAAGAAAAAAATCTATATATACACTGTCTACGCTTACATCTATTATTAACTGAAATTCAAGACTATACCCCTATCCATAAATTCATGCTCTTGTATTATTTGCTAAATATTTGTGGACCTGGGTCGCTTCTTCTTCACTAATATATTTGTAACCCTACAAATTAAGCCAGTGGCTTTAATTCTCAATTCAGTTTGACGCCATAAACATATGTTGACTATCTATTATACACAAAGCAACACATTTTATCAGAAATATTTCAGCAGCAACATTTCAGAGCTATTTCCTCAGAGAAATACATGGCTTGTTAACTTTAGAATTGCTTCTTTCCATACAACGGTGTTTATGTTGGCGAAGTTGATATTTACGTATTAATCAAATGAAATGCAACATTCTTCAACCACTTCCCCCACCTCCTTTCCAGTTTCTAGCCCCAAGAAACTATTTTTAAATGGAGGGAGCATCAATTTTCCAGATGCTTGATATAACTGTGCTCTTTTTGTGTCCACTTTCTCAACTTCCTTTAAATTCACTCGTTTCACCTCCTTAATTAAACTCCCATCCATTTTGTCTAGCACTGATATTTGCTCCTCTCTGACTACTTTTAATATTGATCCTCTTTCATATATATGTTTTTGTATTGAATTATCTATTTATAAATTATAAACATTCTCTAAGACTTTCTTCTCCAGCCAGATGGTAATTTTGCAATAAATAAGGACCACGTCTGATGGTCCTTGGTTCTTTACTCTTGGGCATGCCGTGAGAACACAAAAAGTGAATGTGTATCGATCGCTTGCTAACCCTGCAGTACAATCTGCAAATAAACTGCAAGCAACTGATAGACATATTGTCTCTTGAAAATTCTGGAAAAGCTATAATCAGTCATTCAAAAATTCAGTCAAGTCTTAGATACGCTTACAGAGGCTGGGAGTTGTCCTAAAACATTCCAAAGTTGAGCTTAAAGAATATTTTAAAAGACAGCCAATTTCCTTATTTCTATGTTTATCAGCAACACACGTGAAGATTAGAAAACAATTGCCGGGAGCCTGTACCAGGGGAGTGATAGGAATGACATGCAAACAGGATGCTACTCCCTCGGAAATGGATGATTTTAAATTTACTTTAGGACTGGGTACTCCTTAGTTGTGTTCACCTATGTCCCCTCCCTAACCACTCCCCCAAATTCATGCACACACATTACTTAGCGAAGGTCACCCTGAGAGCTACTGTCGATGAAAATAATCCATAACCAATCTATAAATGAAAATTTGGGTGAGTTTATTCTGAGCTGAAATCTGAGGACCATGGCCTGGGGCCTTTCTTCCCGAAGGAAGAAAGGGCACCAAAGAAGTGAGATATACAGAGTGGTTATATACCCACAAACAGGACGTTTCACATATGATTGAAATGTCCCTCCCACAATAGTCACAAGATTGCCCTGTCGGCACAGCGCTTGATGGACACAGCAGGTAGTGGGTCTGCTATCCCAGAGGGCGTAGCAGGAGGCGAGTCTATTGTCTTGAGCTGGGTGGTCACAGGTGAGCGCAGCAGTCAGTTCCTAGCCTAAGGAAAGATACTTAATCCTTAAGGGAATGCCAACGTTGGGAGGGGGAGGGAAGTTGCACCTTTATCTCAAGGGCCTTTGTTCTTGCCATAGGGAATGTCTAAAGCAGATATACAATGCATGCTCAACGGCCTCGGTCAGGCCCTTTTGGAAAGACAAGGTCAGGTCGAATTAGGTTTATAATAAATGGCTTCCTCATATTCTCCAATATATCCTATTGCTTGCCATTTTTATTTGTCACTACCAAATATGTAATTTCAGTCTTTTTTGTCCTGATTCCTCAGAAATTCAGAATGTTTAAATTAAGAATTTGTAAGTTTTGACTGTGGAGGAAACTTGTGGCTGGTCAAGTCAAAAAAATCTCCTGGGGAGCTTAGTGTTTCTCTCCTGAAGGAAAATGACCAAGCCCTGCCTAATGTCAGCCCCAGGGAAAGACTTCAGAATCAGGAAGAAGGATTTACAAATTTTTTAAATTGCCCTCTGTTTATACTATAATTTTGAAGACTCAACAATTCCTTTAAATTCTGCTCAATGCCTTAACCAGAGTGTTTCCATATTGAAAGCATTAAGTGGATAGCTTCTGGCTGGAAAATACAAACAAGTTTATCAGTTATCTTGATAACTAAGAACCAGAGAACAAGGCCCACTCTGCCTGGCAAATAAGCACTTCGCTTCTTGGATTTGCGTGGCTAGTTGAAAATAGTTAATGAACTTTCTAATAGCTGCTGCCTGTTGAGAAATTAGCTAATTTCCCAGCCCACAGACAGATTGTGAGGGGCGGAAACTCTCAGTCAAGTTGTTTCCGCACTTCTGGATCCCACCAGTAAAAAAATCACTTAATGATTTACGAGAGAGAGAATATTCAATATTAACAAGCATCTCAAAAGCCATAAGCTTCCCAGTGTACAGAAAGAATAAGGTCCTTCAAAATAATACCTGAACAAAAAAGTTCAAGTCTCCTTTGGGGGCTGATTTCCCAAAACCTCATGACTTTACATTCCATGGGATGCAATCGCCTGCACCCTATAGGACACTAAGTTTTGTCCTTCTCTTACATGAATTCATTATTTATTCACACCTAATACTTGAAAATGGATTGACTTGCAACATTGGGCTGGGAGACTGGACAACATTCAATGCCAGGCAAAATTGTGGAAAATGATTCCCTTCGAATGTTTTCAAATTGTGTACTTCCTTACTGATGTGGTAAAATAAGCTGTAATTTAGATGGCCCTTCTGGATAGTGTTGCAGGTTGGTTTGTTGTTGAACATCCACATATCTCTTTTCAACTCTAATTATTTGTTTATTTGAACTAGTCTTAACTATGGTCAGTGATGAAATGTGAGGGGCTGATTTCAGCAGATGTTTGAAGTCAGCTTTGCTGAGAGCTCTGCAGGGTGTCTCTACACAGGACCCTTGTGTTAGGATGAGAGGGAAGGGGCTAAAGGTTGGGGTCATAGGTAAATCGGCATCAGCTTCCAAGGAGTGAAAGAATCAAACTAGAGACAGGCCAGGGTCTGATCCTGGGAATTTGGAAAGAAAGATGTCACACAAAGACATAGGAGATTGGAACAGAATGGGGGAGACGATGCAGGGAGGTCAGGACTGAGTAGCTGAGGGCAAAGACAAGCTAAAACAACAACTAAGTGTATGGTTGGGCTGTGAAAAGGGTGAGATCCAATTTGATGGTTAGTTGGTACCTTCTATGAGAATGAAGAATAGGAAGAAGGATGTGTGTACCACTTCCCTTCTAATTATTGCTACCCAGACACTGTCAACCTACCATTTTGGAAATGCATGTGGTTGATCACAAAAACAAGTTGAGAAGAGAATGGGCAAGGCTGAATGTACCTCCATCCATCCACATGGCTAGACAAACAGCACCTACCGCCTATGAGTCAGCACAACCTTGGCGCATAAAGGGCCCTCTGAGCATTCATTTCAGGACACATCTCCTATAGAACAGCTCAAAAAGGTCCCTTGCCCCTTTGTTCGTTTCAACAGAGATTGATCAGCGTCTGAGAGACGTATCTGTCAAATGAGGACAGGACAGATGATCCATCAGCTGATTCGAGAGCTGTTAAGGCTCCTAGGACCACATACACACAAAGAGTATTCAAATGAAGGTAACCTTTCTGCAAAAAGGTCCCTGCCAATTAAAACTTTTAAAAGTTGTCTTTGTCCCCTTGTGGAATACCATGGTTGTTAAAAAGCTGCCATTCCATTATGTTGAACTTTAAATTGAATATTCAAAATATTTACGTAATACCTCTTCAAACTAAATTGAAAATTTCAAAAATACGTATATTTAAATTACACTCTCATTGTATGAAATTAGAGGACGTGGACAAAACATTATTTTTTTTGGAGAGTAAGTGACCTTTTCATGTAGTAATTTCAAAGGGTCACTTAATCAACAGAGAGATCTCTGGGGCCATCATTTGTGCCTTTTACCAACATTACCCCAGCACTGTATTGGTAACTGAGTGAAGAGTATACATTTTGCTTTTTGAAAACAGGAACTAATAGGAATTGTTTTCCCTATAAATAATGCATCAGGAAGAAAGCACAATCCTCTTCATTATTATTTGTGGAGTACTTTGTTCTAATCATTTTGAAATAATTGAACATACATCATCGTTGTCTCTTTATGATTATAAAAGCAACGCACATCTTTGTAGAAAAATACAAAGTTTGAAGAACAAGTTTAAAAAAACATAATCTCTTCAGGCAGAAGCAATCATGATACTATCTTGGTCGATTTCTTTTCATTTATATTTCTTTTACATAATTGAGACCTTATTGTAATTATAATTTTATATTCTGCTTTTAGAAATTAACATTATAATGAGTTTCTTCTTTATCTTATTAAATAAAGTTCTAAAACCTTATTTTAATGGCTGCATAATATTATGTGGAGATATCATAATTTATTTAAACATACCCCTACTATTGGACATTTAGGCTCTTTCTACTTACCCCTATTATAGTGTGACAATTATCTTTGTGCATAAAACTATTTCCTTAGAATAGAGTCAAAGAAATGGAATTAATTATAATATCAAGAAAAGTCTTCTGGCCCTTGATACACATTGCCAGATTGTTTAACTAAAGATGGCTAAAAATTACTTTTCATAATGACTAAATCCTTCACTTAAATTATTCTCTAGCCAGCTCTTAAATAGAATAGAATTTGAATAATCTTAAAAGGGGCCATATTTACTTACAATTAAGCTTCGTTTTTATCTTTTAGTCCTGGACTTTCCGATATCAAATAACCAATAACCTAATACAAATGAAAGTATTTCTAGAATTCTGAGAGCTTGGAGGCATCTTGGTGAGCATCTTGTTTCATATACGATATTGCAAGGGTTGTTTTAATATTAAAAATCCCTGTAATTTTATTTTAACCTTGACCAAGCCAGCCCATTAGCATCACTACTTCAATACAGCAAGCTAGATACTCTTATCACTATTAACCAAAGATTTTATACAGCGAGGGATCTAGAATAGATATACATGATTATTTACTTTCTGATCCTTATTTGATCTGTACCTTATGGTTTGTGCACTTTTCTCTAAGTATGTTACACTTGAACACTTTTAAAAATCGTATATTATATAGAAGCAAGTCTGGAAGCTGGGGGTATATGGATCCCTTGGTCCTGAGCTCAGCTGGGAAGAGTTGAGCTTCCAATATGCTGAGCTGGGGATGGATAAGGAAGAGCTCCTCATGTTGCCATTCTGTAAATTGCCTCTCCAGTGTGGCATTCCTTTTGATACCAGATGAATCTTTTCCATTTTAAATGATCTCCCTTTCTTATGCTAGGTCCTCCCTGGACTTGTCCAGCTCTTTGTGTGCTCTTTGTCCGTATGTGTCATCAACACATGTGTCAGGAGAGCCCCAAGCTTATTCCTGTCAACTTGATTCCTGCTCCAGTTTCGTTCCCTCTCCTTCTGTCTTTATCTAGGCTGTCTGTCCTTCATTTCCATTCTTGCTGCTGATTCCCATGTACTTTCTAAGGTGGCAGCTGCCACACTCCAGAAGGCACCCACTAGACATAAACCAGTTGGGGAAGCAGTGATATGAGGTGCAACTTCTTGCCAAGTAAAGACATATAAAAGAAGTCCAGTTACCATCTACTTAATTACCACTGTTTCAAAAAAAGACGAGTACCTATTATCAGGAAAGTAGGCAAAATTAAAAATTTTACATTAAAACATTTTGAATACGTTTTTCTTATGAAAAACTCTCCACACTGTTCTGCGGTATACATTCACACAACAAACACTGGTTCATGGGAGGGCAATTTGGAAGTGCTCACCTAAAGAACACATCTGACTGCACCCTCAACCCTCACCCTCACCTCCACCCCAGCAACTGCACCATGACTCCCCTAACAACCCCCACCCCCGACCCCGCTCTCTGGCACAGTCTTGTTATCGGCTATTTATGGATGAGTTGGACTGCTTTGCAAGACAGTGAACATCTTGAAAGCAGAGATCCCATCTTTCTCATCTCTGCATGCCTAGCACCAGGAGAAGGTGCAGGGGCTGGCAGAAAATAGAATCTCTACAAATGTATGCTGAATGAGTAAACGAATAAGTGAATGAATTATTGCCCATTGTCAGAATCAGGCTCTCAGGGCTCTCTCGATCTGACCCCTGCACACTGTCCTACCAGTCTTACTACATTCAATTCTTCTTCCCAACATGGACTCTCCTTTCCAGTCCAACTGGTCTACTCCCTTATCCTCAACAGTGTCCTATATCATCTCACGTGCTCACCATGGCTGTGCTTATAACTGCAGGTCCTCCAGGACCAGTCCAACTGACCCCATCATATCAACAGAGTAATTAAGAGTGTTTTTTGAGGAACTGAGACCCCTTGTCCAGTTCAGGCCTGTTGAGACCACCAACCCATCAACTGGGCCTGCGCAAATGCTTGATAAGTGATCTTTTTGACATCAAGGAGCTATAAACTCCACCTTCAGATCATGGTAACGCTGCCGTTTTGTGAACATGCATCCTATGAAGAGGCAAGAAGCTCGACTACACTTGCGCAGATCATCGATTACCTCACTTTTCCTCACCTCCAATCAACTATCTCCACATTTCAGACCACCCTGCCCTTCATCCCCTAAATTCTACCCCAAACCCTGGATTGTAGATACAGATCTGAGAGCATATGCCCCTATCTCCTTGCAGATCAATCTAGCAATAAAGCTGATTTCTTTTCCAAAAAGCTGATGCTAGAATAATTGGCTTTTTTGGGGGCACATCAGGCAAGAAAACCCCAATTTTGTGTGGTAACATGCTCTTGCCCACAGCTCTGCTTATTTGAATGCTCCTCCTCCCTTATTCAAAGCCACTCTTGAACCCGGCCAAACCTTTTCACCGGTGGACATCTCAGAGCAGACCAGGCCTATTTCCATGAGGGCAGACAGAGAACTCTCAAATGTGACCAGCTGGCTCGTATGTCTTCACCTATGCTATTGATAGAAGTAGTGACTGGAACAATGCCAGAGACAGTCTTGTGGCACATGTCATTAAAAGACATTTCTCCAATTCAACAGCAATTTTTTAATCAGCTCACTTTGGGAACAGATGTCCAACGAGCCTTCAAAATTACCCCGTCTTTAGTTTTTGGAATTCATCTCTTTCTGTTTATGGAAAGTCAGAGTAACTCTTGCCTCTTTCAAGTCTCATTCTTCATGATACTGCAAAGAAATTTGTTTTTTGTTTAAAAAATATTTAAATGATCACCATGAGCCAAACAAGTACTGCTGTTACAAGTAGTGTGTTTGTTATTCCATCTAAAAATGACTCCGGCCCAGGGGATGGATTATGTATGGGCAAAGGGGCTTTGATTTCTTTAAAACTGCTATGTATTCTTTCACCTTTGTCTCCTTAAACCTGGGCTGCAAATCTCTCTTTACTGTAGGGGATAGTTGAGGGTAGCTCTTCCTGGATTGGATGTCCCCCTGGAGCCACTGTTCTGTGTTACAAAGGGATACTCACTCCCCTTGTTACATGAGCCATCCTTGGAATTTGACCACTGCAAACTTTCTGCACATCAAGGGTAAGGCGTTAGTCCTTCTGGGCCATCCCTGCATCCATTATAATCACACTGCCATTGAAACAATGAGCTGTGGCCTCAAAGTGTTTCATCCTCTGTTAAATTGCTATGATCTAGCTTTTCAGGAAAGAAAAACAGTAAAATCTACACCAGAAGGCTGGGTTGGGCTGGAACATATGCTTTCTCTAATGAATGCTTCCTTTGGTTGCACAGGAAGCAACCAACCCACTCCAGGGTTCCAGAGCATTGCACAGTGCTTGACGTTGGAGAGCCTTGAGAAAATCTTTGCTGGCAATAACCGTGACAATTAAGGAGGGACATTAACAGTGATAGCCATTCTCTACATGTGCACAGTGCATCATTGCTTACAGAGTGCCATAGGACAACTTGTCTCACTTGATTATTGCTAAAGTACTGTGAGGTAGGCAGGACAAGAATTATTATTCCCATTTATCACAGGGGGAAACTGAGGCCCAGAGGGGCACAAGGTTTATTTAGGATCGCGAAACTAGTAAGTAGAAGAGCTGGAAGAAGAACCTAGGATTCCTGACCTCTGAGCCAGAGTTCATCCTTCTGCGATCTGCCTTCTGGCTAAAGTGGAGCTATGAGAGCGCTGAGTCCCTAGAGTGGCTGGGTGACGGAGGAGCAAGTCAACATGGCTGTTCTTGGGCTGTCTACCTCCAGGAGTGACAGTGCTGCCTGATCTTCCAGATGGTCATTCGTTTCTTCATTCATTCAACATATGTTGAGCCTCTAGTATGTTCCAGGCACGGGGAATATAGCGGAGAACAAAACCGAACACGGTTGCTGACTTCCTAGAGCTTATAGCCTAGTGGAGGAGAGAGCCATAGGACAGAAAATTACCAAAATAATTACAAATTGTCACGGGTGCTATGAAGGAAGAGTATAGGGTGCTATGAAGCAGAATAAAAAGGAGAACTCATCCAGTTTTGGAAGGTCAGAGAAGGTCTCTCTGACAAAAACATGTTTAACAAATTGAAACCTAAAGGATGGAGTAGGAGTCACCCAAAGACTGGTTGAGGATGGCCAGGTAGCAGGTGTTGCAAATGCAATAGCATGAGTGAAGGCCCTAAGACAGGATCAAGCTCAGTGCATTAGAGGAAGAAAGAAAAGACGCATGTGGCCAGAGTGGAGTGAGTGAAGGCGAACTTGGAGAAAGATGAGCCTGAAGGGTGAACAGAGGCCAGATCATGTAGGCCAGGGACAATCTCCTTTTGAGCTTGCTTTGAATGTACTTGATTGAGCCCTTGACTCCTGAGGACCCCGTGAATAATTATGGATTATTTATTCAGGCCCCTTCCAGTTCATCTTAGATGTTCTGGGGCCACCTAGAGGCCAAAATGCAGTGCCCAGTGGGGCAATTAAGGCTAAGAAAGGCAGAGGGTGTTCCCTGCTAGGGAGATAGAGGGTCGGGGGTTGCATGGGGCATTGACCTTGGCTGGCAGCTTCCTGGCAGCCAAAGCAGAAAGGGAAACTTATTGGGTTTTATGGTATTTATTCTCTGGCAACAAAAAATTAAAGTGAAAACCAACTGAGCAGCTTCCAAGGCCAATGAGTCCTGAAACTCAGCTACACAGAGAAGTCTTCACTTGGGACCTGGGTAAGAGTGTACTATGTCTAAGCAGGTGCTGCCCCAAATGAATGGCAAGCTGCCCACAGCTCCATCAAACCCGGGAACATGAACTGCACTCTGCAGGAAGAGGGGGACAGAGGCATTTCTGCAAGCTGGGGAGATAACAAGGTTCAGATACTCTCATCTCTGATGTCTGAGCTTAATGCAGGAAAATGAACAAGCACAACTTGATGATGGAGGAATTAATGTGTGCACTAGCTTACCTCACTCCATTGGAAGATCTAAATACCTTTGGAACTGGGCTGAATTGCAAGTACTTTCCACTTGAGGCCCCCAAAAAGTGCTGATAATGTGGCCCACAGTCGGAAACCCAAACCACTTGGAAAATGAGTCCAATTTCTTCATCTTATATGAGAAAATAAGCACCTTCTTTTTACCCTCCAGAAACTGATGATGGAGTTTCTTAAAGGTGGAAACTTCATACCCTGGACCAAGTCAGCTGGATTTCCACAAAAATAGAAATCTTAAGTCCTGTTAAAAAAGATTCTGGAAGCCTGGGGAGCCTTAACTACAAAGGCAGACATGACTTGTAGAACATTAAAGCTGATGTTACAAAAGCCAAATGCCATATGGACAGAACAGCATGTGACCGAAGGTATCTGTGCCTAAGTGGCTAAAAGCTCCAACTTAGCCAGGATGGCTGTCCCTGCCATGGACTGGAGTCTGAAAGAAGGAGACAAATCAGGCTTGGTGACAAATGGGGCTGCCTTCCCAATGGTATACCTGTATTCCTGGAACAGGGTGGGGATAGGCAGGAAGTAGGCAGGAGGTGGGCAGGGCGAGGCAGGTATGCTTCACGTTGGCTGGCATCAGGGGCTCAAGGGGTGCTCATTGACACAATAGTAAGGAAGGAGCTCTAACCTCTTCCTCAGTGAATGTGCTGACTTTGGCCAAGAGATGACTGCATACTGGGCCAGAGGCCCAGGATCTGGGAGAGAACCTAGAACCTGGTAGTTGTAAGTGCCCTTAAGGCTCCGAGGTATGATAAGCGGTATGAAGTTTCAAGAATTTGAGGGTGAGATCAAGCCAAAGAAAGGTCTGAAGAAGAGCCTGAGGAAACAGAATTATAGCCTGTCCTAAAAAGATATTGCCTAGCACCACGCTCTTTGTGTACAGATAGGATCTGGAAGCCAAGAGAGGGGCAAGGGACATACTGAAATCACACAACCACTGAATGGCAGAACCAGGGCTAAAATCAATTTATTCTACTTCTTGGGCTACCACTTGAGCATAGGTTCAAGTATTCTCAGGATAAATATGGCTGACTTGGTCAAAGACTAAGGAGAAGTCCAGGGGATAAACATGGAGGATTATTAGGCTGCCCTCAGACAGGACAGACAGTATATGGACACCAGGAAGAGCGGTAGGCAGAAGCACGAGGATACCATCATTTAAAGGGCGGGCTGAGGAAGAGTTCACTAGACTGCACACTCTTTCAGGGCAGAGACTGACTCTTACTTACTATTGCATTAATATGACACTTTGCACATCGCAGGTTCTCCGGAAATATTTATTGGATGGACAAAGAGGAGTTCACAAAAAAGACTGGGAAAAAGGACACAGAAATGTGAGGAGAACTAGGATGGTGCAATGTCACAGAATTAAGAAAGCAGAAGGCTTCAAAAAGAGGCAGATGTCAACTGTCAAATGCAACGGAGGAGCCAGATAAGGTCAGGAAGATGTTGTATATGTCGAAGAAACACCTCCAAGCTGGTGGGCTCCCCAATCTTGACCTCTAGTCCAGATCTTTCCCCTTGAGCACAAACCTGAATATCTAAGTCGTTGCTGACCATCTCTACCTTGACATCCCATACGTAGATAGATGTTCCACAATGCGCCAGCTCCCCAAATGAATGTATTATCTATCTTCCAACTCTTGATGCTCCTCTTCTGTTCTCTATCTTATAAATGGCAACACTGATTCTGGTTAACAAACTAAAAACCTAGGAGTAATTCTAGACTCATCCGATTCCCTCTGCCACACAATTAGTCAATCACCATGTGCTGTTTATTCTACGTCCTTATAGTTCTCAAATCTGTCCACTCGGATCCAATTCCTCTGTCACTACCCTGACCCAGTCTCCCATTATCTCTCATGTGGAAAATTGGAATAATAACCTCTTAACCGGTCTACTCGCATCTACCCTTGCTCCCTCACAAACCTTTATCCAAAAATCAGCTAGAGAGATTTGTTTTCCATTTATAATTTTCTTAAATTAAATTTGTTTTTATTTACATTTAAAAACATTCCCTCTTTTGGTATACAGTTTGATGAGTTTAGACAACCACTACCACGGAGTCATGTATCCATTACCATAACCAAGACACAAAACGGTTCCGTCACTAACTCCCAAAAAGTTTCACGCTACCCTTCATAGTCAAAGCTCCTGCCCCACACACATAACCGTTGGCAGCCACTGATCTGGTCTCTATCCCTATATTTTTGCCATTTCCAAGATGTCATAGGGATGAAATCATAGAGTATGCAGCCTTTTCAGACAGGTTTCTTTTACTCAGCATAATGTATTTGAGATTCATCCATGCTGTTTTTCACATCAATAGTTTGTTCTTTTTATTACTGAGTAGTATTCCATTGGATGGATGTTTCCCCGTTTAGCCATTTCCCAGTTAAGGGATGTTTGGGTTGTTTCCAGTTTTCGTTTGACAAGTGTGAATAAAGTTGCTGTAAGCATTCACATACAGGTTTTCATTTCACTTGGGTAAAGACCTAGGAGTCGGATTGCTGGGTCGTATGAGAAGTGTATGTTTAACTTGAAAAAAGTCCTGCCAAACTGTCTTCTGAAGTGGCAGAGGTTTATGTCTATTTACTTTTCTTTCCTTTTTTATTTTTGAGCAAGCTTACCCCTGAGCTAACTACTGCCAATCCTCCTCTTTTTGCTGAAGAAGACTGGCCCTGAGCTAACATCCATGCCCATCTTCTTCTACTTTATACGTGGGATGCCTACCCCAGCATGATGTGCCAGGCGGTGCCATGTCCGCACCTGGGATCCGAACCGGTGAACCCCGGGTCGCCGAGAAGTGGAACACGTGAACTTAACCGCTGCACCATCAGGCCGGCCCCAGTTGATTGAATTTTGAATGTTGACCTAGCCTTGCATTTCCAGGATAAACCTCACTTGGTCATGATGCATTATCCTTTTTATATATTGTTGGATTCAATTTGCTAATATTGTGGAGAGAACGTTTTACGTTCGTGAAGGATGTTCATCTGCAGTTTTCCTTTATTGTAATGCCTTTGTCTGGTTTTGGTAATCAGGTTAGTGCTGACCTCATGAAAGGAGTTTGGAAGTATTTCCATCTCTTATGTTTTCTGAAGAATTTGTGTAGTGGAATGAGTATTATTTCTCCCATAGATATTTAGGACAAATCACTGACGAAACCATCTGGACTTGAAGTTTTCTTTCTTTCTTTCTTTTTTTTTATTAGGAAGATTAGCCCTGAGCTAACATCTGCCACCAATCCTCCTCCTTTTGCTGAGGAAGACTGGCCCTGAGCTAACATCAGTGCCCATCTTCCTCTGTATATGTGGGACGCCTGTCACAGCATGGCTTGCCAAGTGGTGTGTAGGTCCTCACCCGGGATCCGAACTGGTGAACCCCGGGCCACTGAAGCGGAATGTGAGAACTTAACCGCTGCGCCACCAGGCTGGCCCCTGAAGTTTTCTTTTATGGAAGGTTTTTAACTATAAATTCAATTTCTTTAATGAAAATATGACTTCTCGGGTTACCTTTTTCTTAAGTGACTTTTTATTAGGTTGTATCTTTCAGGGAATTTGTCCATTTTATTGAAGCTGTCAAATTCCTGGGCATAGAGCCTATGACTTAATCACTGGGCATATTACTTAATCATCCTTTTAATGTCTATGGTATCTATAGCAGTATCCTCTCTTTCATTCCAGATTGTGGTAATTTGTGTCTCCTCTCTCTTTTGTTTGGTCCCTTGGGCTAGAGGTTTACCGGTGTTACTGATTTTTACAAAGAACAAGCTTTTGGTTTCATTGATTTTCTCTGATGATTTTCTGTTTTCAAATTCATTGATTTCGGCTTTGATCTTTATTATTTCCTTAGTTTTGCGTTCTGCTTGCTTTGCATTTACTTTGATACTATATTTCTAGTTTCATAAGGTGGGAGCTTATATCATTGATTTGAGATTTTTCTTCTTTTCTGATGTAAGCATTAAATATTATAAACTTCCCCAAAAGCACCGTTTTAGCTACATCCCACAAGTTTTGGTTATGCTGTTTTTATTTTCATTCAACTAGTGATATTTTATAATTCCCCTTGAGATATAACCTTTGAACCATGAATTGTTTAGAAATGTTATTAAGGAATGTCCCACATCTTTCTCTTAGTGATTTCTAGTTTAATTCTGATATAGTCAGAGAATATACTTTGTATGATTTCAATTCTTTTAAATCTGTTAAAGTTTACTATATGCACCATGATATCACATATTCTAGAGAATGGCCCATATGTGCATGAAAAGAATTTGTAATCTACTGTTTGGGGTGGGTTGTTCTATAAATGTCATTTAGGTCAACTTGGCTGATACTATTGTTCAGCTCTGACTTATGCTTTCTGATTCAACCACCTGTGCTCTGCATTACTGAGAGAGGAGTGGTAGATTTTCTGGGAATATTTGTGGATTTTTCCTTTTTCCTTTCATTTCTGTTGTTGCTTAATGTATTTTGGAACTCTGTTATGAAGTACATACACATTTAGGATTGTCATATTTTTGAGGAATAGATTATTTAATCACTAGATAATGTCCCTTTTATCCCATGCATTTTGCCTTATTCCGAAGTCTCCTTCTTGATAGTAATATACACATGCTTGCTTAATTTTCATTGGTGTTTACTTGTTATATCTTCACCAATTCTTTTACTTATAGTTTATGTAAATATATTATTGTTTGTATATTTGTTTATGTTTATGTATATTTGTATATGTTTGTATATTACTTGTTTCTATAAATGTATATTGTTTGTAAAGCACGTATAGTTGGGTCTTGTGATTTGTTATCCAATTTGACAGTTTCTCTTTTAATTGGTGTGTGTATCCTTTTATATTTAATGTAATCACTGATATGATTGCATTTAGGTCTTCCATTATATCAGTTTTGTTTGTTGCTCCTGTGCTCTTATTTCTTGTTCTTCCTTTCTTGACATTTTAAAAATTATTTGAATGTTTTAAATATGCCACTTTGTGTATTTGATTTTTGGCTGTATCACTCTTATATATATATATATATATATATATATATATTATATATATATATATATGTATTTTTAAAGACTTCATTATTTTAGAGCTGTTGAAAGTTCACAGCAAAATAAAGAGGAAGGTACAGAGATTTCCCACTTACCCCCTGCCCCCACACATGCATAGCCTCCCCCATTATCAACATCCGCCACCAGAGTGGGACAGTTGTTACAGTTGACAAACCTACATTGACACATTGTAATCACCCAAAGTCCATTGTTTACATTAGGGTTTAGTCTTGATGCTGTACATTCTATTGGTTTGAACAAATGTATAATGACATAGGTCCACCATTATAATATCATACCAAGTACTTTCACTGTCCTAAAAACTTCTATGCTCCACCTATTCATCCCTCCCTCCCCAGGCCCTGGCAACCACTGCTCAATTGACCATCTCCATCATTTGCCTTTTCCAGAACGTCATATTGTTGGAACCACACAGTACGTAGCCTTTTTGGATTGGCTTCATTCACTTAGTAATATGCATTTAAGTTTCCTCCATGTCTTTTCATGGCTTGATAGCCATTTCTTTTCAGTGCTGAGTAATATTCCATTGTTTGGATGGACCACAGGTGATCCATTCACCTACTGAACAACATCTTGGTTGCTCCAAAGTTTTTACAATTATGAATAAAGCTGCTATAAACATCCCTGTGCAAGTTTCTGTGTGGACATAAGTTTTCAGCTTATTTGGGTAAATACCAATGAGCATGCTTAAGGATCATATGGTAAGAGTATGTTTAGTTTTGTACGAAACTGCCAAACTGTCTTCCAAAGTGGCTGCACCATTTTGCATTCCTACCAGCAAGAGAGTCCTTGTTACTCCACATCCTCATCAGCATGCTGTCTACTTTATCCATTAGAGACCTTAGCATTTTAATCATCATTTTTTAAATTCCTGGCCTGATAATTCTAACATCCCTACCATGTCTGGTTCTGAAGCTTGCTCTGTCTCTTCAAATTATGTTTTTTACCTTTTAGTATGCCTTGTAAGTTTCTCTTCGTAGCCGGAGATGGTGTACTGGGTAAAAGGAATTGTAAATAGGCCTTTATTAATGTTGTGGGAAGTTGTAGGAGAGGGGAAGTGTTCTGAAGTCCTATGATTAGGTCTCACTCTTTTAGTGAGCCTGTGCCTCTAGACCTAAAACTTCACAAATGTTTCTCAGTGTTTTCTCCTCCACTTAGGTGGAACAGGATGGCTAGAGTGGGCTGGAGTTGGGTATTTCCCTTCTCCCACATAGAAAGCTAGAGCTGACTGGAGTTGGGTATTTTCCTTTCCCCAGGTCAGTTTGGCTCTGATATTACCACAGCAGGTTAGGCTCTGGTTAACTAGGTTCTCCTGAGGGCAAGCCTTGTTAAGAAGAACAGAGTTCTCTGGCATATTTTAAAATAGTTCCTTTTTCCCTCCCCCTGCCAGAAGCATAAGGGAAGTTTTCTCTGATATTTCCTGTGGAAGCTGGTTGAGGTCCTAGATGTAGATCTCACATTATTCACACTATTGCACCACACCCGACCCCCCCCCACCCCCGCCTGCCTCATGACTGGTTCCCCTGCAGTTTTTAACTCTGAGAGTTTTTGTCAACGACTCTAAGTTTTTAAGTCCAGCAATTCATCAGTTACAGTTCTGGTTTTCCGACCCCAGCACTGGTTCCTGTGGTGGCTTCAGCTTCTGGTTTTCTGTCCTAGTAAGCTGAGACTCCTTGTATTCACCTGTCTGTCTCTCCAGTCTTGGGGACAGTGGTTTGTCCTGTGTTCTGCTCTTAAGAGTCTGAGAAGAGTTGATTTTTTAGTCCATTCAGCTTTTTACTTATTGTTAGGATAGAGTGGCAACTTCCAAGCTCCTTACATGTGAACTAGAAACTAGAAGTCTTTTTTTAATGGTGGCTCTAGAGGTTATAATGTACATATGTAATATTTTATAGTCTGCTTAAAGTTGATATCACCCCATTTCAAGGAAAATGTAGAAGACGTACAAATTTATAGGCCCCCTTGCACTTTCTTATGCCATAGTAATTATATATATTGTATCTACATATATTGAACCCCACCCAGATATTACAATTTTTCTTCAAGTGCCATTCATATTTTAAGAACTTGAGGAGAAAATATACTTACCCAGTTATTTATCATTTCTGCTGCTCTTCCTTCATTCTTGATACCCCAAGTTTCTTTCTGATATTATTTCCCTTCATCCTAAGAAATCCCTTTAAGTATCTCATTTAGAGCAGGTGGAAATGCTCTATGGAAAATCAATTAGCATATGGAAAATGAATTGTCTTAGTTTTCCGTCATCAGTTAATGCCTTTATTTCACCTTCATTACCTGAGGATATTTCCACTAGGTATAGGATTTTGGGTTGACCATTCTTTTATGTCAGCTCTTTATTTTGTTTCGCTGTGTGTTCCACCTTCCATGGTTTCTGATAAGAAATCTGAGGCCATTCAAATGATTGTCCCCCTATATGTAATATGTCATTTTTCTCAGGTTGCTTTCAAGATTATTTTTCTTTGCCTTTAAATTTATTCAGTTTGAGTATATGTGTCTAGCACAGTTTTCTTTGAGTTTATCCTGTTGGGGATTCACTGGGCTTCTTGAATCTGTAAATGTATGTTTTTTACCAAATTTGGGAAGTTTTCAACCATTATTTCTTCAATAGTGCACCATATTAATACAAGATGTTAATAGCATGGGAAACTGGAGGAGGGGGGAGGCGAATATGTGGGAAATCTATGTACTGTATGTTCAATTTTCTATAAATCTAAAACTGTCCAAAAAATAAGGTATATTAATTAAAAAACTAAACATGCAACTATCATATGACCCATGAATGAGTCTTCTGTGCATTTATCTGAGAGAAATGGAAACTTTTGTTCACTCCAAAATCTGTATATGGATGTTCATAGAAGCTTTATTCACAATAACTAAACAATGGAAACAGCCCACATGTCCTTCAGTGGGGCAATGGTTAAACAAACCGTGGTATATCCATACCATGGAAAATTACTCAATGTTAAAAAATGAGCTGTTGGTACACACAGCAACCTGGATGAATCTTCAGAGAATTATACTAAGTGAAAAAAACAAATCCCAAAAGTTTACTTACTGTATTATTCCATTTATATAACATTCTTGAAATGATGAAATTATAAAAATGGAAAACAGATTAGTGGTTGCCAGGAGTTGAGGAGGAGGAGGTGGGTATGGGAGATGTATTAGTCAGCTCAGTCGGCTATAACAAAATACCATATACTGGACGGCTTAACAGAAATTAACTTCTCACGCTTCTGGAGGCTGGGAAGTCCAAGATCAACATGCCAGCCAATTTGGTTCATGGCAAGGGCCCTCTTCCTGGTTTGCTGATAGAAGCCTGCTTGCTGTATTCTCATATTGCAAAGAGAGCAAGCTTAGATCTCTCCACCCCCTTATAAAGGCAGCAATCCCATCATGGGGGTCCACCCCCATGACCTTATCCAAACCCAAGTATCTCCCAAAAGTCCCACATCCAAATACGATCACATCTGGGATTAAGGCTTCAATATAGGAATATAGGGGGACACGAACATTCAGTCCATATTAGGAGGGAAGTGGATGTGTCTATAAAACAGCAACATGAAGTTTCATTTGGTGATGAGAATGTTCTGCATCTTGACTATGTCAATGTCAATATCCTGGTTGTGATATTGTACTATAGTTTTGGAAGGAAGATGTTACCATTGTAGAAAACTGGGTAAAGAGTACATGAGATCTATCTGTATTATTTCTTACAATTGCATGTGAATCTATAGTTATCTAAAAATAAAGTTTAATTAAAAAATTGTCTGCAAACAATCCTCCCTTTTATTGCCTGCACCAGGGGTGAACGACTCCTACTGCCCCACCATTTGTAGCCAACTGTTCCATCCCAAGTTTCCTTAACAAGACAGTGGCCTAATCAGTGCTGTGTTTGTAGCCTACAAACAGTATTATGTCAGTCCTTGGGGGTGCCATCGTTGACTTTTAGTAGGGTGAGGTTTTTGGTCCTTTGGGGGGGCCTTTAGTTTAGGGCAGGATGTAACAATCACTACTTTGAGGTAGGTGGCCTAAAGGGGATGTATTTATCTGCCTTTTTGAGGGGTAAGGTGGCACTGTCATTCCACACACTTTGCCCAATGGGTTCCTGAAATCTACACCCTGATATTGCTGGCCCCAAACCCCCTGCAAACACATGCAGAAACACCAGACATTTTTCCTGCTTGTCTGTGGGATAGTGTTAAGGAAGAAGTTTGTCTTTAGTGCTGAGTCCTGACCCAATCCTTATCCCCACTGTCAGGCTAACTGGACCTTCTGATCTGACCCCCGACCCCGCAGGACTCACCTCCCTCCCCCTCACACAGCTGCCTCTTCCCTTCCTTCCCCGCTCCCCCCATGAGAGAACTCGCAGAGACACACACATTTTCACAACAGGTCCGTTTTATTGAAATCACCATCAGGGCACCCTGCTGCTGTCAAATGACGTCGGCACCACTGGCCATTTCTCAGGGGTCAGACGTTAGAGACTTCTCAGATGATTCCTCTGTGAGGTCTCTGGCCTCGCTCTGAAGTTGCTGGTGGTGCAGGTAGGCACATGAAGTGCTGGGCTTCTCCATGCTCTCTGTGTCCTCCTCTGGCTTATCTTGATTCAGCTGTTCATTCAGCCTGTGATAGTGACCGAATAGGGTTGTTCCTCTCACTTCCTTAGATTTGACTGAAGAGGTGGGACGTTTTCTAGAGGCTTTTTTAGTGGATCTCCTTCGAAGGGGTCTTTTGGCCCACGTAGTTTTCTTGGCCGCCTGGAAAGACAATAGGGTGAGCCCAGAAGGGCACTGGTTTGAGGGAAGAGTGGGGGGGGGGGGGATGGGTGGGAACAGGGGCTTCCTGAGAAGGGACGTGGGCTGAGGAGGGGCTGTGTGCCAGGCAAGGACAGGGGCGGAGTCTTGGTGGGGGGAGTCAAAGGGGAAGAGGAGGAGCTTGGGCGGGGTCATCTCACCTTGACACTGCCTCCGGACCTGGGTTGACAGGAGCCCTTCCTCATCTTCCTCTCTTTGTTCTTTGGCGAGGGTTGTTCCGTGACTGTGCTAGAAGCCTGGGATTTCCCGGTCGCCTTTGCCATGTCAGCGCCTCCCAGGGGTCTGTCTACTCCAGGCCTGCTGACCTGCCTATATATACCCCTCTATAGGACAGAGAGGGGCCACACCCTTCAGCTTTGTTTGGTCAGCAAGGCTCTCCTCCAGCCAATGGCAGCCGTGGGTTGGGCTTAGACATCACAAAGCTCCACCTTGACACCTCTAGGGGAGGATGGGGAGCAACCAAGATGTTCTGGTTGGGGGAAGGGGGCACCCCTAAAGAGCCTTCCAAACTGACCTGCCCCCCTCCTCATCTCCCCAGTCAATGCTGGTGGCACACATGGCAGGGAGAGGATGTTTCCTCCAAACCGTTCCCCACAGCCACCCTATTCACTGCTTCATTCTCTTCCTTCCCCCTTCACCACTACCCAGTTTCTGTATGTCTCACCTTCAGTCTATCCATGGTAATGTGGCCATATTGAACTCTACGAGCAGGTGTGAATCACCTAATTTCCCTCCTACACACTTTGAAGACCATTCTTCACTTGGCCACTACCAGGGATCTTTTTCATCCACCTCCTCCTCCCAGTGTCCACATAGCTCTCCTCAGTTTTCGGTTTTCCATTCTGAAATCACTGCCTTCAAGCTGTCAAGACTTCAGTGAATAAACTTGCTCTGCTGGGTATTCTAGTCTTGTTTCAAACGTGAGGCTCTTGCTCATCTCAGTGGGTGTCCTATCCAGGCTGAGGTTTTAATATGTAGGGGGATGAGGCAGATGCTGCAAGTTGTGCTGGGTGTTTGCATGCAGAAAACTACAACCTAAAACTGATGAATGCACCTAGGAAGGGACTTGGCTTAACCGGAGGCGTGTGTGCCTTATATACAAAGCTCTTCTCAACATGTATCTCCACCCACAAGATATTTTTATTACCTTATTTTACTACAGGCACTGTTAGCATCCTAACTCCTTTCCTTCTCCTGAGATTGTCTGGAGAAATAGACCTTACCTTTCTAGAGGGACATTGGTGGAATTCTTTGTTTTGAACAGCTATAACAAGCTTCCAGCTTCTTGGTGGAGACACTTTGTGATCTTCACCAAGTCCGTTTATCTCCCTAGACAGAGGGCCTCTCATTTGGGTTTTGTCCCTGTAGGAAAGAGATGATGGAGTTAGCCATAGGCAGAGTGGCTATATTAACATTAGACAAAAGAGATTTCAGATGAAGCATATTATCAAAGCTAAGGAAGTCATTTCATAATAATAAAGTTGTCAATTAATCAAGAGAACAAAAGTGTTAAATATTTTGCTCCTAATAGCAGAGTTTCAAACTATATGAAACAAAAACTGATAGAACTGCAAGGAGAAAGACACAAGTCCACAATCATAGTCAGAGGTTTCAATACCCTTCTCTCAATAAGTGAAAAATCAAGTAGACAGAAAGATATAGAAAATTTGAACTATGTTCTCAATTAACTTAACTGACATTTACAGAATAATCTCAATAGCATTAGAATTCACATTCTTTTCAAGCGCACATGAGACATTTACTAAGATAATATTCTGGTCATAAAGCAAGTCGCAATAAATTTAAAAGGATTCAAGTCATGTGAATTTTATTCTCTGACCACAATGGAATTAAATTTGAAATCAATAAGAGAAATACATCAGGAAAATCTCCAAATATTTGGAAACTAAATAATACACTCTTAACTCATGAGACAAAGAAGAAATCAAAGAGAAATTAGAGTATATTTTAAACAGAATGAAAAGGAAAACACAACATAACAGAATTTATGTGATGCCACCAAAGCAGTACTTACAGGGACATTTATATTACTAAATGCATATATTTTCAAAGAAGAAATGCCTCAGATCAGTGACCTGTGCTTCTCCCTTAAGAATCTATATAAAAAAAAGCACATTAAACCCAAAGACAGCAGATGAAAGAAAATAATGAAGACCAAAACAATATCAGTGAAATAGAAGACAGAAAAACAACAAATAAAATCAATGAAACCAAAAGGAGATTCTTTGAGAAAACAATAAAATTGATAAACCTCTAGGGAGACAAATGACAACAAAAGGAGAAAAGACACAACTAATTGATATCAAGAACAAGAAAGGTGACATCACAACAGATTCTACAGATAATAAAATAATAAGAAAATAGTATGAATGATGTATGCCAATAAATGTGACAACTTGAAGGAAATGGACAAATTCTGTGAAAGACACAAACTACCAAAGCTCACTCAAGAAGAAATACATTTCAACTATACCTGAGATTATGCTAATGAGGTGACTTGGTGGAGCCCTAGATAACTTCTGGAAAGGATGTTGGCTGCCAGGGGAACCAGCCATGTGGTTAGAGGGTTGGAACTTTTAGCCCCACCTTCAACATTTGGGGAGGTTGGAGGGGCTTGGAGACTGAGTAAATCACCAACGACCAATGATTTAATCGATCATGCCTATGAAATCGAATCTCCATAAAATCCCTAAATGAAACTGTTTGGAGAGCTTCCAGGTTGCTCAGCACATCAAAATTCTAGGAGGGTGACACGCATGGAAAGGGCATGGATTACGCGTGCCCCTTCTCCCATACCTTGCCCTATGCATCTCTTCCTTTCGGATCTTTATGAGTTGTATCTTTTATAATAAACTAGTAATATTGAGTAAAAGAAGGAGGAAGAGGAGGAGGCCAAAAAAAAAAAAAAGAGCAGAAGAAGGAGAAGGAATACATAACCCAAATAGCCCTTTATACATTAATAAAATTGAACTTGCAGTTTAAAACTATCCCATAGAGAAAATTTCAGGCCCAGATGGCTTCACTGGTGAATTCAACTAAATGTTTAAAGAAAAACTAACACTAATTCTTCACCAACTCTTCCAAAAAATGGAGGAGGAGAGAACACTTCCAAACTCATTCTCTGAGGCCACTATTGCCTTGAAACCAAAGCCTAAGACATCACAGGAAAAGAAAACTACAGACCAATAGCCCTTATGAATATAAGCACAAAAATCCTCAACAACATACTGACAAACTGAGTCCAGCAACCAATAAAATGATTATATTGCGTGACCAAGTACTGTTTATCACAAGAACGCAATGATGGCTTAACATCCAAAAATCAATCAATGTAATACCCCATATTAATTGGTTAAATGAAAAAAACCCACATGGTCATCTCAATAGACACAGAAAGAGCATTTGACAAAATCCAACATTCTTTCATAATAAAAACACTCAACAAACTATGAGTAGAAGGAAAATTCCTCAAGCTGATAAAAGCAATATACAGAAACACCACGGCTAACATCAAACTTAATGGGGAAAGACTATAAATGTTTTTTCCCTAAGATCAGGAACAAGATAAGAATGCCCACTCTCACCACTTATATTCAACAGGGCAATTAGGCAAGAAAAAGAAATGAAAGGCATCCAGATTGGAAAGGAAAAAGTAAAATTGCCTTTATTCACAGATGATATGCTGCTAAAACTAATAAATGAGTTTAGCAATGTTGCAGATTACAAAATCAATGTACAAAATCAACTTTACTTCCATCTGGTATCAATGATCAGATATTGAAATAAAAAAATACAATATCATCTAAAAATAAGATAAAGTGAGGGGAAAATTTAACAAAATATGTGAAGGACCTGTGCACTGAAAACTATAAAATGTTGCTGAAATAATTAAAGAAGGCTTAAATAAATGGAGAAGTAGCCCTTGTTCACTGGTAGGAAGACGCAGTAGTTTTAAGATGTGGAAGTCTTCCCAAATGGGTCTACAGGGTCAACTGATCCTGATCAATATCCAATAAGTTTTTTGGAGAAATTGGTAACATGATTTTAAAATTCAAATGAAAACACAAAAGACTAAGTCAACTTTAGAAAAGAACAACGTTGCAGGACAAACAGTGCGTGATTTTGAGTTATTACAAAGCTACAATAATCAAAGCAATGTGGTTTGGGTATAAAGATAGATAAATAGATCGATGGAACAGAATAGAGTCCAGAAATAAACCCACACGTATCTAAACAACTGATTTTTGACAAGTGTAAAGGCAATTCAGTGGAGCAAGTATAGTCTTATCAACATATGGTGCTGTAAAACTTAAATATTAATATGCAAAAAAATAGCATTCTGATCATCTATATCTCCCATCACATACAAACATTGATTCAAAATGGATTAAAGACCTAAATGTAAAACTGAAAACTATAAAACTTTCATAGTAAACTATAGGAGAAAATGGTTGTGATGTTAGGTTAGGCAAAGATTTTTAGATGTGACGCCAAACCACAATCCATAAAAGAACCAATTGATAAATTGGACTTTATCAAAGTTAAATAAAAACTTCTACTCTGTGAAGGACACTGTTAAGGGAATTAAAAGACAAGCAGCAGACAGGGAGAGAATATTTATAAACCATATATATGATAGAGAACTTGTATCCAAATATGTGAAGAGTCCTCAAAACTCAATAATAGGAAAGCAGATAGCCAATTTTAAAAACTGGGCAAAAGATTTGAACAGACGCTTCACCAAAGAAGATACTTGAATGGTTAATAAGCACATAGAAAACGCTCAAAATCATTGGTCAGTGGGGAAATGCAAATTAAAACCTAAATAACATACAACTACATGGTCATTTGAATGGCTAAAATCAAAAAACCTAACTATACCATGTGTTGGCAAGGATGCAGAGGAACTGGAACTGTCCTACACAACTAGTGGGATGGCAAAAGCACATTGGAGAACAGTTGGGCACTTTCTTAGAAAATCAAAAACATACATCTGACAGCATGATTTAGCCAGTTCACTTCTACGTATCTATCAGAGAGAAATGAGAGTATGTATTCACACAAGGACTTGTACACAAGTGTTCATAGCAGCTTTATTCGTAATAGCCCCAAACTGAAAAGTGTACAGATGTCCATCAACAGATGAATGGATAAACAAACTGTGGTATAGTCATACAATCAGCATACAAGACTACTGAGCGATGAAAAGAATAAACTATTGCTACACTCCAGATGGATGAATCTCAAAACAATTATGCTGAGTGAAAGAAGCCAGAGCAAAAATTGTGCATACTGAATGATTCCATTTACATAATATTCTAGAAAATTCACACTCATTTATAGTGACAGAAAGCAGGTTGTGGTAGCTTGGGAAGTGGGGGTGTGGAGGGGGTAGGAGCGAGGAATTACCAAGGGGCACGAGGAATGTTGGGGGTGATGGGTAGATTCACTATCTTTATTTGATCATGGTTTCCTGGATGTATACATGTGCCAAAACTTATCAAATTGCACAATTTAAATATGTGCAGTTTACTGTATGTCTACTATACCGCAACCAAATTATTAATAATATAATGAATATAATAAAAATAAATGATAAACCTTAGTCAAAATAGGTCAGTCCTTCTGAGTCTGGCCCTAACCTTAGCGCTGTGGGTCCACTGTGGGATTTGCCCGACTGTCCAGGCTGACAGTAACAAGAAAAAACTGCCTTTACTGGGCACTTACTTCATTCCCGGCACAGTGCTAGGTCCTTTCATAGGTATTATCTCATTTAAGCTTCAGCAAACTTATGAGGAAAGTTAAGAGGCTAAGTGACTTGCCTAAGGTTGACTTGGGGTGGAGTTGGCAGTGTACTCAGCATAGAAAAAGCAGCCAGACTTCTTATATGCAGTGACTCACTTGGCAGGGTCTAGAGCAGAAAATTCAATAAAGGGCCAAGTTTTGGGCATCATTTTAGCTAGTTTTCACTTTATAACAACACCAGACAAATGAAGCCACTTTTGTTTTCGTGTCTTAATTTTGAAAATCTCACCAATTACCCTGACATACACAAATATCTGAAATGAAGCTATTTGAGTTCTGAAATAGCTATAGTATTTTTTCACTAGTGCCAGATGAATCTTTCTAAAAATACTTCCTTCCTCTAAATCCTGCCTTAGCTCCCTACAATTCACAAAAGAAATTCCAAAACCCAACATTCATGATAAACCCAGGCTACGAACCCAGTTATTTGTTACTAATACTTGATGAACATTTTATAGTTTTCTAAGCTCTTCTTTATAATTATCTATCTATACTTCTCATAAAAGAACAGGAATTAGAGTCTCTGTTTTGCCTCTGTGTATCCACTAGGATGGCTATAATCAGAAAAGACTGACAATAACAAGTGTTGATGAGGAAGTGGAGAAATTGGAACCCTCATACATTGCTTGTGGGAATGTAAAATGGTGCAGATGCTGTGGAAAACAGTTTGGAAGTTTCTTAAAAAGTTAAACATAGAGTTACCATACGTCCCAGCAATTCCACTCCTAGGTATTGACCCAAGAGAACTGAAAACATATGACTACACAAAATTTGTAAGTGAATGTTCATGGTAGGATTTTTCACAATACCCAAAAATTGGAAACAACCCAAATACCCATCAACTGAAAAACAGATAAACAAAATGCAGTGTATCCATAAAATTTAATACTTTTCAGCCATAAAAAGAAGTGAAGTACTGATACATGTTACAACCTCAAAAACATTATGCTAAGTAAAAGAAGCTAGACACTGAGCCACATAATGTATGATTCCATTTACATGAAATGTCCAGAATAGGCAAATCCACAGAGACAGAAAGTAGGTTAGTGATTGCCAAGTGCTGCAGGGAGGGAGGGAATGGAGAGTAACAGCTAATGGGTATGGGTTTCCTTTTAGGTTGATGAAAATGTCCTAAAATTGATTGTAATGATGGGTTCAAAAGCGTGAACATACTATCAACACTTCAAAAGGGTAGATTTTATGGTATGTGAATTATATCTCAATTAAAAAAAACTCCATTTAGCAGATGAGGAAACTGAGGTTAAGAGAGGTTAAATGTCTTGCCAAGGTTTCCTGCCTCCAGCTTTGTGAGCTATTTTGAACCACAAAGTGTTCAGAGAGAACTTGGGTTATATCCTCCTTTCCATCTGGGCTCTTCTCTGTCCCAGAGCCTGCCTTGTCCTTGCTTGTAAAAGCCACCACTTACTGAGCACTGACTCTGCTCGGCACTATACCAAGCACTCAACATGTATGACCTCATATCTTCTCCCATAAGATAGGACTATTATTTTTCTTCCCTCATTTTAAAGAAAAGAAATTGAGGCTCAGAGAGTTTAAGAGACTTGTCCAAGGTCACACAGTAGTAAAAGGCAAAGAGCCTAGATTCAAGTCTAGGTCTGCATTTGGGCTCATTGCCATTGTCATTGCGTTATCTCCTCTTCTCATTTTTCCCCTGCCCTCCATACGTTCATCCCACCCACCAGAATGCCTTTCCCTCTCTTCCACATATCCAGAGCATACTCATCCTTTCCCTAGGAACTATTTGTTTCTCTACTGTAACTGGAGGACCAGATTCTAGCAGCATGTTGGAAGCATTAGATAATTAGATGTTTTGATTTTTCTAAGGAAATCAGCCTGATTCATTTTATTTTTTTTTCAAAGATTGGCACCTGAGCTAACATCTGTTGCCAATCTTCCTTTTTATTTTCTTCCTCTCCCCAAAGCACCCCCGGTACATGGTTGCATATTTTAGTTGTGGGTCCTTCTAGTTGTGGCATGTGGGACCCCACCTCAGCATGGCCTGATGAGTGATGCCATGTCCGTGCCTCGGATCCAAACCCACGAAACGCTGGGCTGCCCAAGCGGAGCATGCAAACAACCACTCGGCCACGGGGCCAGCCCCAGCCTGATTCATTTTGATATTCAAGTTCCTACCTTGAAACAAAAGGGAGAAAACAAAGTTTTGTTTGTATAGGATGCACGTCAGAAATGACAACTCTCAAAACATACTGCTTCTGCCAAGAGTAAACTCGCCGCCCCCATTTAAAAGACTGCACTGGCTCGCCACCTGTTTAAGTGCCATCCTACAGAAAGTCTGATGCTGGAAGACTGCAGCTTTTCAAAAACTGCCCAGCGGATTCAAAGGTGCAGTTGGGGCCACATTTCACTGGGTAAGGCCCCTGGTGCAGGTGAGCAGGGTGACGTCTTTCCTAAACCCCTCTTGTAGAAGTCACCTTTCACTTCTCTGAATCCCCTTCCCTGCCTCCCCAAACGACACAGAGTTCTACTACTACATGTAGGACACTGCCGAGTATTTTCCCATGTATTCACCCTTCTGCTCAGCCAGACGCAAGGTCCTTGAGGGCAGAGCTGTGCCTCACTTGACTTTGTATCCCTTACTGTGGCTGACACAATGCCCAGCACACAGTAGGTCTTTCTCACATATGTGATTGCACACTGAATTTGAGACTAAACAAAAGAGAAATCGGATCTTTTTCAGCCTTGGAAGAAAAAAATTCTCACCACCTTATAATGATCAATTTCACTTGGCAAAGTTTCCCTTTTATCTTGTGAAGATATGAAAACATTTCCCAGACTTAATCCTGAGAAATGTTGCAGCAACATTACATCAAAGTTAGAGGAGACAACAGTATTGGAACAAGGGAGGGAAATGAGGAACTTTGCTCTGCCCTTGCCTACCTGAGGGACGACTGCTGTAGAATGGGAGATGGGTGGCAGCAGAGAGTTGCTACGTAGAGCCAATGAACCTGTTCTTGTCTGGGGAGCTGGTGAGGCATTTTGCTCCTGACATCTGAAGGTTAGCACTAGAGAAAGATGCAGGCCAGTGGAAATTAGTGTGAGGGCATTAGGGTGGGAGGGAGCTAGTGAGCCCCAGGACAGAGGAGAGGTTGGACGACGGGAGCAAGGGAGGTCCTGAAAGGTAGGCACTGAAACACCAGGCAAGTGATGACGACAAAGGCAGTTCCTGAAAGGTGAGGGTGAGACCAGCAGCCAGACCAACCAGCATGCTGAGCACGCTGAGATCCTGACCTGAGGTTGCTCCAGACTTCCTGGGTAACAGGTTGGGTCTCAGCATCTGGGCACCAGTGGTTTCAGATGGGAGCAGAGAAAGACTATTTCCTGGCAGAACAGAATTACAGAATTCAGCGCTGTCGCTGAGGCCCCTGACTTTTCACCCAGAGTTGTCTTGATTGTGCTCATTGCTTTCACATGTCACTGCATTTAATCATCATGGCGAACTAGGAATTGAGGTGTCATTACCCTTGTTTTAGTGGCACTCAGATAGGTGAAATAACCTGTGCATGACTCACGCTAAGGTCTGTCTGACTGCAAAGCCCAGGCCCACTCGTTCGCCTACTCCTCATTAGTAGAGGCTGCTTGAACATTTGTTGGGGATGTTGGAGAAAAGATTCAAGCATCACATGGAAGGTTGCGTAGTTAACCTCCAAGGTAATCCAAACCAGAGAGCTCTTGAGTCCTTACAAAGGCAGGAAAGAGCAGCTGATGGAGGTGCTCAAATGCCAAGCATGGTGAGAGCTAGAAATCGAAGTGATGACCATCAAGGAGTCACATCAGTTCTTGAATAGAACAGTGACCTAGGTAACCTCTTCGTTTCAAAAATGGTCTCAAGTAATCTTCTATTTTAAACGCATGTCTTTTTACATGAGGCATATTCTTGAAGACAACGTTTTAATATGCATTTCTGTTAAAATTAGATTTGATTTTAAATGTTCTGGGGGACTATATTATTGAAAAGAGCTCACAGTAGCTCAGTGTGAGAAGGCTCTTTCCACAGTTAGCACACTCAAGAAATATTTATTGTGCATCTACTAAGTGCCAGGTGCTGCTCCAGGCACTGGAGAACACAGCAGTGAATAGGGCAGACATGAATGGAGCTGGCATTCCTTAAAGAGAAAAACCACATGCATATTCATCTGTTTATCAGGTCACCTCTTCAGTGGGTAGGCTGAGAGCGCTCTTGAGGTCTTTCTTTGGGACTGCTACCGAACCTGAAGTGAGTTCGCTCACCCGTTGCGCAGCAAGCCAATCTCTGACACCGGGGGTTGTGGAAGAAAGTAGGAACTTTATTTTTGCACAGCGCTGAGCAAGGAGAGAGGGCAGCTAATGCTGAAATCCCAAACTCCCCGAAAAGCTAAAAGGAAGGGTTTTTATTTGGGGCTTTAGGTAGGGGAGGGGGAGCATATGGCCTTGCTGGTTGGAGCTTTCCCACCAGCCTGTCTTTGGCCTTGAGACACTTGCGGAGAGGAGGGAGCTCGTGACCTTGCTGGTCAGCAGCTTTCCCACCAGCTCTTATCTCTTTGTGGGAGGAGATGGTCCAGGTGCTAGTCCTTGACGGTGTCTGTCTCCATGGAGGATAGCGGATTCTGGAGCCAGGAAGCCAGAGAGTAAGCAGGGAATGAGTGTTTTGGTTTTAACCCCATATATGCTGGGTTTAGTGTGGGGAAACTGATATCAGGGTCGATATCAGGACTTGCCGTTTGGTAAGTCTGTTCCACTTTCCAGAATCTTGCCCTTTGCTCAGTATACCTGCGGTTCATAGAGCCCACCTGCTTTTTAAGGCTGATAGAGCTGCAGACCACTGAAAACACACAAGGAGACTGGTACCTCACTAAAGATACAAATATTTGTTGAATTCAATAAAAAAAGTAATAGGACCAATAGCAGTATCACTGTGCATTCACATTTTTCAAAGTCAAAAAAAGTCAAGATGGTTTTGATGCGGGGTCGGTGAGCCGAGGAGTCGAAAGAAAGATTTCTTAGACTCTCAAGATCTGGCAGTAGTGCTCTTTTATTTAGAGAATAGTGTGGAATAGCATGGGGACAGGACCCATGGGCAGTCAGAGCTTCTGCTGCCGCCGCTTCTGCTGCCCCCGCTGGCATGGGGACAGGACCCATGGGCAGGCAGAGCTGGTGCGTGGGGACAGGACCCACGGGCAGTCAGAGCTCCTGCTGCTGCTGCCCCGAGTTGAGGGTTAGTACTAAATTTAAGGCATAGGTATGTGAGTCATCTCTTTACAAGACAAAGAATATGTAAAAAAGTTAAAATGGTATCAGTGCCCGTATGGTCTGGCCATTTGGCGGTCCCACAACTTTTAGATAAGAATCAAACCGGATTGAGTAAATGGCAGAAGTCACCGCTTGAATTTTATCCTCGGCTAAAGACAAAGGAGGATTTTGGGGGGGGGGGGTCAGTTACATGAGGTTGGCAGACAGTAACCAATTTAAGTTCTTGCCTCTGGCATTGATTAAGAGCTTCTAGAGATAAGACCATCCCCCCTTCTTCCTGGCACAGAGAGGGAGGCATCTTCACAGATAGAGGTTTCCCTTAGAAACGTAAATGTTTCCCAACAAAGGGGCAAACAAATTCCACTCCTTTGAGCCTGAATCTCATCTGTAGTTTTAAAACTAACCAGCCTAAAAATCCTCATCATAAGCCATTTTAAAATTAAGCAGCCTAAAAATCCTCATCAGTTTGAGCCTCAGACCATACCAAGACTTGCAGAAGAAAAGTAATTTAATTTTTAAAATAGGTTGTAAAGCTCAAAACAGAACAAAGCTCGAATCAGGTTCTGACGTAAAAGTAGATAACATTCTGGATTTTGTTTCATGAAAAGAATAATCAGACCAATACTTCACTAAGCAATTTCAGTTATACTGACAAAAATAAAACTATCACTAATTTGTAAAGTGGCTACTGCAAGTGGACTGTCAACTTTCTGAGTGCGTCTGTATTGGACACTAGCTTTCCTTATCATGAAAATCTCTTTTAAAATGGAGGATGTGGGAAATATTCCTTCATTTCCTCTATAATTTTTAACAGTTCTTCAAAGAATAGCATCGATTATTTTTTAAAGGATATTAGGGGGAGGCCTGGCTGAGAGTCCAAACTGCAAAAATGAAACTCCAAGGAAAATGTTCATCACCAAAATCAATATAATTCCCAGAAATAAGAAAATTTCATTGCTTATTTTTGCAGTCAAAATTTCTAATAATGTCAGTCAAAACTTGACTACTTTGCAGAGCAGTAACCAGGTTTAAAAAGAAAATCATTTCACCTCTACCTCCCTTCTTGAAGCAGGCGGAGATGCCACTGAAATCCTCTAACTGGAATATGTGGATGCTTAGGGAGATAAATGGAGAAGTATGTCTTTGAAGAGCAAGGCTAACTCATCAGACATAAGATTTCTGTTTCCACAAGCCATATCTACTGAAATTCCTGGCTGGATGGGACCTTGGACATCGGCTAGCTCAACACCTCAATCCCTCAGAAAGAAACTATCTCTGGATCGTCCATCAATGCAGGGCAACAAAATAGGCCCTTCCAGGTGAGCAAACCCCACTTTAATATGGCCCAGTACATGACGTCAGAACAGCTGGATAAAAGATAGGTGATTCCCTCTGACAACCGGATGAATTGTCTAAGGACCCAAACCAGGATCTTGTTCCTAGTGCCAATGACCAGGCCACTCTCGGCTGGATCCCACTACATGGAGTGCCATATGTTGTGTCAAGGCCCACAAATGGATCTCCGTAGGCATCCATGGGTCGGGTAATGCACAAATGTTGGTGGTGTAATGGCTAGATTCTGAGTGCTGGCAACCCAGTTTCCCGGTATGATTTGATGCCTGCACCTTGACCCCTCCCTGCCACAATGCATTAAACAGTGCATTCTAATGCAAATGAAGAAGCAAGAAGTTAAACTAAGGGATGTTTTAATACAATACTTTCAATGATGTTTCTGCAGAGTAGCAAACACAAGTGAGGAAATTGACAGGAGTTTGACATTTTCTTGTTTGACTTTAACATTGACTCATCACAATGATAAGAAGGTTAATACATCCAGAGAGACGAAATGCCAGAGGCATTTAAAAAGTATTGACACCATGTCAGTCTTTTAAGTTGGTAACGTTCTTAGAAATCATAGGGTGTGATTGCAAATAAACTAAATAATGAACAATAACATAAAACAGTGGGAGAACTGCAACTTAACTCTCTTTACTTCATTGCCCAAGGTTCACTGACAGAAAATAAAACCATAATTCAATTCTCTCTACATGTGATACCAAGGCCCAGGGAGGACAAGGGACTTCCCCAAGTCGATAGCAGAGACAAGACTGAGGCTCAGACCTTCCTGGGCCCTACGCCCGTGCTTTGTGAGTCCTGCTGTATCCATAAGTCTCTTGTTAGGAGTCCATGAATTCTAGCGCATGGCTCTTCAAAATTTATAGAGCCATCAATGTCTGCAGTAAAAAGCTCAGCTAGATTTCATTTTTAATGAAAATACTAAAAACACCATTTGAGAGAACATTGTTTATTTGCAATATCTCCTCCTGTTAAGCTTGATTTAGTGGAAGCAGAGAGATCTAATCTCATATAAATCACAACAGAAAATAATTCAGGTTTCAAATCAGATAAGGTATGAATTAAAATTCTAGTTTTGTGTTCCTTTCTCTAATCGACATGCAGCCTTTTGCTGCCATTTGTACAGGGAATAGTGTCTCACCTATAATCAGATGATTTCTTTAAATTAAATGCTGCTCAGCTCCCTTCTGCTTTGAAGTTTTCTTTAAACAATCAGAATCCACTAGTTTCTCAAACTCGAGCAGACATTCATTTTTGTTTGCTGAAATGTTTTTAAATTTCTATGTGGAGGTGGAAGAAATCCGTAGAGTTTTGAAGTCTTAATTATAACTGAGTTTTGTATATTGAAATTCTAACACTTAAAGACAATATTAGATATTTGGATGCCATGTGGTGTACACTCAAAGCTCATCTGATTTCCCATGGGCAGATGAAGAGAACAGAATTTCAATCATTTGCTCATTCTGACTTCTGGCTTTCCATGTCAGCAAACATTTTCTAATTGCCCATTCTGAGCAGGGCACTGTGGTAGACCCAGAGACGAGCTGTGGAGCAGGGGGTGCAGGAGGGGTAGGGCTGGACAGGTACAGGGATGACTAAACCCTGTCTTTGTCCTCCCACCACTTGTGATCTAGAAAGAGTATTAAGACTGGGACATATGTATCACTCAGGAGGGTCTATGGAGAGACGAAGTGTTCCAGGGCAGAGTTTCAGAAGGGCCTCCCAGAGGAGAGTGGATGGGAACTTGGCCCTGAAGGATGGGAGAATTTCAACAGCGCATCCGGGAGGGCTGGGAGCAAGAGAGTATTCCAGGTGGAGGGGACAGCAACAACAATGGTAGAGGGGGGAAAGGGCACATGAGACTGGGGACTGAATGGAAACAAGCCCATAAACTTTGATTGACTGTGTTTGGTAGGGCTCATGTGTGCAGCAAAGCCATATGGCTGGCTAATTAGAGGCATTCATTTCAATGCTCTTGTGACATTAAGATAAGCTACAGGCAGGTCGCAGTCCAAGGCTGATTTTTGTGACTTTAATCCATCTAATGGCAATGGCTTATGGACTATTGTCTAGCTAGGCCCCACTGGAAGCTTCTATCAAAGCTAATAATGAGAACTGGGAGCTCCAAGGACCTGGGACAGATGTAGAGCCTTCCTCTGTGTCTGACAAAGTACCATAACTCTTGTGTTCGCTTGGAACTTTGCAAAATCAAGGCAGAGCAAGACAGCAGAGGCCAAGGTAGGCTGCTTCCTTTTGATGGGCCCCATAAGAGCTCTGAGGGAATCCTCAAGCTGCAAGACTCTAAAATAACTGACTGATTTCAGAATGTGCAAAGATAGAATCTGGAAGCCTGAGGCTGGAAGCTATAATTCTCTACAGCTGCTATCTAAACAAAAACCCACAGATGTAAACTAGGGCAAACTATTTAGGAAAATCAAGAAAAGTCTCTTTGGCTAAATTTGTACAATAGGCAACCTTAAAAAACCCTTCCAGAAATTTCCATTTTCCATTTCCCATTGGGGCCCAGCTCAAAGTTGCCCTCTGATACACACGAAGCACAGCTACAAACCCCACAGCAGAAAGGCACAGACCCAAATGCTTTGTATGACTGCTTTCATCCACATGCTCTTCCCTGACTAAGACCATCAGAGTCTATGATGATCATACATTGTGCACTTGACAGTAGTGGCCAGGATTGCTCACCACTTTCAGATGCTAGCACTTGGAATCAAAATAAAGGTCTTTACTACTTTATAAGGATCTAGAAGGAAAACCTTGATTCACAAAAGGCAATTGCTCTTCCGTATCAGCAACGCTGCCTCACGTTCATTGATTCATTTATTTTCATTCAAGTAGTATGTGTTTTACCCCAGCAACTTGAAGAATGGGCTATACGATATTTTAACTTGATTTCTTGAAGTGTAATTTACATACAATAAAATTCACCTTTTTAGTGTATAGTTCTACGAGATTTGATGAACACAGAGTGTGTAACTATCACTAGGAGCAAGATATAGAACATTTCCAATACCCCTAAAAATTTCCTCGTGCCCCTGTGTAGTCAACCCCGCCTGACATCTCCATTCTTTGACAACTGTTGATCTGTTTTCTGTCTCTTTAGTTTTGCTTCTTGCAGAATGTTATGTAAATGGAATGATACAGTATGTAGCCAGTTGAGTCTGGCTTCTTTCACTTAGCCCAATGCATTTGAGATTCATCAATGTGGTTGTGTGCATCAATAGTTGATTTCTTTTTATTGCTGTATAGTATTCCATTGCATGAATGTACCACAATGTGTTTATCCTTTCATCTGTTGAAGGTCACTTGAGGTTTTTCCAGTTTTGAAAGTTGTGAATAAAGCCTTTACAAACATTCACATACAGGGCTTTGTGTGACCATAAGATATCTCAAACTCAACATGTCTAAAACTAAATTATTGATCTTTTTCTCCAGCTTGCCCACCCATGACTTGCCCTTTCTCATTGAATGGGACTTCTATCCTTCCATTTTGTCATGCCACAAACATATGCATCCAACTTGTCACTTCTCTCATGCTACAACAATCTGTCAGCAAATTCTGATGGCACCACCTTCAGAATATATCCAGAATCCTACCACTTTTCACTACCCCCACTGCTACCACCCTGGTCCAGTCCACCCTCGTCTCTTACCTGGATTACTTCATTCGACTTCCAAAGGGTCTCCCTGCTTTGGCCCTTGACCCCTATAGTGTATTCTCAACATGGCAGCCAAAGAGATCCATCCAACATGTTAAGTCAGATCATGTCACTTTGCTCCACATTTCACTCAGAGGAAAATTCCAAGTCTTTAAAATGTCCTGTAAGGCCATGTAGTCTGGTCTCTTTTCCTGGTACCTGTCTGATCTTCTTCTGCCACTTACTTTGCTCTCTCTGTTCCAGCCACACTGGTCTCCTTGCTGCTCTTCAAACATGTGTGCCTCACTCCTGCCTCGGGGCCTTTGCATTGATGGTTCCCTCTTCCTAGAATGCTCTTTCTCCAAAATTTCATGAGGTTAGCTCCCTCACCTCCTTCAAGTCTTTGCTCAAATGCCACTTTCTCAATGAGACCTGTCTGTACCATCCTAGTTAATACAGCATACTGCCCCAACCTTACCACATCCCCCGCACACATACATTGTACTCTCAATCTACCTTACCCTATTCTACTTTTTCACTTTTATAAATAGCTGTTATCTTCTAATATACCATCATAAAATTCATGTATGGATCATGTTTACTATCTGTCTTCCCCTTGTAGGGGAAGAAGACGTTTCCTCTACCTATTGTGGGTTCTTCTGGCCAGAGAACAAATTAAATTCACATGAGACAGAATAACAGGAGAAAATTAAACAAAGCTTTATAACATGTATACATGGAAGAAGCTCAGGCAAGCTGAGCAACTCGCCAAAATGGCTGAAGCCACCACCTTAAATATCATCTCCAGCTAAAGACAAAGGAGGATGTTGGGGGTGGAGGGAGTCAGTTACAGGAGGTTACCAGACAAGCACAGTAAACAAGAATGATTATTATGCAAATTTAAGTCCTTGCCTTCTGCATTGATAAGAGTTTCTAGAGATAAGGTCATCCCCCTTCTTCCTGGTACAGAGAGGGAGACACCTTTACAGATGGAGATTTCCCTTACAAATGTAAATGTCTCTTAACAAAGGGTAAGTAAATTCTACTTTTCAGTTGCTTTCCTGTCTGCAGTTGATTCAAAGTAACCAGCCCCAAACAATCCTCATGCCAAAGAGACATCTCTTGGGGTGGCCAATTCCAGGCCCCCACACCCTGCTAAATTGTAAGTTCCATGAGGGAAGAACCTTTGCTTTATTCACTGCTGCATTTCAATCATCTAGCACACTGCCTTGCACAAAGCAGGCACTCAACGAATATTTGCTAAATGACTAAGAGAACTCCCACAAGAACCATCCTCTGTGTGCAGTTTGCTAATACCCAGTTCCAAACTGGTCTTTAAAGGCCCTCATGAGCTGCGGTAGCCTGAGGGTCATGTGAAGAGAAACTGTGCAAGTTGGGAAGTTGGGGAAAGGCACTGCCAAGAACCCACTGCTGCCACGCCTATACGGGGGCATCAGAGAGGTCTGAGCATCATAGTGCCAGGCCCTGGCACATTTGGCTGATCTACATCAAGGTCCAGCCTCCCTGCTACAAACAACAGCTCTCTTTAGTACCAGCAGCTTTTTTGGACTGCAACATCAAATGTGTTCTAAGTAGTAATTATAAAAGAGGACAACTGGTCAGCATGTACAGTGCCTCCAAGGGAATAAGGGAAATGCCATACTCAACCAGCAAGCTCAGAACTTGAAAATAACCAAATAACCATTTGGGTTGGGCTGATCCAGCCGATATCTTAGTTGAGATGGCAAAAATATGAGGGGCTTTCCACCACACTGAATGAACCCTGCTGCCTATCTGCTGGTTAATATAAAAGTGTTCTTTTCAAGAAAAATTGACTCATGGTTGGTGTTGCTTTCCGGTAAATACTGAGATGTTCTTAAAATTGTCTGCTGCCCCAAAAGCACAGAACCTGGGACACATAATCAATTAGCTTTGGTTGAGTGGACAAATGAAACTCATGGATCATGAAATTTAGTATGTGAAGTGGAAGAGCATTGGATTTAGGGAAACATTTGACAAGCCTGAATTTGAGTCCAAATACTACTATTTATTAGCCTTGTGATATAACATCTTTGAGACTCAGTTTCCTCATCTATAAGATAGAATAATGATTCTTGCCCTGACTACCACACAGAGTTATCTGGAGAAGGAATAAATGAGAAAATGAATATGAGAGTTATTGGTAAATTGTGAAGCACAAGACACATGTATGTTGTTATGCATTTTAGAGCTGAAGAGTCATCTCAAGCAATGCTTTTGTTAAACAGACAGAGGGGCTGGCCCCGTGGCCGAGTGGTTAAGTTCGCGCGCTCCGCTGCAGGCGGCCCAGTGTTTCGTTAGTTCGAATCCTGGGCGCGGACATGGCACTGCTCATCAGACCACACTGAGGCAGCGTCCCACATGCCACAACTAGAAGAACCCACAACGAAGAATACACAACTATGTACCGGGGGGCTTTGGGGAGAAAAAGGAAAATATAAAATCTTTAAAAAAAAAAAAAACAGACAGAGAGATCCTGAGGCTCATAGAATGGCAGATGCATGATCAAGGCCATACAATGAGGCAATGGTATGGCAGAGTCTAGGAACCAGGCCTTTTGACTCACAGCCCAGTTCTTTTTCCACTACACCACACCTGATTTGTGTTTCCCTGAAGATGAGGAAGGATTCTGAGACCCTGAGGAGACCAAGGCAGCTAGAGTTAGGTAGAACAGAGTACCAAAGAAGAGAGACCTGCACAAAGAGAAAATGATGGAGATTCACAGAGGATCTCTCTCAAGTATCAGCAGAGTACTCATCAGCACATACATCTGAATAAAGGAGCCGAGGCTGGAGGAAGATCTTCCCCCAAAGTTCAAGGACTCTGTACTTGGAGTTAGTCCTCATAGGGCTGGGAATAGAGTCAGTTCCCACCAGCCACACTGGAAACCTCATGACCCACAGGGCATAGGGTAGAGTATTCAGAAGAGTCTTGCCTTGGTGGTAGGAAATAACTAACTCTAGAACAAATGCTGCTCTGTTTCCTCCTACAGTTTTAAAGAAAGACCAGAAAAGATCAAACTATTACAAGTAACCTAATTACATACCAGAAAAAAAGTTCCAAAATGCAAAAATATTCAGCACAATCAACAAAATACAGGCAAAGCGAATCCAGTAACATGTACATAACAAATGATCAAGTGGGATTTATCCCAGGAATGCAACGTTGGTTCAACATCTGAAAATCAATTAATGTAATATGTCATATCAATAGAATAAAAACCAAAAATCACATGATAATCTCAACAGATGTAGAAAAACATTTGACAAAATCCAACATCCTTTCATGATAAAAAAACACTCAACACACTAGGAACAGACAGGAGCTTCTTCAACCTGACAAAGGGCATCTACAAAAAAACCGTAACCGAGAAGACAAGCCACAGACTGGGAGAAAATATTCACAAAAGACATATCTGATAAAGGACAGTTATCCAAAATATACAAAAAAAACCTCTTAAAACTCAGCAATAAGAAAACAGACAACCCAATTAAAAATTGGGCCAAAGACATTAACAAACACCTCATCAAAAAAGACATACCGATGGGAAATAAGCATATGAAAAGATACTCCACATCATATGTCATTAGAGAATTGCAAATTAAAACAATGAGATACAGCTACACACCTATTAGAATGGCCAAAACTTGGTACACTGACAATACCAGATGCTGTCAAGGAGCTGGAGCAGCAGGAACTCCCACTCGTTGCTGATGGGAATGCACAATGGTACAGCCACCTTGGAAGACGGTTTGGCAGTTACTTATAAGACCAAATATACATATTCTTACTACGTGATCCAGCAATCGTATGAGTATTTACCCAAAAGAGGTGAAAAACATATGTCCACACGAAAACCTGCACATGGACGTTTATAGCAGCTTTATTCATAATTGCCAAAACATGGAAGCAATCCAGCTGTCCTTCAGTAGGTGAATGGATAAAAAATAGTGGTACATCCAAATAGTGGTATAATGGAATATGATTCAGTGCTAAAAAGAAATGACCTATCAAGCCATGAAAAGACATGGAGGAAATTTCAATACACGTTGCTAAGTGAAAGAAGCCAATCTGAAAAGGCTACATACTGGAAAAGGCAAAACAAGGAAGACAGTAAAAAGATAAGTGGTTGCCAGAGGTGGAGGGAGGGAGGAATTAATAGGTGGAGCACAAGGGGTTTTTAGGGCAGCAAAACTATTTTGTATGATACTGTGATGGTAAATACACATCGTCACACATCCGTCAAAACTCATAGAATGTGCAACACGAAGAGTAAACCCTAATTTAAACTGTGGATTTTAGTTAATGATGATGTTTCAATATTGGCTCATCAATCACAACAAGTGTACCACACTAACGCAAGGTGTTCATAACAGGGGAAGCTGTATGGGGGGCGGGTCGCCAGGGCATGTATGGGAACTCTCTGTACTTTCCAAGCAATCTTTCTATAAAGCTAAATCTGCTTTAAAAGGTACAGTCTACTGAGCTAAAAAAATATCATTTATAGTAGTAAAAAAATAAAACTTTTAGTAATAAATGTAACAAGTTATGTGCCAGCCCCTTATGGATAAAATTATGAGACTTCATTGAAAAACTCTTTTAAAAACCATAAATAAATGGAGACATATAACATGATCTTAGATAGGAAGAGTCAATATCTTAAAAATATCAATTCTCTACCAAATGGATCTATATATTCAATGCAATTCCAATAAAATTCCCAAAGTTTTTTTGTGTAATACAAGCTAATTCTAAAATTTATGCTGAAAACTAAAGAGCAAAAAGTAGCCAAGACATTCCAAAAGACAATGATCCAGATAGGAGAATAAATTCTGCCAGGCATCAAGATTCACAGTACTCAACAGAAATAAAGCGCTGTGAATACTGTGTGCTTATGATCCTCTTCTGATGATAATTAAGGATTTGTCGGATGAGAAATTTGTTATTTGATGTTACACTGATGCCTAAAATAATTTTATTTATGTGTTTCTTTTACATCACATCTTCCTAAAAAAATAATTCAAGAGAAAAACTATAGTAATTAAGACCATGTGGTTTTAGTGCAAGGGTAGACAAATACTCCATTGGAATAGAACAGAGTCCAGAAACGAATGCAAACACACAGTACCCTGACTGATGACAGAGAAGGAATTGCAGGGCATTGAAAAGGATGGACTATAGTACAAATGGTTCTTGGAGAACAGTTTATCTATGTAAAAAAAGAAACGAAACGGTAAGAGATTCATACCTCACACCATGTGAAAATCCCTTACAGATGTATTGAAGGCTTAAACGTAAAATGCAAAACTATCAGATATTTAGAAGCCCATACAGGAGTACAACTTTAGGACCTCAGTTTAAGGAGCAAGCACAAACCAATAAGGAAAATGATAAACTCAACTACATTAAAATTAAGGACTTCTGGGGACTGGCCCGATGGCACAGCAGTAAGTTCGCATGTTCTGCTTTGGTGGCCCTGGGTTCACCAGTTCACATCCCGGGTGTGCACCTACACGCTGTTTGGCAAGCCATGCTGTGGCAGGCGTCCCACCTATAAAGTAGAGGAAGATGGGAACGCATGTTATCTCAGGGCCAGTCTTCCTCAGCAAAAAGAGGAGGATTGGTGGCAGATGTTAGCTCGGGGCCAATCTTCCCCCTCCCCCCTCAAAAAATTAAGAACCTCCAAAAAAAGAGAGCCTCCAAGGAAAGTAACAAGATGAGCCACATGCTGGAATAAGATATTTAAGTGTATAAAGCTGGTAAAGAATTAATATCTAGAATATATAAAGAACTCCGGGGGCCAGCCCCACGGCCGAGTGGCTGAGTTTGTGCGATCCTCTTGGGCGGCCCAGGGTTTTGCTGATTTGGATCCCAGGCATGGACATGGCACCACTCGTCAGGCCATGCTGAGGTGGCGTCCCACATAGCACAATCAGAGGAACTCACAACTAGAACATACAACTGTGTACTGGGGGACTTTGGGGAGAAGAATAAAAAAAAAAAAGAAGATTGGCAACAGATGGTAGCTCAGGTGCCAATCTTTAAAAGTATATATATATACTTATATATATACTTTATATATATATAAAGAACTCCTAAAAATCAATAAGAAAATTATAACCTAATAAAAAAAACTGGGCAAAAGACACATTTTGAAGGAAATGAACTGCATGAGTCCCTAAATGTATGCTTAAGATCATTTTAATAAATAAAATGTAAATTAAAACTAAAATGAGATCTATTCCATACTTACCAAATTGGCAAACGTTAAAAATGTTAGAGAATATTTGTTGACAAGTTGTGTGGCAACGTGAACTTGCATCTACTGCCGGTAGCGATGGAATGACTACTTTGGAAAAGTTTGTCACTACCTGCCCAAATTGGCGTGCCTTACTCTAGAATCCAGCAATTACATTCCTTGTTTGGGGGAAACTCTTTCATCGGTGCATCTAGAGGCATATAAAAGGATAGTCATTGTAGAACTATTTGAAACGTGCATAAACCTGAACAATTACCCACGTGTCTATTAATAGTAGAATACACTGTGGTATATTCATACAGTGGGATATTACGTAGCAAGAAAAATGAATAAATTATAGTTACATGCATCTCACAAAGCTGAATCTCAGGGACATAATGAGCAAAAGAAGCAAGTCACAAGAGAAAACATGTAATATGTTTCCATTTATACAAGGAATGGGCAACACTAAAAAATATATAGTGGGGTTACATAAACAGTTAGTAAAACTCTAATGAGAAGCAGGTGAACGATTAAGCTGGCCTTAGGGACAGCCTTCACCAGCAGTCTTCGGGGGTGGAGAATGATGTGATCGGGCAGAGGTTTACAGGGGTTTCCAAGGTACTAGTTACGTGTTCATTTTACAATTTAAATTGTACGTGAACAATTTCTATATTCTTTGGTATGTATTATGCATCTCACGGAAAAATTTTAAGAGTAAAGGATTAAGAATAACCAAATATTTTGAAGAAGAAAAGCCAAGTGTGGCTACTCAGACTAATGGAACAAAATAGAGAATCCAGCAACAGCTCCCTACATATATGGAAATAAGTGGGGGAAATGATGGCACGTTTACCATATAATCCTAGGACAGCTGGTTATCTTTATATAAAAGTTAAAAACATAAAATTGTATCTTTACCTAACCTTATATCAAAAATCTTTGTCAATTTTCAGACAGATTAAATAACTAAATAGGAAAATAAAATTCTTAAAACTCTTAGAATAAAAATTTTAAGAACACTTTTATAACTTCTGAGTAAGAAAGAATTAAATAGGTAAGACTCAAAAAGCATAAACTGTAAAAAGAAATTGATAATTTTGATAACATTAAAATTTTCTGTGCATCAAAAGTCGTCTTGGGAAAAAATAAATGTCAAGCAATATCATGGAAGAACTGTTTAGAACACTTATTCCTGATAAAGGAGTAGAATATATAACGAATATATTAAAAACTCTTATTAATCAATACTCAAAAAACACGTAAAATTAAAAGTTTTGCAAAAAACAGTAATAGGGAGTTCGCAGAAGAGGGAACCTAAATAAACTTATGAAAATATATTCAATCTCAGTAGTAATCATGGAAATGCAAACTTAAAACATACTCCTCAGGTTGGTAAAATTTTAAAAGTCTTATAATAGCAAATTTTGACTCAGATGTGAGAAACTGGAACTCCAAAACGCTGCTGCTGATTGTACATACTGTCACGACTGCTTTGGAGAGCGATTTAGAAGTATTTGGTGAGGTTACAAACGTGCACAGCCTATGACCCAGGAATTACCCTGTGAGATGTGTACCCTAGAGCAGCATTTCCCCGGATGGCCGGGGTTTCTGAGCGCCTTTAAGGGAGTCTACTAGATCAAGACTATTTTCGTAATAATACTAAGGCATTAGGTTTTTTTCTTTCATGAGTGTACCGTGGAGTTTTTTTTTTTTTTTAAAGATTTTATTTTTTTCCTTTTTCTCCCCAAAGCCCCCCGGTACATAGTTGTATATTCTTTGTTGTGGGTCCCTCTAGTTGTGGCATGTGGGACGCTGCCTCAGCGTGGTTTGATGAGCAGTGCCATGTCCGCGCCCAGGATTCGAACCAACGAAACACTGGGCCGCCTGCAGCGGAGCGCGTGAACTTAACCACTCAGCCACGGGGCCAGCCCCCCGTGGAGTTTTCAAGAGGCTGCATGGCATATATCACAATAGATTGAAGGGAGAAACAGGAAAATCCAGCCATCTTCTATGAAGCCAGATGTTAAAGAGATTCGCAAAGATACAAAACAATGCCACGGAAAATGAGTTTTTTCATAAAAAATGTTATTCAAAATGAACAAAGAAATATTTAAATTTTCTTGGCTTTAATTTCCATTATATTAAATAGCAATAGATAGAACCCACATAAACAAAAGCTCTTTTGGGTGCTTGATAATCCATGAGTCTCCAATTGGACTCATTCACCAAAGGTTTGCTAAGCACCTTCTCAGTGCCAGAGCCTGGACTGGGTTCTTTACGGCGCAGAGCGAGCACTCACTTCATAAGTGACACAACACACCCAGTTCCATCTGCCCTGAGACTCTAGCTAAATCTGATCCCCCCCCCGCCCCCCGAGGCAGGTAACCCCACAGAAGCTTCAGGTTATTTGGTTTATAGCACTGAAAGCCTTGGCTACTTTCCCTCCTCCTACCCCTGAGATGTTGGAATTCCCCAGTTGTTCACAATCATGTTGCCGCTGCAGTCATCTACCGACCTCAGGGCACAGAGCCCGGGAAGATTCCAATCAGTTCCAGTGGCATCTGTGCTCCTAGTTTCAGTCAGTTCAGTTGCTTAGTCATAGGAGAAAAATGAAAGCAGATCACCTCTGTGCCCATGTTTAATTGCCAGTCAGGTTCAACTAGTTGCCACTGCAGAAACTTTGACTTGAATGCTGCTCCCACTTAGCCATATTCCCCACTGTTTTTAGGACCTAAAATGTGACCCCAGAGAGCTGTAGTTATTAAGATTATGGGACTCTTCACAAACACCAACATAAGATCACTGTTCAACTCATCTGAGCACATGGGCATTATTGGCCACTGAGAGGACTTCCTGATACACTCAGAGCTGTCTTTAATTCATTCCACAGATGTTTGGTTCACCACACTTTTCCGAAGGTCTCCTGTATGCCAGACTCTGGGAGAGGTACTCTATCCAAATATATGCTGAATCCATCAGTGATATTTTCTTCACCTAATTCTTATAACAGCCCTGACAGTTAATGACATCACCTTTGTACAGACCCAGCATACAGATGGATTTCAGTGCTAATGCTAATGCTGCTTGGCCGCTGGTGCCATTTGAAACCTAAAGGATGGTGGTAACAATGACAAGAGGGACATGGACTTTGTGGGCTGCCTATTTATGGGGAGTGACATCACTCCATGGGTTCCCTATCTATCTATCATCAATCTCTACCTATCTATTAATAGAAATGTCTACTAAATGTCTATTAAACATTAGACACACACACACACACACACACACACACACACACACACACACATATATATATATATATGTTGTTCTTTCATTTGATATTCCCAAGAATGAGTATTACACCCATCTTGTAAGTAAGGGAGGGCTCAGAGACCAAAACTTTGGTTAAGTCACTTGTCTGAAGTCATAAAGCACCTAAGTGGTGGGCCGTAGCTTCCTGCCCAGTCTTGTCTGACTTCTATGAGCTTTCTTGATAGAGTCCCCAAACCCTATCCTATAGCCTTCTCTGACCCCTCAGTAGCCATCTCCCTTGCATGCCCCTAAGCCAAAGAAGCCCGGAGTGAAAAACAAAAGACTGGGAAGCTTCCTCAGAGCCCACCCAAATCTGCCGTGGGTCCCGCTCCCAAGCCTTGAAGACTCACGGGGAGAATCTGCTCCCTCTGCCCCATGGTAGCTCTTCTGAAATATGAAGAAAAGACGTGGCCCCTGTAGCTCACGTCTGCCATTAACAAGCTGGGTGACCTTGACTATTACTCCCTCTAAGCCTCGGTTTCCTAGCCTATTGACTGAGAAAATTGGGTTAATGATCTAAATTTCCTTCCAGCTCTAAGATTCTGTGATTCTAGATATAAAAGAAGTCTTCTTAGTGAAAACCAAAGTACACTGATTTGAATTTCCAAGGTCAGAGAGCACGCTTGTGAATTAGCTGATCTGTTGAAGGCACAGATATTTGTCAGGAGATAACCTCTTGAAGAGCTGAAAGCCAAAGCAATCTGACTCCGCACCACTTGAGCAAAGTTGCAAAAATGGCAATGCAAAATGTTAAGCCCAATTCGGCTGCCACCCCTCTCCAACATGACTATTATGAATGTCATTTGCCAACTGGCTTCACATGAGCCCTCGCAGGCAAAGCACTTGCTAGTGTGAGGGAGGGAAAGATGTATTGACCTGGAAAAGGGACAATCTAAGTTCGGGTCTCGGTTCAGCCACTTTGGGGCTGTTTCACCTCGGACCAGTTTTTTCACCTCTTTCAGCTTCAGCTTCTTCATCTATAAAATGGGATGACAATTCCTGTCCTGTGTGGCCTTCACTAGATTTTTGTGCAGTTTTAATGAGATAGTGGCTGTCAAAATGCCTTAAAAACTATAATGTCATCAACGTGAATTTTACCTCACGAATTACTTGAGAACAAGAGCTAAGATATCACCAGGCCCAAGGATTCCCAGAATTCAGTGCGACTAGCTAAACAGGGAGGTAACCCATCACACTTCAAATTTCCCCTTTTAGCATTTTGGAAAAAGCCAAACAATAGAATATTCCCAGAAGAATACAAAGATGGGAGCTCGTAACTGAGGCAAGCACTTGATTTAAGAGTAGGATTTGGTTTGGTCATGATCACAAACGATGCACTTACCTTGTGTGCCCAGAACCAGAGGAAGGTGCTTTCAAGCTCAGCCAACCTTGATAGTTCCTGAAAGGGCCAAGTCTCTCCATTGTTGGCTGCTCAATGGCAAGTGGTGAAAATGTGCTTGGTGGGTAGAAAACAACACCAGTCTCCCATGGAGAGGAGGGTAGCATTATCCAGCCTAGTCATCTTCCTGAGCCAGGTTCCCTCATTTCTTGCCCAGAGTGGTCTCTGCAGAAGCCCCAGGGAAACAGGCTGTCAGTCCTGGGCTCAAGCAGCTGGGTGATTCTTAAAATGTCATCTGTTCTCACCAAAGCCTGAGGAACTACGAAGAGCAGAATTGGCTAAATTGACCAGATTGTCTTTACTGTATGACTCATTCCTTTCACCAGGAGACTCACAAGTAGATTACCATAGGAAGAATCCTTTTTGTAGGTATTCCTCTGGTCTAGGCAGCCAAAGCAACCGGGACTGAAGCAACTTGAGGGACGTGGGTAACCAGTGGCCAAGTGGGTGGGGAGACATACAGACAGGCGGGCTGCTGGGTGGATGGGCTGCCAGGCGAGGACTCTGGCTTGGTAACCAGCAACCTGTTGAGAATGGGAAGGAGAACAGTGACCAGAGGGAACCAGTTGGCCAGGAGGGAAGAAGACGTAATCTGACTAAACTCTATCATTTGCTCACAGATTGAAATCTAGTCTAGATATTTGCAGTTGTTGAAAATCTTCAGAAATTTCGAAGAGCAAGAGGAGTACTAGGTGTCACATTTCTGTTCTTTATCATGTCCTGAGAGCTAGAAGAGCTAGAACTTCGGTCTGCTGAGCCTGGGCCATTGGTAAGCTGGCTCAATAGATCTCTGCCCAATGACACTGGCTAGTCAGACTCCACATCATTCCCTGTTTTCCAAGCTCTAGCCAAAAAATCTCCAGCTCCTTAAAATATCAGCAAGAAGCTAGTCTAGTTGCCTCATAAAAAGCGTCTCCTGACCATAAGCTCCTGAGAGGCACACTGCCCCATGCCCAAATCAGGTCTAAGCCCTCAGGATGATAGTGGCCTTTGCATTTTTTCTGTTGTTTGGGCCTTGGTCGCCCATGGTAAAGCTGCTAATAATACTATAGAGTACCTAAGGATTGTCTACAGTGCCTCCTGGATCATTATTGCCTATAATCTCATGACATTTCCTCAAAATTCAATGTCTCTAACTAAATTCATTATCTTCACTTCCACACTTACCCACTCCCACATCTGCTTCTCTCTACCTCAGTGGACTGTTGGTGAGTGCTATGCACCAATATGCTCCTAGAATTCCAAACCAGAAACCTGGGAGGCAGACTAAATTTCACCTTGGATATAAAGCTAATAATGACTACCACTTATCGAATGTCTACCTTGTGCTGGGCCCAGGGCTAAGTAGTTTATGTGCATTTTGGTTAGCTGGTCCTGTTGACCTTATCTCCTTAATATCACATGAAACTTGTCGCTGCATAGTTCAGCCTAGCACCATCTCTTGTCCGGGCACTTGCAGCGACTTCATTCATTTATTTATTCAACCAATATTTGTTGAGGCTCTGCCGTGTCCTAGGCATCGGGCTGAAGATTCAATGGTAAGCAAAACATATACAATCCCTCCTCCCATGGAGCTTACATTCTAGAAGAGAAAGAGTTAAGCCATTTTTCCAATCCATTCTCACACTACAGTCAACTTGCTGTTTCTAAAACACAGATCTAACCTTTCAGACCACTACCATGCAATCTTCAGGAAAAGGTCCAAACTTGTTAACTTGGCATTCAAGGCTTCACAAGCCTTTCCCAATTTTCCTCTCCAAACTCAATATCCAGCCCCCTCCCTAAGACAGATGGGGACACACATACACACACTCACATCCCTCCTTTCTGCTCCTAACATCCCATCAACTAGCCAGACTTGACTGGATCCATGTTCTCCTCACATTTCATGCATTATCACACTTGCATGACTTCAGAGTTCCTCTCTGAAAACTAGTCCCTGGGGGTTCTCCCCACCCCAAAGGTTAGTGTCCCATGAAACAAGACGGCCCATCATGGGGCTGAATGTTGGAAGAAAGCCTTTGCACTCCTTACTTCCTCTGCCTGTAATACCTTTCCCCTCTTCACCTGGCGAACTCCTACTTATCCTTCAGGTCCCAGTTGGATGGCTCTTCCTTGTGAAGGCCTTCAATGTCCCCTCCTGCCTTCCTCTGCAGCCCCGTACTGGATGAGATACCCATCCTTTGTGCGTCCCTGCTGGTCCCACTATCATTGTTTACTGTCTGTCTCCCCCTGAGGGCAGAGGTCTCATCTGCTTTATTCACCACTCTATCCTTAGTGTCTGCCACAGGGTTGACACTGAGTGAATAAATTGTTTACTGGATAAAGGAATGAATGAATGAATCTTTGAAAAAAAAAAAGAAGTGAAAGAAGTCCTAACCGAATGGATTGATATACTATGTCCACGCTTTGAAAGACAATATTGTTAAGATGTCAGATCTCCCCAAATTGATCTGTAGATTCAAGGCAGTCACAATACAAATCCCAGAAAACTTTTTAGTAGATATAGCAGATGTTAAAAAACCAAATTCTAAATTATATATAGATAAAGAAATTAGAATAGCCAAAAATATTTAGAAAAAAAAGAATAAAGTCAGAGGACTGACATTATCTGATTTCAAAGGCCCATGGAATATATACCAAGACAGAATATACCCTGGGCCACAGGGAAAACCTTAACAAATTTAAAAGAATTAAAATCATATATAGTGTATTCTCTGACCAAAATGGAATCAAACTAGATCTCGATAACAGAAAGATAATGGGGAAGTCTGTGAACACACAGAAGCTAAACAACACACTTCAAAAGAATCCATGGGTCAAAGAGGAAGTCTCAGGAAAATTAGAAAATACACTAAACTGAATGAAAATGAAAATACAACATACCAAAATGTGGAGGACATAGCTGAAGCAGTGCTGAGAGGGAAATTTATGTACTAAATGCATATAGAAAAAGAGGAAAACTCTCAAATCAATAATCTAAGCTCCCACCTCAAGAAGCTAAAAAAACAAGAGTGAAACAAACTCCAAGCAAACTGAAGGAAGGAAATTATAGAGATAAGAGCAGAAATTGATGAAATTGAAAACAGAAAAAAAAAGAGAAGTCAATGAAAAAAGAATTGGTTCTTTGTAAAGATCAATAAAATTGACAAACTTCTAGCAAGACTGACGAAAAAATATAGACACAAATGACCAATATTAGGAATGAAACAGAGATATCAAAATAGACCCTACAGACATCAAAATGATAAGAAGGGCGTACTATGAACAACTCTACACACGTATATTTGATAATTTAGACAAAACGGACCAGTTCCTTGAAAAACACAAAAAAAACCACAACTCATCCAATATGAAATATGTAACTTGAATAGTCCTATAACTATTAAATAAATTAAATTTCACTGGAAAATTTTACTGGAAAAATTTACCAAACACTTAAGGAAGAATTAACACCAATTCTATACAATCTCTTCCAGATAATAGAAGAGGAAAAACACTTTCTGATTAACTTTATGAAGCTAGTGTTACCATGATACCCAAACCGGACAAAAACATTACAAGAAAATAAAACTCTAGACAATATCCTTCATGAGCAGAAACACAGAAGTCCACAAAAAAATAATCGCAGACTGAATTCAGCAAACATTAAAAGAATAATACAATGTGAGTAAGTGGGAAGACAGTGAACCTACAAAGGAAACAGGGAAGGAGAGAAAGAGATGGGAAAAAAAGACAGAAGAACACTATGGCTTACATGCCAAAGGAAAACCCTCAGGAGAAGGGGTATTAGTCAAGTTCATCGACTGTTGCAGAGAAGTCAAGCAAGATGAGAAATGAAACATTGCATAGTGACAAGGATGTCGTTGATGAATTTGGTAAAAGCGGTGTATGAGAAGTGTTGGAGACAGGAGCCAGATTGCAGTGGGAGGGGAGTGACTGAGAGGTAAGGAAGTAGAGACATTGAGTGTAGACAACTCCTTCCGGAAGGAAGGCTATGAGAGCAAGAGAGAGAGAGTTCATTAGCTTGAGAGGCAGCTGAGATAAGGATAAGAGGAGGGATTTTTCATGCAGGAAGATTTTTGGACATATTTATATTTAATTGCTGCGGCAAAAGAGACAGGCCAGAGGAAGAGGTTATTCCCACACATGACAGGGAAGAACTGATGAAGAGCCAGATCCTCGAGAAGGAGAAAGAGATGGGATCCACGGCACAAGCAGAGAGGTTGGCCTTAGCCTGGGGAAGGAACCCGTATTCTCGATCGTAAGAAAGAACAACACGGGTTTGAGTCGTGGACTATCTTGTGACTTTGGGCAAGTTATATGACTTTGTTAAACTTCAGCTTCCCCATCTGTAAAGTGCTAATACATATATCTAACTTCTGTTTGTCCTGTCAAAATGCTACCCTCAGTCCTATTGGATTAAGAATCTACCTCATATATGAAGCCAGACCAAAAAGAGCTCACCTGAACTCTGTCCTCTGACAGACGTCCATCGATGTGATATGGTGGTTAAAGGGCTATCCAGAGTGTGACCTTGGACAAGCTACTTAACTTCTCAAAGTCTTAGTTTCCACATTTGTAAAATGGGGATGATATTAGCTCTAACCTCACAAGGTTACTGTGAGGATTAAAGGAAGTAAGACTTGTGAAGTACTTAGCATTGCTGACCTATTGTAAGTGTTTGATAAATTGCAGGTATAACCTCCAACGCAGAAAATAACTTGAGAGGAAGATTTGTGTTTTGCTCATCATAGCATATCTCACAGGACCTGTTATGGAGTTGTCACTCAGAAGATATTTGCTAAATTGAACTGTATTTCACAGAGCGACAGACATCCAGAGAACTAAGTGATTATCTAAAGTCACAGAGTGGGTTAGAGACACGGCTGGGACTAGACGCCAAGTCTACTGTCGCCTAGTCTAGAGAGAGCTCTCTCTAGCACATTACACAGTGGAGGGTGACATGCACACAAATGTCTGAGAACACAGCTACCGTGTAGGACGACATAATTATGTATAAGTAAAGACCCACTTAGTAGAATAGAAAGAGACTTTTAGTTTCATTCGCTAGCGGAACCTCATAGACAGGCCGTTCCCAATTGCTGTTTTCTGTTCTAACATTTCTATGATCTAATAGCTTTGAAGTTTCCCCTTTTAGTCTTTCAAAGGAAAAAATTGCACTTTTATACATTTAAGTTCTTATTCATCTCACAATTCTCTATGGCTTCAGGCAAATTTAATTGTTAAAATTAGCTCATGGAGAGTTGAGAGCAACGGTGATCAAGTTAAATTGATATTGCATGATCACTGTTTAATTAGATGTTGCTGTAAAATCCTTGTTAATTACAACGTTGGTATCTTTACAAAATTATGATTCACTTTTTTAATATCTCAGAGGAAATTAAGACAATGTATCTTGGGACCAGGAGTCAGATAAAGCCCTGAAAAGGTTAAAAACCCGAGGAAGTGTACACAAATATGCCTAACTGATTTTTAGTAAATGCTCAGAATAAATCCAATAGAGGAAGGACAGCCTTTTCAACTAATGGTGTTGGGGCAGCTGGACACCCACAGGCCAAAAATGAGCAGAGACCAAAACCTCACACCTTATACAAAAAGTAACGCAAAACGGATCATGAATTTAAATGTAAAACATAAAACTATAAAACTTTTAGAAAAAATAGCACAAAATCTTTAGGATTTGGGACTAAGCAAAGTGTTCTTAGACTTGATACTAGAAGGACGATCTGTAACAAGGAAAAATCAATAAATTGGACCTGATGAAAATGTAAAAATTTTTCCCCACAAGAGCTCCTGTGAAGAGCATTAAAAGACAAGCAGCAGACGGGAAGAAAATATTTTCAAATCACATATCCGACGAAGAACTTGTATCTAACATGTGTGAGGAACTCTCAAAATTCGATAATGAAAAATAATGAGCCAATTAGAAAATGGGCAAGAGTCATGAAGATATATTGCACCAAAGACAGTGTACAGATTTCAAAAAGCACATGAGAAGATGCTCAATGTAATTAGCCATCAAGAAATGCAAATTAAACCACAATGAGATATCACTACACACCTATCGGAACGGCTAGAATAAAACTAGTGACACCGTGAAATACTGGGGAGGATGTGGAGAAATTCGGTCACTCATACACTGCTGGGAGGAATGTAAAATGGTACAACCACTCTGGAATATTCTTAGGCAGTTTCTTATAAAACTAAACATGCAACTTCCATACAACCCAGCAACCGCCCTCTTGGACATTTATTCCAGAGACTTTAAAACTTATGTTCATACAAAACCTTGTACACGAGTGTTTATAAATGTTTTATCTGTAATAGTGCCAAACTGAAAACAACCCAGATGTCCTTCAACGTGTGAAGTACCAGCCATAACATAGGATTCCACTCCCCAATAACAAGGAGTGAACTAATGATACATGCAACAACCTAGATGAATCTCCAAAGAATTATGCTGAGTGAAAAAGTCAATTCTAAAAAGTTACATACTGTATGATTCCACTTACATAACATTCTTGAAATGACAATGTTACAGAGATGAAGAGCAGATTAGTGATTGCCAGGGGTTAGGGATGAGACGAGAGTGTAGACAGTGGAGGGAGGTGAGTGTAGTTATAAAGGGCAATACGAAGGATCCTTGTGGTGATGGAAGAACTGTTCAGTTGATGGTGGTGGATACACGCACCCGTCCAGGGTATAAAATTGTGTAGAATTTAACACACACACACACACACAAGAGAGCACAAGTAAAACTTGAAAACTGAATAAGATCAGTGGATTGTATCCATGTCAATGTCCTGGTTGTAAAATTATACTATAATTTTGGAAAGTGTTACTATTGGGGAAACTGGACAGAGTTTCCGGACAGATCCCCAATACGAGATCTCTGTGTTATTTCTCAAAATTGCACGGGAATCTACAATGATCTCCTTAAAAAATAAAGTTCCAGCAGGCATTAAAGACCTAAATGTAAGAAACACAACTTTAAAGCTTTTAGAAGAAAACAGAGGAGAATATCTTTATGAATTCATGGAAGGAAAGATTTACAGCATTTTAAAAAGAAGGAGCACAAACCATAAAGTCAAAGATTGATACCTGTGACTGCATTTAAGTAAAAATTCTGTGCGCCAAATACCGTTAAAAATATATAAAGACAAGCTACCGAGTGCTAGAAGATATGTGCAGCACAGGTGTCTGACAAAGGATTGATATCCAGAATATATAGAGAATAGGTCAATAAACTAAAAAAAAAAAAAGATTTTTAGAAAGTGGGCAAGAGACAGGAGCAGGCAATTTCCAAAAGAGGAAACCTGATTGATGTACATGTCAAAATGTACTCAACCATTCTGATCATCCGAGGGATGCCTAAACACCACAAGAAACCATTTCATACCGATCAAATTGGCAAAAATTTAAAGTCTGACGATATCAGGTGCTGATGAGGAAGTGGGACAATTGGGACTCTCATACACTGCTGGTAGTGTGTAATTTAGTGCAAACACTTTAGGAAGCAATTTGGTAATATCCAGTAAAGTTAAAGATGCATATGTTTTGTGACTCAACAATTTCACTCCCGGATCTATAACCCAGAGAGTGGCTTGAAGTATTTTTTGGTCATGAGTTACAGCATGAAATAATTTTAAATTGTAAGCCAATGTATATTTATAATTGAAGCAAAAGTTCCCTGCAAGAATTCATATCCTTCATGCAAAGCCCTCTAATATTTTCAATTTTATTCCACTTCATTTTTTAATGTTCAGCACGATTAATTAAGTTGGTTTCATGATGCACTAATGCAGTGCTTTTCAACCTTGGCTGCATATTACAATCATCTGTGGAGCTATGAACTCTCCATTACCCAGGCCACAACGCCCAAAATTAAATTAGGATATCTGCGGGGTGTGGTCCCAGCATCAGTAGGTGTTCAAGTTCCCCAGGTGATTCCAATTGTAGCCAAAATCGAGAATCACCGCATTGATGGGTCACAAGGTGAACTTTGAAGAACTCTGCTCTAACTACTGAAATTCTATGAAGTCTGTAAGTTGGTTAATAGTATTTTGCCAATTAATGTTTTTGGTTTTGATCATTGTACTATTGTTATGGGATATTAAAATTAGGGGAGGCTGAGTGAACCTTGTATGGGAACTCTGTACTATTTGTGTAACTTTTCTGTAAGTCCAAAATTATTTCAAAATAAAAATGCTTTTAAAAAGAAAAAAAAACTGCCCTAGAGAGATTATTGCACCAGGAAACATGTACGAAAGTGTTCAGAGCCACACTGTAAAAGCAGAAAACTGGAAACACCAAAATGTCCCTCAACAGCAGAAGGGATAAATATACCGTGCCACGTTCCTACAGTGGAATACTATACAGTAGTTAAAATACACGAACAAAAGTATATCTATCAACACGGATAAATCTCAAGAACAGCTAATGAACAAAGCAAGTTGCAGAAGTGTAATTTACAGCATGATACCTTGTGAGGCTTAAAAGTATGCAAAACAAGATTACATATTTTTATGGGTATATACATAATGAGTAAAAAATTAGAGAAATGGGAATGAAAAGCACTATTCAGAATAGCAATTAACTTGAGGAGGAGGCTGGAGAATGACATCGAGGGGGATGGACAGAGAACCTCAATTGCATTTGTACCATTCAATTACTTAAGCCGAGTGGTGGGTATATAAGCTTTGGTTGCATTACTCATCTTTTGTTCATTTGTATGTGTGACATATTTTATAATAAAAAATTAAGCCAAAGGGCTGGCAAATAATCAGGTAGGATAGAAAATAGAAGGCTGAACAGAAACTCTGAGTTTGGAAGCAAGTGAGTGAGAGCAGCACACCATTCCTACTCTCTCCCCAACCGGGGCATCTGTCAATATGCTTGACCACCAGTGCGCATAGAAGACGCCACATGAATGCCGAGCCCTCCAGGCTAGCATTTCATTAGTTATTTGAATAGGAGTAAGCTCACATGTCAGGCCAGTGGTCCCACTTTCAAGACAAACTCCTTGTTGGCATTCTTTTGGGGTAGAGCTGAGACTAGAACACAGAACCCTGGGAACAAGGCCAATCTATGTGATCACCATCCTCATCAACCACAAGCATTTCTGTAGTATAGCCCAATCTCTGGAGACTAAGCCTGGGACAGGAGTAGGGGAAAGCAAGGTGACATTCCTCATCCTTTGAATAAGAACCAGCCCCTGCTAGTGTCGTCAGTAATCAGATGTTTGCCATGACCACTTGGGGTGTAATCACATTACTGACCTCCATTGCTTAGCCAAAATCACTCGCCATCTCACTGAGGGAAGGAATGATGGAGGAGGTGAAGGAGTTGATTTCAGATCTAGGACTACTTTGAGGAGGTGACTCAGGCACCCATCAAGAATTGTGGGCACCTAAGGTCAGTGCGAAGGTACTGAGTGCCTAGGGGACTTTAGAATAGAATAAAGAAAGGAAAATAGGGGCGGCACCGAAGACACATCCCAGCTACTTCCTAATTTAGGCCTGGTCTTGCCTCCCACACTTTCTCCCAGGTAGCATATGGGAAATGCCTCTCAAGCAGGAAGGGTCTGGGGGTGGGGAGGTAGAGTGTGCCAACACCATCCATCCTGCTTCCATGCCCCATGGCAGAGCTTCTCCCCTTCCCCTTGCCCTAGATTTCTTCTTAAGAAAGGGAAACTCATTCCTCACATCTGCTGCCAGGAAAGGCTCCATGGCGATGCCTACTTACAGAATCTTGGGGAGACCCTTTCATAAATGGGTCCATTATGTGAATCTTCCATAGCAAGTCCCATCTGAGTATCTCCTTGTTCAGGGAACAACACTAAATAACTGGGGAGATAGCGAGGATGAGACGGTAGAAGAGATTAAGAAGACTGAGTTGACAAGGTTTGGCTACAGATATGGGGATGAAAGGAAAGTTGTTGAGGATGGGAACTGAAGAAGGTGTTGCAGAGCTTGGCACATCAGTGGGTATCATTTCCTGAGATGCTAGGCAGTGGAGGGGAAGCAAACTTGGGTGGGATAAGATGATGGTGATTTTCATCTTTTACTTGCCCGTACCAGAATGAGTTTGAGGAGTTTGGGGAACAACTGAGTGGAGGTGTCCAAGAGGCGGGTGGCTCTATAGCTCTGGCACTCAGAGGAGAGGTCTGGGCTGGAGAAACGTTTCTGGGCATTACCAGTGTAAGGATGGGAACCGGGGTGTGGACAAGATGGCCGAGGATGGAGAGTAAAGAGAGAAGAGTACTGACCTCTAGAGGACAGAGCAACTTAGGAAACACAGAATATGGTAACTTCCTGTTCAATGCGCACCTTGCTGCTTTCCCTGTAACACTTCTTCGAAAAAGATTTAACTTCCAATATGACATCTTTGCCACCACAACTCCTATATGTTTTGCGCAAATTCAGGCAGTGGAACTTACTGGAGAGGAATTAAGCCAAAAACAATTTGTGAGGAAGACACTGTACTTTGATGAAAAGAAGTTTGTTTGTTTGTTCCCTAAACCACTTTAAACAGCTCTTCATCTCATTTTTCAGGATCAATCTTTTTAGACAAAAATCTATTTGGTCAAACCTTTAGATGCTGGATTGGAAAGGGCTCCTTAACTGATGGGACTGGAGAGAATAATCAGACAGCAATTTCCTGGTTCTGGTTGAAAAATCTTGATGAGCTCAGTAGAGGTGCTTTGACCAACTACACAGAGAATAATTTTATGTCTAAGCTGCTGATGACAGTACATACTTCCCATAATAGGCACTCTAATTGCATGAAATAATGAACTGAGAGGAGGTGAGAGGCTGTTGATGGACTTACTAAAATCTTAGCAACGGCCGAGTGACACTGATTAGGGAGCATTGAGAGGCCATATGACTAAGTCTTTAGCACTTTAAGTTCCTTAGAAGAGCCCCTCCATCACAGCACTAAATTTTACCTCCTTTTTTAAGTGACAAGAGTGCATTAGGAGAGGGTTGTGTAAATCAGAAAACTTACCCTGTCCCAGGTAGCCTCTGCTGATGAATCATTAAGGTGAGGACACTTGATGCAGTCCCTGTTCCAAGAAAGGTGCTTAAAGCCCTTTGATAAAGAAACCCTTCATCACCAGTCTTCTCCCTCTCCTTCCACTTCTAGAACCTTCCGGTTAGGAAGAGACAGGAATGACCACTGAGATGGAAGCCTGTTCTGTACAGTGACTCACTCTCCCTGGAGTCCGGTAACATAGTATGCCTCTAAAGCCTGCTTGTTGGAGGGCCCTGAGAGGTGAGGTGAAAGGAATTTTCAGTAACTAAGAACAGCCATATGTCACACTGTCAGCTCCCAGTGAAAGAAATTTGGGGAAAATCTGCTTTACCTGCTGTATTAGTTTTCTAGGTCTCTTGTCTACCACAAACTGGAGAGTTTAAACAACAGACATTTTTTGTCTCAGTGCTGGAGGCTAGAAGTCCAAGATCGAGGTGTCAGCAGGGTTTCTTCCTTCTGAGGGCTGCAAGGAAAACTCTCTTCCAGATCTCTCTCCTTGGTTTGTAGATGGCCATCTCTCCCAGTGTCTTCACATGGTGTTCTCCCTGTGTGCGTGTCTGTGCCCAATTTTCCCCTTTTATTAGAGTAGGGTTCACACTAATGACTTCATTTTAACTTGATTACCTCTATAAACACATTATCTCCAAATAAGGTCATATTCTTAGGTACTAGGAGTTTGGATTTCAACATCTTTTGGGAGGGGGACACAATTCAACCCATAACACCTGTCAAGTGTGTGATCTGGTCCCTAGGGAGAGTACCATTCTCACATTACAGGGCCTATTGCTTGTAAGAGACTTTGAGACTTGGACCCATGGACTGACAAGGCTACAGGGGCCCCTAGACACATACAGTCCCACAAGCGACTGGTCCAAATTCACAAATCAGTGGCTCAGCTGAGGCCACAGCCCAGTTCTTAGAAAGTGCCAGAACTCTCAGGCAGAGGCCGTGGGGAAGACAGCAAAAGGAGTATCCTTTTCTAAGGACTAACCCACAGGGCGGGAGCCTCCCCAAGGTCTTGCTCTGATGGCGGGTGAGTGGTACTTATGGTCACATTTCTTGATGGTTGTCTGCCCTCTCCCATGTCCTCCTCTGTGCCCTTATGCATTCCTGGTGTCCATGAGCCCTGATAATGAGTTCAACTATAACTAGAAAGTCTTTATGTTTGGAAGTGAATCCGGGCTCAGTGAGCAAGGCCTGGAGAAAAGGATAAGGGAGGACAGAGAAGTGATGAGCTCATAGCCTCCCCTGCCTGCACACGTGCGTTTGTGCAGGGCACTAGCCCCAACATGCAGGGCAGGGCCTTTTGCCAGTAGCCTTATCTATTCAATCCAACTCAACACATATTGACTGAGTGCTGATACACAAAGGATTATGGGCCATGCATAATGGCCCATAATGGAGGGAACTTCGGCAGCTTAGAGCAGGCCAGCGCAATGGGCTCACCTAGAGAAGGCAGGAAAGCGAGGGGAGGGCACTAAAGACATCTGTGCAATTGGCCTTTACTCCTTGTGTACGTGTGGCCCCCCTCCCTAGTCCCTGGCACCACACCTTGGGTAACAGTGCCACAGCCATCGTTATCACTGCGAAGCCAAGTGTAAGGAATTGGCTGAGGTCTTATTCATTCACCCCCTGCCTCCTTCCAAAAAGGGTTCAAGGGGTCTGGTGCAGGTCATTGAACCTTTAAGTTCTCTGCACCAGAGCTTCCCAACCAGTGGGCTACAAATCAGTCACAAGCTGGCATCTATTGATCCCCTCGGCCCTTCCACTGGCTGGCAGAGCCTAGGACAAGGGCTCAGCCCGTGGGAAGGACATTTTGAGTTGTGAACAGCCTCCTTTGCCCAACTTCAGTGTGCTATACAACATTATCATTTTGTAAGTAGGTCTTTATGTGAAAAATAGTTGGAAAGCCCTGGACTATGTGTTGTCCTTGCTTCCTGTGACCATGGTCAACCTTACCCATTCCTACCTCCTCCATACAGTCTCCTCTCATTTCCAGCCCAGCAGTTAGGACATATTAATTTTCCCTTCTCAAGTTTCAGACAAAAATGTACCTATTAATTGCCTTATTCTGAATGTCGGTATTATACCATGTACAGGAGCTGAACAGGAAAAGGGAAAGAACCAACACTTACTCAGAGCATGCTAAGTGCAGAGAATTTACATACATAATCTCACATCACCCCCACCACAGTGACCACCCTTATCAACCACAACTGACAGATGAGAAAACCAAGGCTCAGAAAAGTTAGAATAAATTATCCAGGTTTGTGGCTATGACATGGTAGAGTCATAGAGTATTTGAACTCAGGGTGCTCTTGACCCAAAGCCAACACTCTCTTCATCTCATGCTTGACTGTAGACTTAGCCATGTCTTCTGGTTCATCTCCTTCTACCAGACTGACCATCACTTCCACTTCAGTACCACCACATTGTCTAACAGCGCTAAGGCACATAGTAGGTGCTTCCAGAATGCTTTTTGACTGAGCTTGTCTGTATTTTAACAAGTCTAGCTCCTTCCTCAGGTCTGAAGTGCTCTGTATTGTTTTGCAGCATGACACCATCAAGATTCGATAGCAGCCCAGGCTTCTCACTAGCTTCCGTGGATTGATGTGACCCAGTTCAGTCAAGTCTGTAATTTTCTCATTGGTTTTGATGTCTCCCAAAATGCAAGCGAAGACTTTCAAAAACTAACAACTGAAAGTTCTGTTTGAAATGTTGAAAGTTAGTACACCATAATTAGACATGGCCAAGCAATTTTAGCCCATTTAGTCTTATGGATCTATAACCACCTTCAGGTTACTATCATGACTTTATTTTCTGACCTATTTTTGCATAAAGTTTTAAATTGTTTCCATGTCACTCTGGATTGCTCTGTTGATCCATTAGGAGCTTTTAAACTCCCCATGACAGCAGAGAACACGGGTGCAGCCCTATGTTCTACCGGCACTGGAAATAGTGTGTTGATTTCAAAACACCACCTTGGCAGAAATCGACTGACAAGCCTTAAATCAAAACCTCTCATGAAGTATATTGAAGATGATTAGAGCACTTACCCTCTGAAATAAATACTTCAACTCCATGTAAAATTGGAAAAAAGTGAACCATTTTCAAGATTATTGATATTCAGAAAATCCTTCACAGAGTACTTCGCTGATTCCCCAAAAAACTGTTGCTGGGAGCCCTCATCACAACAGCCTTCTCAACACTGCTCAAGAGGAAGCAGGATGGGGCTGTAGGTAGGGCCCCCTGGGTGACACTGCATATAGTATCTTCTCTTAGCCTAATTCTCAAGCTACAAAATGCGGGGGCAGTGGACTGGTCAGTCCCACATTCTAGCAGTCTTTAAAATCACTACTGTTTTTTTTAATTAGGTTCAAGACTATCGTAATCAAGACAAGTGGTCGTCTAATTTTTGTGTTCATAGCCTACATTTGATTATTACAGTTTTTTGTGGCACATCCTAGGAGATTGAAAGACTCAAAACAGTACCAAACAAGCAAGCAAGAATTACAACACACCAAATCTCAGCATAACAATGCCTCTCTCTGTCTATGAAAGAATCCCCAGGCATTGCTCCAGGCACCCAGCTGCCCTTCAGTCCTGAGTCACTGTGAGGAGAAGTGTTGGGTGCTCTGCCCAGGGTCCATATACTTAGAAAGCAAAGTTCCTGCGTATACCAAAAGCCACTCTGGTTTTCTTTGGTTCATGTCTGATGTTACAGCACACGTGCCTTGCCTTTTCTTTGAAGCAAATTGTATCCCCTCCCCCAACCTTGTTCATTAAGTGCAAGGGGGAGAGAGTAAGAGAGGGAATCAGAGAGGCAACAGGAGATGGGGGTGGGGTGACTGAGAGAATATCATACAGGACTTTTGGTTTTCCCCTGAGAGTGCTGAGCAGAAGAGCGACATGATATAACTTTTACACTTAGAACATTACTCTGGCAGCTGTGCAGAGTACATCGAATGCAACAAGCGCAGAAGCAGGAAGAGCAGGAGGAGGCTACTGTAGTGATTCCGCAAGAGATGCTGCTGATGCGTAGGACTGGGGTGGAAGCAGTGGTGACAGTGAGAAGTGGCTGTATTTAGAAGGACATGTAGACAGATTTTGTTGATGAGTTAGATTTGGGTTACGAGAAAGTGATATCAAGTTAAACTACAAGGTTTTGCCCTGAGCAACTGCTATTTACTGAGATGCAGAGGGCTGCAAGAGGAGTAGGTTCAAGGGAGAAGATCTAGGGTTTGATTTGAGATGTCTACTGCACACCCCAGTGGCTATGCAAAGTTCACAGTTGGGTGTACAAGTTTGGGGTTCAAGGGAGTGGTCTGGGCTGAAAAAGTAAATTCGGGAGGAGCACATACATGGTTTTTAAAGCGATGATTTTGAATGAGATCAGAAAGGCAATGAGTGATAGGGAGGGAGGTAAGGATGCCTGAGGAATGAGTCTTGTGACCCTGTAACTTGTATTAATCACCACAAACCCTAAGTCCTTCCTTTCCCTCCCTCTCAAGGTGCAGCTAGGCCAGCAACAAACCTTGTTAGCACCACCTTCAAAAAATATATATATCAGAATCCTAAAATTCATATGGGGCAACAAAAGACCCTGAATTGCTAAAGCAATCCTGAGAAAAAAGAACAAAACTGGAGGCATCACAATCCCTGACTTCAAAACATACTACAAAGCTATAGTAATCAAAACAGCATGGTACTGGTACAAAAACAGGTGCACAGATCTATGGAACAGAATTGAAAGCCCAGAAATAAAACCACACATCTATGGACAGCTAATCTTCGACAAAGGAGCTGAGGGCCTACAATGGAGAAAAGAAAGTCTTTTCAACAAATGGTGCTGGGAAAACTGGAAAGCCACATGTAAAAGAATGAAAATTGACCATTCTTCTTCACCATTCACAAAAATAAACTCAAAATGGATCAAAGACATAAAGGTGAGACCTGAAACCGTAAGGCTTCTAGAAGAAAATGTAGGCAGTACTCTCTTTGACATCAGCATCAAAAGGATCTTTTCAGACACCATGTCTTCTCAGACAAGGGAAACAATAGAAAGAATAAACAAATGGCACTTCATCAGACTAAAGAGCTTCTTCAAGGCAAGGGAAAACAGGACTGAAACAAAAAAAACAACCCACTAACTGGGAAAAAATATTTTCTAGTCATACATCCGACAAAGGCTTAATATCCATAATATATAAAGAACTCACATAGCTCAACAACAAAAAATCAAACAACCTGATCAAAAAATGGGCAGGAGACATGAATAGACATTTCTCCAAAGAAGATATACGGATGGCCAATAGGCACATGAAAAGATGCTCATCATCGCTGATCATCAGGGAAATGCAAATCAAAACTACACTAAGATATCACCTTACACCCATTAGAATGACAAAAATAACTACAACTAATAGTAACAAATGTTGGAGAGGTTGTGGAGAAAAAGGAACCCTCATACACTGCTGGTGGGAATGCAAACTGGTGCAGCCACCAGTACGGAGTATGGAGATTCCTCAAAAAATTAAAAATAGAACTACCATACGACCCAGCTATCCCACTACTGGGTATCTATCCAAAGAGCTTGAAGTCAGCAATTCCAAAAGTCCCATGCACCCCAATGTTCATTGCAGCACTATTTACAATAGCCAAGACGTGGAAGCAACCTAAGTGCCCAGCAACAGACGAATGGATAAAGAAGATGTGGTATATATATACAATGGAATACTACTCAGCCATAAAAAAGAACAAAGTCGTCCCATTTGCAACAACATGGATAGACCTTGAGGGAATTATGTTAAGTGAAATAAGCCAGATAGAGAAGGACAATCTCTGTATGACTCCACTCATATGAGGAATTTAAAAATGTGGACAAAGAGAACAGATTAGCGGCTACCAGGGGAAAGGTGGGGTGGGGGGTGGGCACAAAGGGTGAAGGGGTGCACCTACAACACGACTGACAGACAACAATGTACAACCGAAATTTCACAAGATTGTAACCTATCATTAGCTCAATAAAAATTAAAAAGAATAGAAAACAAAAAAATTTAATCAATAAAGCTGGTTTTCAAAAAAATATATATATACACATATATCAACATAGCCATGCCTCTCTGCCCTCTGCAAGATAGAGGTCCGGCCTCTCAGTACAACACAGAGAGTTGGTGTCTTTGGATCACGACACTAGAGGTGATTTTAACTTTTGTTTTTGCTTATTGCTATTTTCTAAGATTTCCTCCACAAACTATCTCCTACCTCTCTAAATCCTTGTGATTCAAAGTGTGGTCCCCAGATCAGCAACATCAGTGTTATCTGGAAATTCAGGCCTGATCTCAGACCTACTGAATCGGCAGTTGAAGCAGCTTTCCATGCGATTCTTGTAAACACTTAGTTTGAGAAGCACTAGCCCAGTCTCCTGGCACTCCTGCCTCCCTCCTCACTCTCATCCACCTCTTGTGACTTCCCCACACATCTCAGGATGCCCCCTGCCTGCAATCTCATGGCTTCTCCCCACCATCCAATCTGGCCTTTTGTCTTTACTCCTCATCTCAGAAGAATAAACACTGAGGGGAAATAGTAGGTTTATGATAGGCAAAAAGTTAATGTTCTTATATAAAGATCTTAAAATCAATGGAAAAAAGACTGACACCCTATAAACATGATTCAAAAGGCATAAATGAGAGAAAGAAAATGGTCAATGACATTTGAAAAAAGTGTAAACCTCATTAAAAATCAAAGAAATAAAAAATATAGCAAAAGTGACATATTTCATTAGTTATCTATTATTGTATAACAAATTCCTGCCAAACTGACTGGCTTACAGAAACAGTGAATATTGATAATCTCCCAGCTGCTGTGGGTCAGGAATTCGGAGTGGCTCACCTGGGCGGTTCTGGCTCAGGGTCTCTCTGACAAGATGTCTGCTGGGACTGTAGTCATCTTGAGGCTTAAATGAAACTGGAGGGCTTGCTTCCAAGGTGATTCACTCACATGGCTGGCAAGTTGATGCTAGTGGTTGGCAGGAGGGCTCAGTTCCATACTACAAGGACCCCCATAGAGCTGCTTGAGTACCCTCAAGACAGGGTGTTGGCTTCCTCCAGAATAAGTAACCCGTGAGCAAGGCATAAGTAGCAAAGCTGTTTATGATCTAGTCTCAGAAATACTTACCTTATATATACAATGGAATATTATGCAGCCTTGAAAAGGAAGGAAAGCCTGCCATTTGCAACAACATGGATGAAGCTGGAGGACATCATGCTAAGTGAAAAAGCTAGACATAGAAAGACAAATACTTTATATGTAGAATCTAAAGTAGTTGAACTTATAGAAGCAAAGAGTAGAATGGTGGTTGCCAGGGGCTGGGGGGTTGTGGAAATGTGGAGATGTTGATCGAAGGGGACAAAGTTTCAGTTACGGAAGATGAACAAGTTCTGGAGACCTAATGTACAGCTATAGCAATGTGACTATAGTTAACAATACCGTATTGTATAAGAAGGTAGATCTTTTTTTTCCTAAAGTTTGGCCCTGAGCTAAGGTAGATCTTTTTCTTTTCCCCTAAAATTTGGCCCTGAGCTAACGTCTGCTGCCAATCTTCTTTTTTTCTTCTTCTTCTTCTCCCCAAAGCCCCCAAGTACATATTTGTATATTCTAGTTGTAGGTCCTTCCAGTTGTGCTATGTGGGACACCGCCTCAGCATGGCCTGACGAGCGGTAACATGTCCGCACCCAGGATCCGAACCGATACAACCCTGGGCCACCGAAGTGGAGTGTGTGAACTTAACCACTCAGCCTGAGGCCAGCCCTAAGAGGGTAGATCTTAGGTGGTCTCACAAAAAAGGTAAATATGTGAGGTGATGGAGGTGATCGTTAATTAGCTTGATTATGGTGATCATACGATGATACACACAATGTATATATATGTCTGTACATATATATGTATACATGTATATATGTATATGTGACATGTATACATATGTCACAATGTATACATATAAACATCAAATTGTACGTCTTAAATGTATGCAATTTTTATTTTAATTATGCCTCAATACACTAGAAAAAAAGAGAAAAATATCCAAAAAATTAATTTAACTTAAGTAAATTTTTTAAAAAGAAGTACATACTTGCCCCTTCTGCAACATCTTCCAGGACAGCCCTATTTATTATGAGACGGGTCCACACGAGGGGGTGAGGATCATTGGGGCTGTCTTGCAGGCTGGCCACCAGAGATATTTTTACCCGGCCAGTACTTTGAAATGACTCGGTATCAGCAAGAGGGGGAGAAAAGGGAAACTCTCACACACTGCTGGTTGGCATTTAGCCTTAAAACGTGCATAACCTCTGACCCAGCAATTTTCATTCTAGGAATCTGTCCTAAGGAAGTAGTGATGGATATGCAAAAAGACTTAAGCGTAAGGAGCTTCATCACAGTTAATAATAGTGAGATGTTTGCCACAACTTAAATTTCCATACTAGAGAATTGGCTAACTAAATTAGGGTATGCCATACAATGGAATGTTATGGAGAAGAATATTTAATGACATGAAGAAATATTCATTGTGCATTGTTAGGTTTGTTTTTTTTTTTTAAGGAAGCAACAAATCAGTCACTATACGAGAACATTTTTAAAGCATTTGTGTGTACATATAGATAGATGATAGACAGACAGACTGAAAGGACATACTTCAAATGTAAGCAATGGTTATCTCTGGTGGTGCTATTACAATGTTGGGTTTGGGGGTGATTTTTGGAAGTAGTAATTGTTTTCTACAATGAATACATATCCTCTGATAACAAGAAAAAAATGGCATATTTTAATTTTTGCAAAAGGCTCAGCCCAGGCATCAGCCCCTCCCAGAAGATTTCCCGAATCCCTAATTTGCTGCTCTTGCCCTCTAGCCTAAGTTAGCTGCTTCCTCCTCATGCACCCAAAGCAACCTGTCCATACCTCCTTTGGTGCACTTCCCACGTAGTGTTGGCCTACCTGTCTATGCCTCTGTCCTTCCGCCTCTTACCACACTCAGATGGTGCCATGTCTTATCCGTCTTCATACCCCTGTCGCCTCATGCCTGAATGCCACGTTGGCATTCAGTGTGGTTTGTTGAACTTAAGCGAATGGCACTGCTCAGCAAAGCCAAGCCAGCTGGTGTGTATGGGTTGGGTTCCATTACAACTCTGCAAGGCGCTCCTGGGAGGAGCAAGGGCGTTGCAGATGGTGTGGGGTAAGTCAGCTGTGCTTCTGGCACCTTCCTTTGGAATGGCTCCAGAATCAAGGAGAGGCCGTTGCACAGTACCTATTTAGTGGTTCTCTTAGAGAGAGAACTGGGAGAAAAATGGGGAGATGTTATTAATCCTACTGTTTAGTTTCAATACAGTAGACTGAGCCACAAATTTAACCTGAGCTTCATTTTGGTAGCCTTTAGTTCTATGCCAGGTTTCATCAATTAAATGATGGCAGGCCAAGCACTTGAGTTGAAGCAGAGATCAAACGAATTCAATTAATAGCGCCTCAGAAATGCACTAAAAATAGTACATGATCCAGTATCTAAGTTGGCTCTTTTACCACCACCATACAAACAGATCAGATAATGCTGTATATACAGGTTCTGAAATACGACTGCCCAGTGCTGCCAAAGCTTCTACATTCCAAACAGCTATGAGCAACTTAATCGAGACGACCTGCATTTGAGATAAGAACATATGGCAAAGTTGAGTTATAAATGTTCTTTCCTTACTGAAAAAACTTGGGACGTTTTAATCAGGTCTTGAATTGCGCTTACGTTACCAAAAGAGAAAACTTACTATTAATGAGGGAGGATGTTTCAAGCTTCTAAGCTTCCTTTCTAGAATAAATGTCATGAAATTAATCAAGGACGAAAGGACCACAGATTATTCATGCCTAAGACTCAATTCTGACTGGATCCATATTAACATCAGAGCAGGGAAGTTTCTTAACATCTGAAATGTGGGGCTGGCTAATGATAAACCCTTTAGTGGTCAGGCAAATTTTCCTTGGGCAAAGGGGCCCGGGAAAATGGTGAGTGTGACGAGATATGCACAGCTCAGCTCAGGAGTCCCGCCTTCGTTGCGCGGGCGTGGCTTGAAGGGCTCAACTCTGATGTGGCTCTGGTTTGCCTGGGTGACCTCAGGCCTGTCCCAGGCCAGCTCTGAGACCCTAAGCCCTCCATCACTAGAGGATTTTGGAATAGACCAGTCATTTTTCCGAGCTCCTCAAGGCTGTGAGCTTCCTGGAAGGATACTCGGAGTCTGCAGGTGGACACAGTGGGTGTGACAGAACATCCTGCAGTCCCCCAATATACGTGTGCATGCACACATGCACACGGACATGCGTGCAGGCACTTCAGCCAGGGTAGCTGTGCTCACAAAACTTTCCCATAATGACCCTCCACATTAAGTTTTGGTAGGAAAAGATGTTCTGTTTTAAAAAAGAAGAACATTAAAAAACTTCTGGACTCATGGAGCTCTAAGATTCTGTGATCTCTTCTGCAACTTTGTTGGTTCCATACTCAGATAAGAAGTCAGTGAAAATATGGCCAGCTGATAAGAATTTGGGTGGCAACTGTTTCTTGCTTGTTTTTGATTTTGATTTTTGGTCTTGTTTGTTTGTTGGTCTGTGTGTTTCCTTTCGAGGTTGCCAATTGCCTCCAAGGCTCCCTTGTACAGAACCAAACAAACTGCTCTGATAAATGACAGCCTGCCACTTTCGTAGTTCTGATTCACTTGGTGTTAGTCACTTTTTCCCCATTGGGAAGATTCGTATTTTCGTGACAAACACTTCATATTAATTTTAAAAGTAGATTCAGTGATGTCATAACTTCTCATTTTGTTCCATCCTGAGCACACAGTCATTCCCTGCGGAGAAGGGGCATGCATTCCACCAGATAATTTCTGTTCTTGATTATGGAGGAGAAAGAGTAATAATATCTTCTTTTTTAGCATATTCCTCTAATTCATAATAAGGGGATTAATAAAAGATTAAGAAATAATGAGGGGGTACTTATTATATTATGAATCATTCTTGTATTTACTGTTGCTTAGTAAGGTAACTTACTAAGTTGGGCAAGGTTAGTAAGGTACTTAGTAAGAAAGAATCTTGGACTTTGAAGGATAAAAAGGTCTTTGGAAGTTTTGCAGCTAATCTCTCATGTTTGGTGGCGGTTAGATATTCAGACTTGGCCTGGGGTGGCGGTGAGATTCACTTCTCAAGTTCACAAGGTGAAGACCAATGTCAGGCCCACTGGGACTCAGGAGCTATGTGGAAAATATGCACAAGGCAAACAGAAGGGCTGTGAGCCAGAAGACACAGACAGGAGGAAAGCTCAGAACCTTTTCCCGGGAAGAGGTTTTCTGTGTTTACAGAAAATCTTGGGTTTCTTTTAAAGTTTGCTTGAGTAGTGACCAATGGAAAGTGTAGGAGAAAGCTTTCTGCTCACCCTCTGACTGTCGGGCCTGCTAAAGTGTTCTGTCTTGGATGTGTCTGTCTGTTCCCAGGCCTGCAGTTACTAAACGTGGTTAACAGACAGCACAGGAGGTAATTGTGCCGTGGCTGGAAGGGTAATGAAATGGGCGCAGACTTGAAGGTGGTTCTATTAGAGGCTCACATTTTTAAATTGCAGTTATTTTCTGCAGAATGTAGCCTTTGAGTGAAATCTGTGATTTCAGAAAGTGAACCATGCTAGCAACAGGAACGGATTTCCATTTTGTTTGGGTACTTTTTCCAGAATCAATTTGAAAATCAGCACCATTAATCAGCAAATAAGAGTAATAATCTAAATAAAGGCACCTTGAATTCACGCCTGGAGCACACAAAACAACTTACAGATGCCATCTGGCTGGCCTTCGTACAAATCCATGTGCAACAGGCGGGTGTTGTTTCCACTCGCCTAGGAGGACATTAAGGCACAAGGTAATTATGGGAATTAGCCCAAAGCATCCCTCGGAACTTGTGATATACTTTCCCTGGTGTCACTGCTTTCCATGAGACATGCCTTTTGAAAATGGAAAAAATAAAAGCAGACAAATTGTCTACATCTAGCTTTAGTCCCTGGGCGCTATCCACTCTTGTATTTCTGAAAATCAAGAAAGAGAAATATATCTTTAAGTAGGAGTTTGTTAATGCCTCTTGTTTTATGAAACAAATTGAGCAACCTGTGCCCACCTCCGTAAATCATCTCTCCACCCTCTCTGTGGGTCCTCCTTCCCTTTCTCTCATTGAAATTGCTGGCAAATTCACTGGAGCAAGGAGCAAAGAATGTCTTAACGAAAGGCAAGGAAATGAGCAGGGTGCATTTCAGCTGTTGCATTAAAATCCAATGTGCGTGTTGGGGGTCGGGGGAGACCTTGGGGGTGGACGGATAGTTAGGAGGGGATTGGCAATATATTGCAGCAGACCTGCTTTGCTGCCTTTCTGGAAAAACAATCCAAAAAGTCTTCTTGGACAGTCTCCCGATACCCAGTGCCACCAGGAGAAGCACCAGGTGAAGTGCTCACTTGGTCCGTAACTCAGAGACAACACAGGTTTGTAGCTAAGCCATGATGTTCACATAGAATGCAGGCTTCAAGTTTCCCTGAGTTCAAAGGCGGCCTTCAAAAGTCCGGGTAAGAGCATCTCAAATCCCTCCCACTGCCCTTCCTTCCACCACCCTCTCACACGCGAGCCCGTTCATTCAGTCATTCTTCCTCTTCCTGATCCTTGTGGGTCGGCATTCAGCAAACATTCGTTACATGTCTGTTATGCACTAGGTGCTGTTTCCAACTGCTGAAAAGTTTCTGATTATAAAACAAGTGCTTGTCAAAACACACATTTCCTTCAGGCTATCGTGTCTACTCAGGATGCTCCGTCATCCTGCCACAGTTCACTACCCAATCTTACCTTGCCCTAGTCTCCCATGGTTCAGATCGGCTGGGCTCCTTCTTATTCCTTCAATACGCCAGGACCATGCCCTGTTAAATAAAAAGTCTCTTACCCACTCCACCCACCACCAAGCCACCTTCTCTATCAGATAATCACATCCATGCATCAAGAAGCTCACTGCCACCCGAGCCAGATGGTACCAACGCTGGGCATCATGGCGGATCAGAAAGAATTTCCTTGCATTGGGCCAAAATCTACCTTCCCTACACCATTTACACAACCCCGAACACCGAGATGCTAGTTATCAATGCTGCTGTCAATAAGAATGTTTGGTACTGAAAGAAACACGGCAGCTTTCTCCCACGTAACTCCACATCCAGGATAACTTGCCGAAAAGGTAAGCAAGGGATAATTTTCTTTGTGTGTTTGTTTTCCTCGTTCTTTCTTTTCTTTTCTATATAACTCACATTTAAATTACTTGCTGGGGGAGGAATATAAATGAGGCTCAGTTGGACCTTCAAAAAGCAATTTAATTAATTTTGTTATGTGCTGTGGAAATAAGCTTTTAGAGATGATTCAAAACACTTATGTGCAATTGTCTAAAAATAATCAAACAAGGCAAATTCCTGTCTGGGTTTTGTTGGTATGGAAATACTGAAATAACAGGAAGATATTTTAAAATATAAAATAATGTAAAGTTTGTGTTTAACATTAAAGAGGAAAAAAACAAAGTGGAGTTTTAGCTGCGTGTACATCCAAGGTAAACAAAAGCAAACGTGTGGCCCACGGAAGACAAGGTTCAGTTTTAACAGCCCCGTTCTGACCTAGGAGAGGACACACCTTCCATTCCAGCCTTTGAACTTGCCCTTGCTGCATCCCAGTTTTCTATCAAATGAGGATGAATTCTCATTTGATCTCCGGGGTTGAGGGTCAAATGGAAAAGTGGGTGTGAAAGCACTTTGTAAACTGCAAAATCCTGAACCCATAACATAACTTTGTTCCACTTACTCATGAATGACTCTATTTCTTCTGAGTAGAAAATAATACTCTGGGTTATAACTCTTTTAAGCAAAAGCACTGCCTCTGCTTTATTTTCTCACCTCTCTATTACTCGGAAATATGGTGAAACAGTGAGGACATTGAGACTTGCTCCTCACCTCTACACCAAAACTATGTCTGCCCCATCTCCAGTAATGAAACCCAGTTGTCCAAGCCAGAAACCTTGGAGTCCTTCTTGATTCAACTCTTTCCTCCAACATTGAAACCATTGGCTCATCCTTCAAAACATACCCAGAATGCAACCACCTCCACTCCGTGCAACACCTCTGGTCCAAGCCCCCATCATTTCATCCTTTTCCTCCTGGATGGTGACACTGGCCACTGGCCTCCTAAGTGGTCACCCCAGATCCCCTCTTGCCCCTTCCAATCCAATCTTTTTATTTATTTATTTTTTGAGGAAGACTGGCCCTGAGCTAACACCCGTGCCCATCTTCCTCTACTTTATATGTAGGATGCCTGCCACAGCATGGCCTGGCAAGCAGTGCCATGTCCGCACCCGGGATCCGAACCGGCGAAACACGGGCCACTGAAGCAGAACGTGCACCCTTAACCACTGCGCCACCAGGCCAGCCCCCAATCTTTCTGTTTTTAAGTTTATACTTGAGGTAGGTACTGTTGCCTATCCGTTTACTGCTCTATCCCTTCCTCGCTCCTAACTGAAGCATTCTTTGGACTCAGGAAATCCAACCACTCCTCCCCTCAGCCCCAGGACGACCATATGACCCACTTCTGACCAGTGGGACTTAAGGCAGAATCTGCTAGGAAGTTTCCGGGAAAGAATATCTTCCCTGTTAAGAAGTGAGAGACAGGTGAGGCAAGCACCCCTCCCCTCACTGCCACCCCACTGCAACCTTTGGACACTACCACGTGATACATGATGTTCGGAGCTATGGCAGCCATAGATATGGCAGAGATATGGCAGCCATGCATAGAGAGAACATCCTGGAGCCCCAACATCATCACGCTACTGAGTTAACCAATCCCAGAACCACTTACTTTGGACTCTTTTGTTAAATGGCAGGTGTCAGCAAATTCTTTCTTAAAGGGCCAGGCAGTAGATCCTTTAGGCTTTGTGGCCCTATCTATCCATCTATCTCAACTCAGCTCTGCCCCTGCCGTGCAAGAGCAACCACAGCAAGTACTTAAACAAATGGGCATGGCTGTGTGCCGATAAAACTTTATTTATGGACACTGAAGTTGGAATTTCATATGATTTTCACATATCTCAGAATATTCTTCTTTTGATTTTTCCCAACCACTTAAAAATGTAAAAAAACATTCTCAGCTCATGAGCCATGTAAAACAGGCAACAGGCCAGATTTGGCCCACAACAGGCTGTAGTTTGTCAACCTTTGATGGGATAATGAAAAACCTACCCTTAGACTTCGTTCTTATTCTTTTAGTTGCAGGCAAAAATGACACTAATTGATACAACAGCCTTTTTTGCCTTTTTTCTACCTTAAATTTTTATTTTGAAATATTTCAAATACACTCAAAAGTACAGAAAATAATCCAACAGGCATCTATGTCCCCACTACGCAGATTTAATAGATGTTAACATTTTACTACACTTGTTTCAGATAACTCTTTTTTTATAATAAATAAAGCTTTACCAAACAACTATAGGCCAAAGGTACCTGATACCCTGAGGTAGTTGCATGCTCCTCTAGGCACCCGGGGTACTTCCATGCACTCCTGTATCCATAAACAACACGCCCTATTGTTTTGTGTGTTTTTAAACTTTCAATAAATGGCATCACACAGCATCTAGCCTGTTTTCAACTGTCTTTTCCCCTCAATATTACCCATGTTGATGCGCATAGAGCTGGTTCAGTCCCTTTTGCCATTGTGTGAACAAGCAGCAATTCATCCAGCTCGTCCCCAACTAGGGGGAAGTTGCTTGTTATCTTTGGTTTCTCTCATGCCCGAGGAACCTTGCACAAGGGTGTTCACCGCAGCACAGTTTGTGTTGGCAAAATAGCGGACACAAGCAAAGTATCTCATCACTTCTTCCACTGTTGGTAAGGGAGCTTTCTAACAGTACAGGTTTGACCATGTCCTCCTGCTGAAGGTCTTTCCCTGGCTCCCTGTTGCCCAGTCTCCCGCCCCGAGCCCTGTGCTTCTGCCCTTACTCTTTACCCGTGAAGCTCTGCAGCTCTGCTTCAGCCATATTGAACTCCCTTCCACCTCTGGGCCTGGGGCACATGCTTTTCCTTTGGCCAAGCATGGCACTCACAAGGTCCTCCGTGTCCTGAGCCTGCCGCCTCCCCAACCCCAGGCCCTCTTACCTTTTGCCACTCTGACATCAAACCTCCTGCTCTACCCTGAGCCTGACATGCCCTCCTGCCAGCTCCAGCCCCACCCCCACTGCCCTTACCAATCCCTTTGCTTTCCCCACCACAGTTAGGTGTCACCTCACCTATGAACCCCATAATGACCTTCTCCCAACCCTAGAGGAATTAACTCCTGTGTGCCTCCAGCACACCCCTTGCAGACATTTATTGGAGCACCTCCAAAAAGGGAGTGTCCCTACCTACTTGCCATTTTCCCTCTCGAGGCTGGGAGCTGCTTGCATTCAGGTACCATGTCCTTCATGCCTCTCTTTCCCCCTGGATTTGGCACATGGAAGGTACTCGCTAAATATTTGATGAATTACTATCTGGATGAATGAATAAAAAGTCTGATCTCTACGGCGTTAGCCCCCAGAAAAATGAACTCAAGAATTCCGCAGACTGGGATGTGACTGATGGAGTCCAATCTGACTGCCTCTTCCCCATGGATACTTGAAACCAGTGAATCCTGCTGTTTATAGTCTCGGAAGCTTCACTTCAGCTTGATGATTCAACCAATTACTGAATTTCCCTAAGTTTTCTTAAGATTAACTTAAAATTATTCTGAAACATAAACAGCTGGCTCACTTCTTTACTTTTAGTTCAGGCAGGTTTCTTGTGAAAGTACGTAAACTTTTAGAGAGAAAAAAATCCGTATCTACTAGGAAATGAATTTTTAAAAAGGATGACCAGACAGTAACTAGCAACGTAACCAAGGGATAAAAGTGTTAATATTACCTCCAAACGTTGATAATTGGCCCCCTACTCACCAGAAGGATCCATTCTAATGATTACACATTAGTGATTTTATTTCTGCTACTTTGGGGGAAAAGACATTTTTAGTACTTTATCCAAAGCAGAGGTTCATACGCGGTGTTCCATGAAGTTATGACACTAAATTTCTCATGTCTATTATGGAAATCAGTTTTGCTGACTTACAAGCACAACATGAATCTAAAAGCGTCTTGTTTACTGAAGACCAAGAAGGGCCACAGAAGGGAAGTTTTTAAATATCTTAAATTTGCCCCCTTTAAATCCCAGAGCTTACACACTGGGACCATTTTTGGAAAGCAATGTTTCTAAATATATATATACTTCTTAAGCAGATGGCACAGAATATCATTTAACACGCTCTTGAACACTCAACATTATCCCCAGGAGCTCTGTGATACCAAGGGGACTGGCTTGGGAGTTGGAGAATTGAGGTGCCATCCCAGCTTTTCCATGACTGGCTGTGTGACCTTCAGCAAACTACCTTTCCTTTCCGGGCCTCAAACATCCAATGAAGCATGAGACTAGATGATCATGGGGTGGTTGCTTCCAGCTATGGGAGCTCTTCATCAAGTTTTCAAGTACGCGTAATTTTATATTAGTATTTTACAAAAGGAATATAAGCAGTGACACCCAGTCCCTTCTAGAATTTGATAGGCTAGAGAAGTGTGGATTAAACACAAATGACAATTATTATTCTTATTAAACATTGCTATGATATATAATTTAATAAGACAAGGGTATATTGAAATAATAAGCAAACTGTGTCTAGTTACTAGGCCTATTTTTAATGCTCAAACTCCCAGGTATTTTTTCCCCTCTGATGTGCTCACTTGGAAACTGGAAAACAATAATTTCAACACTGTTGTCACTCCAAGTGTCCACTTCTACAAGTGCAGACACACAATTAATATATATCCATAGGGAGATTTGTGTCCACAAACCATGTGTAAAAACTATTCCAGAGTACAAAACAAGCCCCCTAAGCCCCTGGAAATTACAGAGGCAATGACAATTAAGAAGTAATTCGGTGGAAAATTACTTTGTGCGTTCAAAGCCTGAAGTACTGCCAGAAGGGGAGAGGATTGACAAAATAATATGGTCGGGCTAGATTGAATCCACAGGACATATTACAGGAGAGGCCCTTAACTAGCTGGGCAAAGGATGGGCTTGCTCACCAGGTGAAGTTAATAAAAGACTCTTTGACCAAGATTCCCAGGACAAAGCTCTAATTTTCTCAAGAAGAATCTGCTCCAGTGGTGAGTCACTGCCCTTTTACTGGCATTATTCTAATGATATGAGATAGAAGAAAAGGTCACAATTTAGAGCAATGCCATCTTTGGATGACAGAGTGGGTGAGTCACCAAATGAAATTAATGCTGAAGCGTGGTTACCATTTTTGCTGTATATACTCTCCCCTGATACACTCTACGTACAACACATTCAATGAGATATTTCAGGAGAGCTGGTTGCTAGGTTTCAGCCTCATTCAAAGCTCTTCATTTCAGTACAGAAAAGAAATATGGAAAATTTTCAAGATGATACTATTAAATTTACTGTGAGGCAATCAAAGGGCTCAGATGTCTGTATATTGACATGGGCCACTCTAGTGACTGACGTAAAATACAAAAATAAAAGAAAGCCAGAGCTGAAAGAACTTTAGAAATCATCTTAGCCATTCCCCTTACTTTATAGAAGACACTGAGATTCAGAAAGGGAAGTGCCTTGCCTAAGATGACATGTATGGTGGCAAGAAGGGACCAGAACTCAGATCGTCTGTCTCCTTGACCAGTGTGCTTCCCCCAAATCGGGCATTCTTGATTCTTGATTTATATATTTAGTTTGTAGCCTTTTGATCTTACAAAATGTTTCTTATTACTGGCAATGGGAAGCAGCAGCCAAATGACCAAGATGATTTAAAAAATTTTTTTTTAAGTTTGTCAGGTTTTTTATTTTTACTATTTATTACAAAGATGTGCTTTAACACCTCGCCAAAGAAGATATACAAATGGAAAATAAACACATGAAAAGCTCAAAATCACAAGTCATTAGGGAACTGCAAATGAAAACAACGACGAGACCCACTGCACACCTAATAGAATGGCCAAAATCCGAAACGCTGACAGCACCAAATGCTGTCGAGGATGTGGGGCGGCAGCAGCTCCTAGTCACTGCTGATGGGAAGGCAAAAGGGGACAGACACTTTGGAAGACGTTTTGGCAGTTACTTACAAAACCAAACATACTCTTACCACACCACCATACGGCAATCATGCTCCTTGGTATTTACCCAAACGAGTTGAAAATTTATGTCCACACAGAACCTGCACACAGATATTTATAGCAGCTTTATTCATAATTGCCAAAACTTGTAAGCAATCAACACGTCCTTCAATAGGTGAGTGGACAAACTGTACATCCAGACAATGAAATATTATTTATCATTAAAGAGAAACGAGCTGTCAAGCCATAAAAAGACACGGAAGAACCTTAAGGGCATAGGACCAAGTGAACAAAGCCAATCTGAAAAGGCTACCTACTGTATGAGTCCAACTATACAAACATTCTGGAAAAGGCAAAGGATGGAGCCAATCAAAAGATCAGTGGTTGCCAGGGGTTGTGAGGGGAGGGCGCAACAGGCAGATCACAGGGGATTTTTAGGGCAGTGAAACGCCTCTGGATGACACTCTAACGATGGACACAGGTCATTATACATTTGTCTAAACCCATAGAATGTAGACCACCAAGTGACAACCATAGTGTAAACGATGGGCATTCGGGCATAGGCTGTGTCAATGTAGCTTCATCGATTGTAACATGTCCCACTCTGGTGGGGGATGTCGATAACAGGGGAGGCGACGCATGTGTAGGGGCAGGGGGTAAGTGGGAAATCTCTATACTTTCCACTCAATTTTGCTGTGAACTTAAAATTTCTCTAAAAAATAAAGTCTATTAAAAATTTTGGTGTGCTTTCATTTAGAATCTTTTACAACTCGAAGATTTTGAAATATGAACTTTAACACAGACTATTGGGCCAGTTTACAAGGGACAGTCATAGATTCTCAGAAAATCCACCAAACATTCTCTAGAACATGAAAGATAATAACTTTACCCCAAGGAAGTTGATACTTAGTACAGAGAGATCTCTCTAAGCACCAAAATTCACATTGCATATTCATAAGGAAAATAATTAAATATTCAATACACCGATGCTTATTTTGTTAAAATAATTACATGCATTTTAACATGTGTTCAGGGTTCAGGAAACTTCTTCCATGAGTTCAATGTGAGAGTTAACACATCTGATATTTCTGGTTAGAGGAGTCCCGCTGAAGCAGCCACCCCAAAGGTCAATACTAAACCTCTAGGATTGGGAACAATCATAGGTTATCTGAGGGCTATTATAAGGAGGAGACTGATCATTATTAGTAAAATCAAAGCTAAATGAAACAGATAACCACTACATAAAAATTATCACTTGTTATTATGGAATTGCTACACATTAAACTTTTAAAACCCATCGCATTAACAGAAAGAATACATACCTTCTAGAATGAAAACTACATCTAATTTTTGATATATGAAGAACCACGTGTCCAAATGAAATCGAACATGAATAATGTGCATTCTGTAGAAAGCATTTGTGTTGAGGGCATATATGGGGCCAAGTTCAGGAGGTTGCCCTGCTGCCCAGCTGCCTCAGGGGCTCAAGGAAACAGAAAGCATTTTTAATGTCAAACTCAATAGAAAGAATTCTAAAAAGGGGCATAATATGGAATGACACTCATTCACTCAACACACGCACTGGACACCTATTCTGTGCCAGGCACAGGGCAGGGCACTACGCATACAGAGTGTGAGCAAACTTGGCTGATGTGATACCTGCATGGAAACGCATGGACCGCTAGAGCTTGCCCAGTCAGAGACTGGGAGTGGGGGTCAGGTCAGTTGAGAACTGAATCATGAGGCTGGAACTCTCTCGAGCACACCATTGGGCTATTGGTATTTTGAGGAGTTGGTGACCTAGCCAGAGAACTGGGTCATGGCTGTTTCCCTCCATCTTGAAAGCCAGAGTGCTTCTCCCATCACACCACTGTGACTTCCTCCTGAGCTTCCTTCTCCCACTTTTAAGAGCCTGTACTAGTTTCTTGAGGCAGCCATAACAGATTACTACACACTTGGTGGTTTAAAACAGTGGAAATTTCTTCTCTCACAGTGCTGGAAGTCAGAAATCCAAAGTTAAGGCAGTAGTAGGGCTATGCTTCCCCCAGAGGCTCTACGGGAGGATCCTTTCTCTCTTTCAGCTTCTGGTGGCCCCAGGATTCCTTGGCTTGTGGTCTCATCTCTCCAGTTGTTTAAGCCACCCAGTCTGTGGTACTTTGTTATGGCAGCCGGAGCTGACTAACACAGTCATCTAAAACAGGGAGCTACTCTCCCACCATATTCACAGGTTCCACCCATATTCAAGTGGGGGAGTAAATAGGCATGTGCGGTATACCAGGCAGAGGGACTCTTGAGGCTATCTTAGAATTCTGCCTGCCACAGGTGGCAATCCCCGCCAGACACTTTTGCCAAGTCAGTTGGAAAAACTGGTTTAACATGTTTTGTTTGTTCCATTTTACTGAGCTTTCTGTTCTTTCCCACTCAACTTTTAATCTTAATTCTACTCGGTCCAAGGTGGGTTGGGAGAGAAGAATGAGCAAAGAGTGGAGGCAGAGGACTGTGTCTCTAGCTAGAAGGGGTAGAAATACCAGAGAAAAAAAGGCATACTGCCCTCGGTCTGTCCTACATACAACTTTAAATGAGGAAATGGAATATAGAAATGTGAACAGACTTCATTTTTCACAGCCCCAAAACATTATCATTTTCTATTGTGAATATTTTTAAAACAACAAAATCTGGCTATGCAATATACACTTTTCTTTAAAATACGTATTTCTATGGTTTACATATAGCTGAGAAAATCAGATTCTATCTCTACTCTAATTCTTTCTGTTATGTGCATGTTAACAGGCCAGAGCCAAACTTAAGAACGGTGCTGATAAATGCAGAATCACACAGCAGGGCACTGGCGAGTGTTCCCAACCCTGGTGTCAGGCTGCCTCTCGCCACTATTGTCTGTGGGACATGTCTTAAGCAGGATCCCGACTGAAGGATTCCAAATGCTATGTTCTTCGAGCCCTCGTTACATGGGAAAACCCTGGGCCCATGTCCACGAAGAGCACCCCCAGCTACACTGCTGCCGTGCTGTGCACAGGCATAGGGCACACCTCCCAGCTGTACCTGTGTTCCCGAAGAACCACAGATGCCAGGGCGAAGGTGGGCATCGGTTGAGTTGAGCAGAGTACAGAGTCCTGGGAACAAAGAGCCAGAGATACTGATGGGAGAGAGAATTTGATGACCCTTCAACTGTTTCAGTCTGCTTCCTGAGGCAGAGCTGACAAAATTTGGTACAGAGAGACTGTGTTGGTACCTTGCACTGACTCGGGGTGGAGCCCTCACACATCTAGCTGTAAGGTCCTCCGGAGGATGGCCCCAACCCAGGCCCTACCCTGTCCTGACACTGACATTTGTTCCCTGCTCCAAAGTGCACGCCTCTCATCTCTCTATTCATATCTATGTCTATATCTATATCCATATCTATCCACAGTTACATATATATGTACATACTGTGTGCTGCCTCACTCATTTAACAAGTCTGTTGAGCCATGCAGTGAACATCGCTGGAAGCCTCACCAGCATCAAACGCATCCCTCAGGGGTGGGCACTGAGTGGCCTAAATTAACCAGTATAATCCCCAAGTGATTGATTTGGGACTGGGTATTTGTCCAGGCATAAACCCACGAATGCTTGGCATTGCCTGGCCAAAGTGATTGCTTCACAGCTGGGCACGTAACCTGAGTTAGTCCAGAGTAAAGCCCGGGGGTGCGGGACGGTGTTCAGTGGTTGGATGACTGTCTGCGGTATACTGATGAAGGCCCGGAATGACTGCAGCCATTTTGTCATCACGAGAGAGGAAAGCCTGAAGATGTCACCAACCCACCGAGGACATGCAGAGAGAATGGCAGGGAAACGGAGTAGGAATGCTAAGTATATTGTGTCAATGGACTAGGCCCATCTCTGGCCTTTTCCGTTGTTTGACCTTCCAGTTTGACCTTCACTTGCTGTTACTTGCCGTTGACCAAGAACATCCTTACTAAAACAGGTGCTAGGTGCTGGGGATTCGGTGGCAAGTCAGACAGTGCTTACCCTCCTGAGCTTACATTTTAGTGGAGGAATGTAAATAATAAGCAAATAAACAAGATAATTTCATCCAACGTCCTGTGCTGCTAAAGCAATGGAGGGCTTGCGACTTTCGATTAGGCGGTCAGGGGAGGGCTCTCTGGGGAGGCGACATGACAGTCGAGATCTGAAAGGTGAAAGAGAGCCAGCCCTGGAAAGATCTGGGGGAGAGGGTAGCAGGCAGAGGGAAGAGCCAGTGCAAAGCTGTGGGGTGGGAGCGAGCGCGGGAGGTTTGGGAAACAGAAGTCCCACAGGTTAGCGAATGTTGAGCAAGCGGGAGCAAATGGAACGACCGTAAGTGGCCTCACTTGTAGGCTGCGCGTGGAATCTGCATCTTACTGAGTGAGACTGGGAGCTATTCAGAGGATGCTGAGCAGAGATATGGCATGCCTGACCAAATATTTTTAAAGGAACCTCCTAGCTGCTTTGTGGCAAAACGACTACAGGAGCAAGAGCAGCAGAGAGCAGTTAGAGGCACCAGGCAAGGAGTGAAGCTGGCCTAGACCAGGTGGTGGCAGTGAGGATGGCGGGAAGTGGACAGATACAGGGAGTGTAATTTCTAACACCCATTCCCCCAGGGGAGGCGGATGCTCCTTTGCAGGAACCCATCAACTGCTCTCCACCCAAATCCTGTATTTTCTCCAAAGGTTAACCTAAATGCATCTTTAACGGGCAAGGCAGCAGGGTGTCTGTGAAACAAAGTGGAAAGATGAAAGCAGTGAGCAGAAAAATATTTGGGGGCAGAGAAGTCATGATATTAATAGAGCAGAGATGTTGAGGAAACCATTTCCGGTTTTCTCCATTACTTCCTTTACTTTTGAAAGCAGATTCATTTAGACTGCTGTTAGGTTTTCCCTCTCTCCAAAGACCACAGCAGTGAGTATGCCAAATAATGGGAAGGCATCAGTGGAGCAGCAGTGGCCATTTCTCGGCATGCCTAAGCTGTTTCTAAGTGAGCTATCCCCTGTACTACAGTTTCCATTTAATATAATTCACTAACAGTGAAGCACAGTTGATATGGATGGTCAGGACCCCAGTAAAGCCCTCCTGATGTTCAACTGAACCTTCCATATAGCATTAGACAGGATTCTACCCTTGCCTAACAAAATGCCTGCTATTTCAGGCCTGCTTCATACAAACATATTCAAGTCCAGCGTTAAAAACGTACATACACAATTCTCAATCTCTAGCAGCAGTTCTCAAATTGGCAGCATCAGGGCATGGCCTGTTACACACATAGGCCCCACACCCGGAGGTTCTGACTCAGTAGGTTTGGGTTGGGTCTGGGCAGTAAATCCTACAAGGTGATTCTGGTGGCTTCTGCAATGCAACTACCTGTGTCCTGAGTTCCCAAGACACCTTATAATCTGTAGCTTTGTAAATAAATATAATTGTATATGTTCTGTATATTTTGATATCAAGATGATGCAAATCTTCTTTGGAAGTGGATAATATTTATTAATAAGAACTAGCTGGAGCCCTCAGGAGCACTGAAAGGAGCTGGAGTGAGTAGAATCAAAAGGTGGCTACAGGACAGAGAACCCTGGGCAATGGCAAGAGGGGGTGGCATGCTGGACACAGCCAGGAAGTGATTGTCCCCATCTTTAATTAAGCAGCCATAAGTATTTCTCAACTCCACTCCTTCAGCAGTCTTTGACACCCATTCACCCCAAATGACATTTTTTTTAAAGCCACAGGGCAATGAGCTGTTTTCCCCACTGCCACACCAATGCTGACGGCCCCAGTGCAGACAGAGTAGAACTGGCCCTTCCTGTCTCAGGACCCCTCAGGGCCCCCGAGCAGTTTGAGCATCTCTGGTCTACACTTACTGCGTAGAAGCTTACCCTCGACAGTTCCGCACATACTCTATACAGTACAAATAGAGAGGCAAACAAACGTAAAAGAATGAAGAGGTTAATAAACTCACTATTAATTGAATCAGGACACATCAAAGTGGCATTACAAACACTTTTTTAATGACAACAGATGTAAATTTATACAAATTACAGGCTAGAATATAACGAATACAAAATCCATCCAGATAACAGTTAGAAAAGCATCACTTACAAAAGTAAATCAGATTCAAGTGGCTAACGAACTCAAGCCCCCCATTTTGATAATTACACACAGCTTTCAACGTGGCGCATCTAAACCCTGCCTAGTCAGGGCACTATTCACGACTATGGCATAGCCAATGACTCTAGTGATTTAAAGACTCTACCACTTTTAGCATCAATGTCAAGAGACATCTCGTAACAGGTTCACTATGCAAAACTCAAACGAGAATATGTGAACGTTCTTTGCAAACTGTAAGGTGCTGTGCAGATGTTGTTAGCTATTGCTATTATTACTGTTCAGTGAGATTTCACTGAACTTGTGAAAAAGGAAGACTAGTCTGTGTAACTGACAAATATGACTTATAGGACATCTTAAAAGGAACAGATATTACTTTCAAGTACACGTAGCAACAAAACAAGCAAGGAAAGTGTGGCCAGGTGTGAAGGTAAGTTGAGGAATTCCAGACTGTTTTAATGAATACATAAAGAATTAAGCTAGTCATAGATTACATGTCATATTTATCATTAGGTTTCCAGGTCCCTGAAAAGAATTGTTCTCAGGTGACCCTTCCCCCTGAAAAAAGGAAAAAGAAATCTTGTCAAGTCATTAATGTGCTGCTTCAGCCTAGCTCTTGCAAAAAGTAGCGTCAACCTAAGAGGAGGGTCTGAATTAATAAGGTCGTACTACTCTGGCGGAGGACACAGAGCCCTTGACTGTAGAGATATCTGCTACTGTCCTAAGACAAGGGACAAATTCCGCGCCGCAGTTGAACCAGTTATAAAATGGGCCTAACGGTCTACAACTTCACTTGAGCATAAATAAAATAAACCTGAACTTGGCTAGAGACAAGAAATACACACTAGATACACTGAGAACAGGAGTGAAATCGTGTTTCACATCCTCTCAGCTTGTCCTCCTTTGGGTATGCCTTATTGAACTGTTTGTACTGGCCTCCTCAGGTACTCTAGCTGTATATATAAAATTTCTATGAAAATGGAAAATAAACACCAAACAAGGCAACCAGGTGCCTCTTTTGGCAACTGATGAGACTTTTATGATGAAAAGTCTAATTATTACAATGTAGTTCTGTTAGATTCTCATGAAACAGATTTTTTTTAATGGAAAGTAAATTTCTTCAGTAACAACTCAAAACTGAATTCTGCTGTTACATGTGAGATGGTATCCACATGAAGAGCTAATGACATCAGATGCATTCTTCAGATGCATTCTACAGCACCCTGCTCATTTTTTAGCACAATGGGGGAAAGATTATATTCTGGGGGGCAAAATGAGAGGTGAGGTGAGGAAGGCAATGTGTTAGCTCAGTAGCTTGTACTGGCACTTCAAGTTACACTTCCTAATTGAGGTTATTCTCACAACCAGTTTCCAAACAATAGCAAACATACTCCTACCTTCAAACATCTATAAGGGCTCCATTGTAGCTTTCCTTTCCACACATCCTGAAGTATGGACATTGTGCAAGAGGAGACCAGTGAGACACCTTGAAAAATAAATCTCTATGTGAGATATCGTATGTTATTTCAACAGCAGCAAACTGGTGAGTTAACAGTTAAAACCCCAGGAAAAAATTAACTGGTTTGCAAACAAGCCTATATGGTAATAATCCTAAATCTCAACCCTAGCATCCGATTCTAACTTTCAAACACGGGATACTTTTTCCAAAAGGAAATTATAACTGCTTTTGCATGAATCCCTGGTTTAAATACTTGCAGAAAAATACCCATATTATCTACTCAGCAAATGTCTAAAATCAAACAAAGTAATCTAACACCAGATACTAATAGTTTACAAATAGCATAAGATCCCAAAAGTACAAGAAAAACCTTGGCATTGTAGAAAAAGAAATTAGGTGGACAATTCTAAGTATGACAAGGCATCTAAAGCAGGGGATCATCCAGAAATCTACCACGCAGTACCCCAGACTCAAACTGGAGTATTCTACAATTTTATATTAAATCTGTACAATTTTAACTAAAATTGTAGGTTTTTTAAAAGAAATACTTTACATTTAGAATAACTGCTTAAACAAGACACTTAAACTGTAGGCAACAACTAATATAAGAGTAAAATATAGTCCTACGATAATCATCTTTGATTTTTTTCTCAACAATTAAATAAACACGAATGCCTACTTGGCTTTTTCATCCCTAAGCATGTCTCTATTCCTTTAGCACAGTTCCACAACATGACAAATAGGGGGGAACAAACAAATGAGCAATGGCAAACACAGCAAGGGCCTTTGCATTAGGAATTCTCAGTAACAGGACATTTGATCAATGAGTTATCTAGGTAAAAGAATGAAGGTGGAATATGCTTTTGTAGAAAATGGTCAATAATCACCCATCTGAAAAAATGCAAATAGCTGTCAGGTAAAGTTGCCAGAATTTGAACATAAATTAAACTTTTAGTGCATATATGAACAAGCATTAAGAAATGCACACAGGACGTAAACCAAAACAGTAGTTATCTCCAGGTGGCAACATTACAGGGAATTTAAATTTTCTTCCTGTTTTAATATATATTTTTCCAGGTGTGTTTTTAGACTGCACAGAAGTAGTACCAAGTGGCTGGAAAGAACACAGACTAAGGATACTAAATAAAAATCACAGGGTCTTTTTCTATCAAAAAGGACCTCAAGGATTATCTAATTATATATATCCGGGATATAATAGCTCTGATTAAAAAGACTAGACTAGAAATCCCAAGAATACTTCCTGGGTGATAAAAATAAGCTATTTTCAGGATTGTTTACACTCCCTAAGTAAGCAAAAATGAACATTTAAATGCAAATTCCTATCATGTACATTATTAAAAAAGTAGGAAAAACAAATTTAAAGGGAGTGTACACAAGCCTTGTAATTAAAGCATAACTTCATCGTTGAATGACAGAGCAAAGCAGATCATTAAAGAGTTGGTCTGAAAGCACAAGGCCAGCCTGCAAGGAGCCTTTAGGGAGCAGGCCAAGTGCCCAGGCAGGTAGCTCTTTGCTTTGCTATCTAGATGCTTCAACAAACCAGTCTTTTTATATGAATGAGTGTAATTCAGCCTAGTTTTCCCATGAAACAATGTAATGAAAGATTCCTATTGACGAGGGATTACACTTCAAGCAAAATTTCTTAGTGACATTCAGATTAATTCCAGGGTCCACATTTTAAACAATTTTCCACAGGAATTTACAAGCCAAAATCCAATGACTTGGTATCCAAGAGTTAGGGAAAGTGTTCCAGAGAAAAAAAAAGTTGAGATTTGCTTCACTGTGTACATCTTAATATATCAAGAGGAATAAAACTGAAAACCAACCAAAAGACAAAATGCTCTAAAACATTTTTTAAGATAAACACATTCTTCCCAGAATAACGTGTAACTAATTTAACATACTTATTGGTAACTAATTCAACTTTTCCAAATTCTCATTTGCAAATGAGAGGCTTCATTCATACAGTTAAAATTGACGATACAAACCATTACATTAGAAGGACCAAGATTTACACTAGTCAAACATGACTCTCAAGGATCACTCTAGAGGTTCTTCAACTCTACTGAAATCATCAGCATCCCAGACGGATCTGTCATCTTTAAAAACCAACTTAATGCTCTCAAAAGGTGATGTTCACTTTAATCCTGTTTTCCTTCACGCCACTGTCGTGAGCCTTCATTCCAGGCCACATAAACAAAGAGGGCCAGCACCACGTGGACGGCGACCACTGCAACAATAGCTGCATAGAAATAGCTGTCCCTATTGGACATCCCAAAGGCTCCTATCAAAAGAAAACAAGTTTCCATTTTAATCCAAAATTCATCAAAGTACAAAAAACAAAGCAAACTAATTTTTATGAGCTATCCATTTAACTAGTCAGGCAATTAAAAAGAGTGGTGATAGATCAAGAATTCAGTTAAAGATCTGAATATCTTCTATACACAAAGCATATTATTTTCAATGAAAACCATAATTATGACTTCATCTCAGGACTTCGACATAAAACAGGGGACTTTATTTTCTCTTCCTTTCAATGTCTGCGACAAAGGGTACCTTCCCCCAAATCCCTCCTCCCATGTCAGCCAACTCCAAAGGGATATTAAAAGAATGGACGCACAAACTATTTCACAGAAAACCATGCATGCACATGGTGGCAAGCTGAAGTAACTGAGTGACGGAAAAGCTCATTTCATGAAGTAAGACTCATTATGAACATGATTTTTGAAAAGCCAAACAGAGAAGCAAAATTAAGAATACCCAGTTTACAGATATAAAGACGTCATAAAAGCATAGAATCTTAAATACAGTAAAGGGGAAAATGTCTCGTTTTTATGGTTTAGGATTACCTTCAAAAATGTAAGATTTAGTTGTGAAATATAAGCCAATAGGTACAGTGATCATTAAAGCTGTGAAGAAGAGCAGCGTCTTCAGGGTAGATGCTAACGAACTTTCACTTCTGGAATAAAGCAAACAGAGAGAAAATCAGAACCTGCACAGCCATTTCCAGCCATCCTTGCATTCATAAATGCCATAAATACCCAGAGAAGGTGCTGGAAATCCTGCCCCCGCCTTGGAAGCCGCAGCCGAGCAGAGTCGGGGACTCAAAATTGGAAGGGCCATGGGACCTAGCTGCAGGTTCACTTGCAAGAGACTGTCATTCAGAATCAGTGTGAGGGGAAGCGTCGAAGTGTGAAAGTGGTGCGTCACTTCCAAGTGCTCTTCGAAGGTACACGGTAATTCCCGAACTACAGTGGAGGCAGCAGGAAAGAAGATGCATGAAAACAAGTGAGGAGTGCTCCTTCAAAGCATCCTCTCCAGGGCCAGTTGAATACATACAAACAAGGAAGGAGACCCTCCAAAGAAAGAGCAGCCTACAACCACCTGGATGCAGCTGAAGGAAACTTACTCAAATTTCTTGATTAAACAGCTATAGTACAACTTAGATGGCCTGCATGTAACATGGATGCACTAAAAGTTTGATGTTAAAACACTCTATTCAGTGAATTCTATCTGTCCACAGACTATTTTAAAACCAAGGAAATATTCCAATGGAAAAAGTTTTGTTCCAGAATATAACTATTCTTAAAAATGCAATCAAGATTTTAAAATTATATAAACAAAAACAAGTCTGATAAACTGCTACTTAAAACATTAACAATATAAAGATTAATATAATAGCACAAACAAAACTGGGTAACACAAAAATGTCCAAGAACAGGAAAATGATTTCACCAATACATGGAAATGTTAAAAAGAATTTTGATGATTACTCAGAAAATATTCATATGACAAAAGAACAAGGCAGATCACAATGAATTATGTACATCAGGGGCCTTCAAAATAAGGCCTGAGGGCCTACCACCTATTTCCCTAAATCGTATACTTGGCACACAGCCACACCTGTTCGTTTCCGTAGCCTCTAAGACTGCTTTGGAGCTACAAAGGCAGAGCTGAGTAGTGGTGCCAGACCACATGGCCCTCAAAATCTAAAATATTTACGATCTGGCCCTTTAGAGAAAACTCTGCCAACCCGATGGATACTATTCCAATTATGTTAAAAATGTGTGCATGTGAAAAAGGCCTCCGGATTAACATAGAAAAATAAAGTTTTCCCCCCGTTTTCAAAATGTTCCTTAATGCTATTTTGCTGACTTTTCAATAAGTAGATATATGTCAGCATTTGTCCTATGCATTGTCACAAAAAAGCAACATTACTGAGAGTGAAGCTGTCACACACTTCCAGCAACCCTGGACACAGACATACCTCATACATTATAAAAGCAGAAGGCCCTATAGCTCTAATCATTTAGTTTAAAGACCTTTTTTTTCCCTTAAATCTAACCATCCTCAGACTTACCTCAATGCACTTGTAACTTTATGCTCATAGGAAACACTTGAACTTAATTCTCCTTCTGGTAATCCTCAGCTAGAGGCTCTGGTTTTTATCTGTATCTTTAGGAAGGAGACACCTCAGCCTTCATGGTCTTCCCCCCCCCCCCGCCAGGCACCTTTCTAGTCTCTCCTCAGGCACCTGTCCTGATTACACCACCTGGACCAATTCACTGCTCTGGGATCCAATCACGCATAGTTCGTACCTGTTATTACAGCACTTAATGTGACAGCTTGCTTCCTAGATAGTCTTGCACATTTCTCTGTATCCCTAGAAAATCCAGGCAAAGGAGTGCTTGTAACTGTGTATACAATTAGTGGAGAGGTTTCTGGGAGCCCAGAAAGGAAGGGAACATCTCAAGTTGTTATCAATGGTCTACAAACTTTTTTGACTGCGCAATCCATCAGTAGATAAAAGTTTTGAGTACATACCCTCATATGGGCATATTAATTTTTAAAATAAATTATATATACACATTACTGATACAGTCTTTAAAATATAAAACATACGCAAAAACAGATACTAAAAAGGATATGGTTAAAAATAAATTTATGTAGACATTCTAATATTTTCGATGGATCATTTCTTAACATATCCCACTTTGGTGAGCACTGAGCTATACAATTCTCATCTAATACACATAAGCTCTCTTAAACTGTTTCCTAGTAGTAAATTTTGGAGGAGTTCATTGTGTAATCTTCACGAAGAATATGAGTGTCTGCAGTAATTCTATAAAAAATACAAAAAGTCAGTATTTGGCCACTTCTTTTGTGGAGCCCAACAAAAAACTTGATCTTCAGGGTGTTTCTATGGTGAGTTCAAGCATGCGTTTTAGGTATGCAAAGTTCAGATGATCTAACTTGATAAAGAAACAAAGAGTGAGAATCTACAGAAAGGGAAGGTTAACTGGTTCTCTTCTTTAGAGTGTCTCTCTTGAATAGTTATCTGGCCTGGCTTTGAGAAAAGTTTATTATTGAAAAGATGATAGAATACTAAAAAGGTTTTAAAGCAAACAAAATCACTTACAATCTCACCACCCAAAACCAATCTTTTTTTTTTTCTGCATGTTAATTTCTAGCACCACACACTCTAAAAAGGGCAAATCTTCACAATTTGTAGCTTCTCTTCAACTCCTTCTCACTTCTCTCTTTACTTTCCACTCCAAAAGTCTGACTTGTATTCTGGATTGTGACCTCACAAATATTGGACTAAGTATAAAGTTAAGCATGCAAACTTTTGAAAACTAGTAAACTCCCTTTAGTGTTCATAGGACATTTTTTCCTTGGCTTCCAGCCACAGCCCACTGCAGCTGGCAATTCTGCTGGCACAGGTCAGCTTGGGTATATAACCGGTAATTTATTCCAAAACAAAGCAACTGATGTCATTCAATTGATTTCTTCTCTGTGTCTCTGATTGGATGTTACTGAGACTTGTTAGAAATGAAGAACGGAAAAGTCCAAATTAAAGTCAGCCTCACACAAAAGGAAGAATTCAGGATGAATCTTATCGTGCCCCAACTCTAAAACCACCTAGAGTTTACCCACTTCATGTAAACTTCTGCAGCAAACACTAAGCAGATAGAGCTTACCGCCGTTCCCTATTACGACAAACACGACTTTCACAGCAGGTAGATCTCACTGCAAATTCCATTAGGAAACACTAGAATCAGTCTAGGAGAGCTATATTGTATTCTAAGTGTACTTAACAGATATATCTGTTCATACCCTCACTAGTAACCTGTCATAAAAAAATACCTACACTGACCTTGTGAGACAGTGAAAAAGATCACGAGCTTTGGTCAAATGCCAGCTTCAACAGTTACTCATTGTGTGGCCTAACTGTGTGATCTAGGGCAAGTCACTTATCCTAAGTCAACTTCATCTGCTTTAAAATCAGGAAGCTAAGCAGTTTCTTAATTCTGATAACGTATGTAATAAAGCACCTAAGTGGAGCCTGACACACAGTAGGTCATCATTAAATGGTAGCCAAATCCCTCTCCACCCTCTTGCCCACCGAGGCATCACTGCCTAGGCTATTCGGCCAGGACCACCTGCTCTCTCCTCATATTCCTTTTACTCAGCCCCCAGCCCCCGTCCTACTGACTCCCCAAGTGAAGCATTCTCAAACCAAGGACAGCCCCTACGCCCTTCCATTCGTTCATTCACACAGCAAGCATTTATTAAGCCACGATGAAGCAGGCCCTGTAGGGCAGACGGAGATAGAGAAAGCCAGGTTCCTGTCCTCCGGGAGCTCAGCCTGCAGCGGGGAGAGAGACTGCAAACAGCAAGATCGCAATACAGACAACAGCAAAAGGAAGTGGCAGGGCAGAAGCCTGAGCTGAAGGCCTGCCGACCCATCATCCCACATGACCTCGGGTCACTTGTTCCCGAGCGAAGGGTCGGGGGCTGGGCGTGCAGACGCTGCAGGCCCCAACCTGCTCCCCCTCTCCCCTACCCCGGAGGCCAGCACCAGGGTCCAGACCTCACGCCCACCGCAGGCCAGCCTGTGCGGTTCGGGCCTTCCCTCACGCCCCGCTCGAGGCCCAGGGCAGCTCGCCTCGCGGCGGGGACCCCTGCCCGGCCCGGGCCCCGCTCGGGACTACCTGAAGTCGGGCGGCTGCAGAGCATTCAGCGCCGCTTTATCAAGGCGCTCCATGGTGTAGCCGCGCCCGCAGTAGCGGCCAGGCGGCTGTCTGGGCTCGGCGGCCACGCTCAGGTGGCTCGGCGGGCGACCGGGCGAGGAGGGCCGCGCCGGAAGACCCGGCGAGCGCCGGGCGGCGGGACGCAGCGCGCAGGCGCGGCGCGCCGCGGTGACGCCAGGCCGTGGCGGGCGCAGGCGCGGACGCGGGCGCTCACGTGACTTACCGGCCGGGGCTCCGCGGTGTGCGGCCGGCCAAGAGCGGCCTGCGCTCGAGCAGCAGGCCGGGCGAGTAGCCCAGCCACTCCACGTTGAGCCGGGACTTGCCTCGCAGCATGGTTGTCCGGGGCGGGCGGCGAGGCCGCCGCCCCCTGAGCCCGCGCGAGCACCTCTCGCTCCCGTCCCGGCCGCTGTCGCCGAGCTGCCGTTGCGAGGCGACCAGAGCAGATGAGCCGCGAGGAAGGACGACCCGGCGGACGACTGTGGTGCTAGGCAACCAAGCAGTTTCCGACGACAACAACAACACAAAAAAGCAGTGCACATTATTCTCCAGCCCCTGAGCAAACGCCTCATTAATTATTGCCCGCGCTGGAAGTCCGGCCGTGGGAAGCTGGGAGGAGTTAGTTGAACACTCACCCAAGTCGGTCAAACTAGAGAATGTCAGAGCTGAAAGAGCACTTGCTGAGAGTGACTGTTCCAGGCCCGACGCTGGTGACCCCAACTTCCACTTGAAGTTAAAAACATATTTTGCAGCTGCTCAGAAAGCCGCCAATGAGACAACCAGGACTCAAATAGTAAGGGACAGATGGGCGTCCCGGGCCTGCGCAACCCGAGAGAGGTATAAACGAAAAGGGTGCGTAAGCCTAGGGTCAGGCTTGACAAAATTAGGTTGCCACTGGCTGCTAATAAGAGGACAGCCCTTACATGGTAAACGCCTGGAAAGGGCCGCTGACCACACATCTATTTTCTGCACCACATGGACACAGAGACTACGTCTGAAATCATGACTAAACCAGCAGCTTAGAGCCGTGTTAAGGGCCGTGGACTGGGCAGCGGGAAGCCCGGGCTTGAGTTCTAACTTAATAATCCCTCTCTGGGCCTCATCTAGACCCTTAGGGGTTTGAGAACCACCTAATGCCAGAACTAGGGCAAAATTAGAGACAATTTAGCTCTGAGGTTGGCAAACTGTGGCCAGCGGGCCAAATACATACAAGCCCTGCCCGCTGCCTGTTTTTCTACAGCCTGTGAGTTAAGAATGGTTTTTCCAGTTTTAAATGGTTGAAAAAATCAAAAGGATAGTACTTCACCACACATGAAAATTATATAAAATTCAGATTTGTGTCCATAAACAAAATGTTATTGGAACTCAGCCATGCTCATTCATTTGTATTGTCTGTGACTACTTTCACACTGCAATGGCAGCATTGTGTAGCTGTGACAGAGACTGTATGGTCCACAGAGCCTAAAATGTTTACTCTCTGGCCCTTTACCCGGATACGATAAAGCCCACGATGTGCCAGGGGATGCCAGACCCTAGGCTGACCCTGCATCAGGCTGGGCAAGTGGTGGGGCCTGTGACACCGCCCCAGTGCCTGCTTTCACTTTGCCGGAAGGTCCATGGGCTCTACTTAGTGCACTGTAGGTCTCAGCTTCTAGGCTCAAGATCCTGTAGAGCCAGGTGGGTGAGAAGAGTCGTCAGCCACGGACCACGAGCGTTCCCTGACCCCGTTAGCAAGTCCCTTCAGTAGCTCTAGATCCCAGCTTACCTATTCAGCAACAGAGCTGGAAGAGGTAACCTGACATAAATTTTAGGGAAATGGATTGAGATTCATGAGACAAGGGGCACTGTGAGGCCTCCACTCAACTCCAAAATTTTCCTTAGCCTCAGTTTTGCCACCTATGAACTGGGGATGATATATAAATTATAGGAATTGTGAATAAACTCTGTAAATACACATGCTGTAGGGCAATGGTAGTGGCCAGAGGCCAACGTGAATGAGAGAGTGGAAAGAGGCAGGATTCAAGGAAAACTTCACATCCTTGAGTAAAACTTGCATATCATTAATAAGTGTATGTTAAATAAATTAGTTAATTTTCTGTTGCAAGAGACGTCAAAAAATAAACAAACAAAAACTCCTTGCATTTCATTGCCCAGGAGGTCCTGACAGAGGTGGTTTTTGCTAAAATAACCCCCAGCCAAAATCCCTTAGTTACTATTTTTCTAGAAATGGAACTAAGTTTTTTCACAAGAGGGCATATTTTACCAAGTTGTATTCTTAGAAAAAAAAATACATCGTGCCCCACATTTTAAAGAAGCCAGACTTACCATCATTCTCTTTTTTTTTCTTTTTTTTGAGGAAGATTAGCCCTGAGCTAACTACTCCCAATCTTCCTCTTTTTGCTAAGGAAGACTGGCCCTGAGCAAACATCCATGTCCATCTTTCTCTATTTTGTATGTGGGACGCCTACCACAGCATGGCTTTTTGCCACGCGGTGCTGTGTCCACACCCGGGATACGAAGCGGCGAACCCCGTGCCGCCGAGAAGCAGAACGTGCGAACTTAACAGCTGTGCCACTGGGCCGGCCCTCTCTCTTTTTTTAAGCATGAGTTTTGTTCATTGTATTGTGGAGCTTATTTCTATTTTTGTCATGGCTTGGTTCTTTTTTTCTTTTTTTTTGAGGAAGATTAGCTCTGAGCTAACATCTGCCACCAATCCTCCTCTTTTTGCTGAAGAACATTGTCCCTGAGCTAACAGCCATGCCCATCTTCCTCTGTTTTATATGTGGGATGCCTGCCACAGCATGGCTTGATAAGTGGTGCATAGGTCTGCACCAGGGATCCAACCCAGCGAACCCAGGCAGCTCAAGCTCGCGAACTTACCGCTAGGCCACCTGGCCAGCCCCGTGGCTTACTTTTTAAAATGCCATCCTGTGCAAGGATCGGCCTCAAAAAGTGCCAGTTGGTATTTCAAGCACGGCCGATCCCATCCAGCCCGACCGTTGGCCACCCAAAGAGGGACAGCTCTGGGAAGGGGAAGTTAGCGTTTTGTGAGTCAATAAACCAAATTGGGGGGTGTTGTCAAATTTGACTTTGGGTGTACACTTTCCATGTCACTGGGTTTATAGTACAGAGGTGTAAAACAATAGGATGGACAAAACGCTGGCCTGATGAGCTAGAAACTATAAATTCTCTAATCCTATCACTATCCAGTGAATTTGGGACAAGTCACTTCTCATCTTTAGCTCTTAGTTTTTTCAACTAAAGTGAAAGGGCTAGACTGGGGCTCTTTCTGTTTGAGAATCATTTTCTGATTCCCAGGGGAATAATGGAGGCACTACTTATGGTTGCCTTGTGGTGACCACGTCCCCTGACTTGCCACTTCATTCCCACGGCAGTGGCTCTGCTTGGGCTCCCCTGGCCTCTAGTTTTTGAGCAGCAGCTGCAGGTAAAAGGTTTCAGGCCCTGTTGAGGGGCCAGAGTGCTGGCCAGTTTCTTTCTTTCTGTTATAGCTTCTGGGTTTATTCTAAAAGTTCTGTCTCCACGTCAGGGAGCTCACAGTAAATGTTGGTAGAGCATAGAAGTCAGCAAGCAAAAGAGGTATGAGAGCTTTAGTTTATAAAAAAAAAATAATAATGATATTTCAATGTAACTAGCCAGGCATTTTGTCCATGTCAAATCTCATTCATGAATTTTCTTGTTTGAGTTGTCACCAGCTGCCACACAGGCCGCTAACATGAGAGTGCAAAAGTGCCAGCCTGGGAGGCAGGAGTTGAGCTAGGCCCCGCTAGATAAAAGTGTGACCTCTGACAAATCCCTTCCCTCACCAGGCCAGTCTCCTCATCTGCACAGGAGGACTTTGGAATACCATTATGGGCTGAATTGTGCCCCCAACCCCGGCCCAATTCATAAGTTGAACTCCTAATCCCTGTACCTCCGAATGTGAGCTGACATGGAAACAGGGGCATCGCAGATGTCATTAGTTAAGATAAGGTCATGCTGAAGTAGGGTGGGCCCCTAATCCAATGACTCACGTCCTTATCAAAGGGAGATACTTGGACATGGATATAGACAGAGGGAGAATGCCATGTGAAGAGAAATGCAGAGCTCAGGAATGCTTCAGAAATCATCAGAAATGCTTCTGCAAATCAAGGCTCACCAAAGATTTCCAGCAAAGCACCAGAAGCTGGGGGAGAGGCCCAGAACACATTCTCTTTCCTCACAGCTCTCAGCATCAACCCTGCTGATACCCTGATCTTGGGCTTCCAGCCTCCACGGCCGTGCGACAAGGAATTTCTGCTGTTTAAGCCGCTCAACTTTGCGGTGCTTGATTACGGCAGCCCTAGCAAGCCAATGCAACTATGTCAGTCGCTCCCGATCTTGTCACTACCAAGAACCCTTTTGCTCTTTGTCCTCTTGTGGAGCCAATTCATTTGCTTAACAAATATTTATTGCACACCTACTATATATCAGACCTTTATTCTAGGCATTGGAGATACGCAAAGTTGAAAAGCTAAGATCCCTCCCCTTGTGTTCATACTGTGTTTTAAAAGATTTAGTCGGCCAAGCATACTATGGTTTATTTTAGAGTAGTGAGTAATTTGTATATTTTCTCATGAGATAATGAGGATTACCTCATCAATGTGATATAATCAGTGCCAAAAATCAAAGAAAGATGATGTTCTAAGTAGCTGTTGATCTCTTATAGCAAGTAAATACATTGAATTCACTAGGTTTTTAAAAATATTGAAAATTGTCCTCAGAACAGCCATTACTACATTTATGGATCCCTAGGGGTTCAAGGACCTCATTACAGGGTGATTAGCTAGAGCAGGGCCAGGATCACTAGACCATACACTAGAGGGGGAGACGAGGACACGGCCGGTAGCTTTTTCATCTCTGTACTGCCTCAGCACGGGGCCTTGAACATGTGCCCTGGGTCAGAGCTGCACTGAGAATCCTGCTAGGGCCACACCCCTGGCTTCCCCCTGCCACCCGCTTTCTGTTTCTCTGTTCTCTAAACTCTGCTGTGAGAATATTAAAGCTAGAAGAATAGGGATTTACAAGATTTGTTCCCAAAGTGATTCTCCTAAGAGTCCTTGGAGTACAGAGCTGACGTAGTGCACTCAAAATGCACAAGGGCCAAGCATGCCTCCCCACCTTGCCTCCCACCCTCCGGGCTCCAGGCACTCCATGTGTAAAGCCCTAGGGAATCTAGGTTGTCTTGCAAGGAGTTGTGTCCAGCACCCCCTTGTGGTGGACAAGCTGGTGCTTCAGGCCTGAGGAAGTCAGAGGGGATAAGAGAGGAGCCCGCTTCCTGGAGAGGCCCACCCAGGCAGGCCCATCCACAGGCCTTTGTCAACTGAGAAGGCCAAAGTTTGCACCACAGAATAGCTGCCCTTTTGGAAATCCAGATTTGTAGAAGTTGTGTGCTCATGAAACCCAGGACTAAAAGGTTAAAAAAATCTTCCCTAGAGCGAAAACTCTGAGAGAAGCTTTGCTACTGCAGCTGTGAATGTTTAACATAATCAACAGTTCAAAACTGACCAGGTCTTTCCGTCCCTCCTTACTATATGAGTGAGCTGTCTTCCCCAGAAATTCAAGGTCCAGATGTCAAGATTCAGTCTTCAAGGCCAAACGCAGGAAGATGCCAACCAGCAAGGCCCCATGCTCCCCCTCCCGCACCTAAAACCCCAGATAAAAACCCTACCTTCTTCCTTTCAGGGAGGTGGATCTGAGTTCTACCTCCCATCTCCTCGGCTGGCCGTCTTTTGATAGTAAACCTCTTTCCTCGCCAAAAGCCTGACGTTTCAGTTGTTGGCCCTACTGTGCAGTGGGTAAACGAACCTTTGTTTGGGCTCAGTAGGACTCAGTCTTCTGATTCCAGGTAAGGCTGAGATCTGACTGCAGGAGAATAGTAGTTAAAAGATTTCTGCTGGAAAGTTTTGTGCCAAGAGGGCAGCCTGGCAGCTGCCTGCTGCCCACTTTACCTTGGGAGCTTCACCTTGATGTTGGTGCCTCAGGCTTTATCAGGACACATGGCACTGGTATCTGACTTTCCACATGTCTCAGGGCCCAGACAAGACAGCCACCATTCCCTCCCTTTCCTCTCAAAAAGGCCCTGAGCCCCACGAGAAAAGTGGGAGCAAACACTGCCTCTGGGAATGCGTGGGGCAATGGAGGCTCACACCATCACAAAAGAAATCCTTCCTAGAATTGTGAACTCCCAACTGCTCATCCAGCCTCTATTTCCCCCTCCAGAAACAAGGAACTCAGTGCCTCCCAAGACAACCAACTTCTTTTTCTCATCTCCATAAGGAGCCTGTCAGTGGTAGAGGCCAGCCTAACTATCCCACTGTTCGGATGCTGGCCTCCATTAACCTTGCCAACACAAGTTGGTGACCACATTTCACTGCTGAATTGCATTCATCTGACTATCAACAGCCCCCCAAATCTTCTCTATACAGGTGATTCCAGGTCTTCTCTGTCCTGTCCCAAGTGGATTTTTAGAGCCAAAAGTGTGTCCTCACATTTGCCACTGTGATATCTCACCTATGTGTCTACAAGGCAGACACACAAGACCAGTGGGGAAATAGCTGGATAACAGTGAGAGAACTGGACTTGGAGCTGAAGGCCTGAACTTGAATCTGGGTTCCTCCCCAACTTCCTAACTATAGGGACACACACAAGTCAATGTCCCTTTATGGGCATTGGTTTAGCTCATCTGGAAGTGGTTTGTTATGAGGATCTGATGACAAGTAGTAGTTGTAGTAGTCACTTGATAAACCAAAAAGTCCTGATGTGGTGCAGGAGAAAGAGAGCTGGACTGGGGGTAAAAAGATCTGGGGATCAAGTGTGACTCTGTCTGGAACTCCTCTGTGCCCTTGAGCAAGGCTCTTCACTTCCCCATCTGTCGCTGTGAGAACTAAATGTGGAGGGGACTGAAGGGACCTCTAATGGCCTTTCCAGGATATGTGAAGAAAAGTGGCAGTTGGAGAATTGTCTGTTTTTTGAGAGCATACTTTTTTTCTAAGAGCCAAAGTATCTCTTTCCATTTTACAATCCCAATGCAACCTATGGGTCATCTTTGTTCCACTGGCAGCTTTGTGATCTGCTGTAAGAGAAAGATTTCCAGGATGAAATAGAGGAAGCTGCTTCAAAGAAATGAGAGCAGAGAGTCAGTATGGCGGACAACAACAAGCTTCGCATACAGGTGTCGCGGGTAGGCGTCAGGTCAGAAGGGTTCAAAAACAGGTCACCTGGGGAATGGCTGAAGGAGCAGGCTATGTAGCCTGAGGAAGAGAAGTCCAGGAAGAGCTCTGTCTTCAGATGTTTGAAGGGCTTTCACAGGGAAGGGAGATGAAATTAGTAGGGACTGCAAAGAGGAGGGTAGAGGGGGATTTGCTTTCTCTTGTTCTCAAGAATCACTTTCTACCTGTTGGACTATTAGGGCTGCTGTGCGATGGCATCTGCCCCCTTGGTGGGCTCTTGCCCTGGGGTGGAGGTGGAGCTGGAGGGTGGATTGCTCTTAGTTGACTAGTCCCTTCCTCCCCTAATCAGATGATTTTGTGTTCTCCAAGCCTGTGCTGAGATCAGGCATATTTTTTATAGCACCTAGTACAGATTTGTGTACACAGTTGGGCTTAGCTGAATGAGTGAATGAATCTTTCTTTCTTCATATAACAGGGAAGGCCTGTAATGGGGTGTTATCCTTGGCCCCTGACACTAGGGTAATGATGGCGTCCCACAGTAAAACATTTTTGTGTGTAAATATCACTTAAGTCTGCACAGCGGTTGTCAAACAGTGAGGCCCTGACAGAAGCCAGTGCACCAACCTGGAAACATTTTTATGGTAATCATTTTCCTACAGAATTCAGAGCTTCAAAAGGAGGGCATTAAATACTCCCCAGAATGTTGTAGCTAGAAGGAACTTTCAAGATCACAGAATCCAGCTCTTTCATTTCCCAGATGGCGAAGCCGAGGCACCGGCTGTATGGGGGAGGGGAAGGGAACGTCTTCCCTGGCCCAAGGCCTGGCACATGGTAGTAACCTACAAGAGCCTTGCTGCCTGCCTGCCTGACCGTGGACCAAGCGAGGCAATGGCAGAGTGGGGCAAGAAATCAGCCTTTACCACCATCCAGTCGAGGCAGAAGGGCCCAAATTAGACCCAGGGGTGGTTGCAGCTAAGACAGCAATATGGACAGGAGCTGGAAATGAGACTGCGTGCACAGAAAGGGATTAAGCAGGAGCAGAGGAGTAAAAGAAAGGAGGGCCCAGTTGGGCAAGATCACTCTATGGGTTCCTTGATGGGACATGACAACACCAGCCTATACCTCCCTTAGATGTGACATGGAAGCTCAAGGAAAGACATCGTCCCTGTAGAGGAGGGTGCCAGTGAACACTGAACAGGTCTCAGTTCTGCTACTTGGGGCACTCCTTCCCTGGCTGACAAGCAGGACACACGAAGGCCTAGTCTCCACCCTGCGTGGGGAGCATCCAGGGATGCTCGGTGCCAAATTTACAATCCCAACAGCCTTCGGGGCTCCCCAGCTTTCCATTCACTTGGAATGCACTTCTCATTGATATCTTCCCTTAGTAGCTCAGCTAAAATGAACTCCTTCCATGAAGCATTTGTTAATGTCCAAGGGGGTGCATTTGAATGCCCAGAGAAAAAATGACTGAGGAGCAGGTTCGTTGCCTGGCTGTATCCCCTCTCCAATGGTGCCCAGAGGAAAGGAGGGAAGGAGTGCAGAGAGGGCGGGGGAGTGCGAGGGGGAAGAAATGACGGAGAGAAAGAAGAAAGGCAGGACGGAAGAGAGGAAGAGTGGGGGGCGGGGAGGGAGGGAGGCAGGGAGGAGGCAAGGGCTGTTGAGAAAACACATGGCCTTTCAGTGTCCTGAGAGCCTGCTGGTGAGAGACGCACGGAATGGCAGTGGTATTGAAGGAACGGCAGACCAGATTCCCCACACGAGGGGGAACACTTCACAGTTCCACTCATTGATTCAATCATTTATTCACTTACGGAGTGCCTACTATGTGCAAGGTGCTGTTTTGTTTTGTTTTTTGGTGGTAGAAGCTAATGGTTAAGGGTAAGCCTGGGTTCAAATCCCAGTTCTGTCACTTAGTAGTTATGTGACCTTGGACAAGTTACTTAACTTCTCTGTGCCTCAGTTTCTTTATCTGTAAAATGAGGTTTGTAATAGTACCTTCTTCATGGGTTCTGGTGAGGATTAAATGATTTAATTGATACCAAGTGCTCAAAACAGTGCTTGGCACGTAGCAAGCTCTCTGTAAGCATGGTGATTATTTTAGGCACTGCGAATATATACATCCGCCAGCAAAACCAACAAAAATCTTTGCCCTTATTGAGCTTAAATGCTAGTGGAGGAAGATGAATGATTAACAGCAACAACAAAGGAAATCACGTGAGGAGGTGATACATGATGTGGGCAAACAGAGAGCAGGTAAAGGAAGTTGGGAGTAGGCAGGTGGGGGTTGCAATTTTAGATATCATGGTCATTGTGGGCCTCACAGAGAGAGACCTGTATGTTGCCTGCATCAACTTGAACCTGCAGCTTGGGGCTGGCCATCTCACAGTCTTTCTAGCTCTCAAAAAGGCACCCAAGGTTGCTTGTGCACCCAAGGAGGAGATCATTCAAGAGAGAATTCTCAAAGACCAGGTGCCTTGAGGGTGAGAAGCTGTTTGCTGTTGAATTAGAGAAGGCACAAAAGCTGGCGAGGAACTGGGGCTTGGCTAGCACAGCAGGGTAAACACTTGTGGCCAAGTCTGGCAGCTGCTGGGCCTCTGCGGCGCAAACACGACCCTTGCAGCTGGCACAGAGGCCGCTGGCGAAGCCAAAGCCCTTTGGCGATCTTAGCTAATGAGAGCCTGCAGGATGAAGCTTGGCTCAGCCTTGCTGCTCCATGGGACTGCATCACTTTTGTCCAAAGCTGGGCTGCCTCTTACCTGGGAAGGACAGTGGAACAGGCTGGGAGTGCCCTGAGTTTTTAATGATGCATGAAGTACAGAAGGTTTTGCTGTGGGGGATTCAGAGGCAGTCTTTTCTGGGTTTCCTGTGGGGAATGACTCGAGAAAGAGCTCTAAGATCAAGGTGTGTTCTGAGGGCAGGGTTTCTTGTCAGGGTCCTCTCCCTCGGCACTGCTGCACCACCTCTTTGCTTCCTGACTCAGCAACGCCCCTCATCCCGTTCCAGAGCTTGTCGTGACTCAGCTGGTAGCTGTTTCACCTTTGGATTGTGTCCCTGCAATTGGATGGTAAGTTCCTCAAGATCATGAACATTTTTGAGGAGGTCACACATTCTAGAAGGATCACGCTCGAAGATGTATTCAACCATTTGTTCAATAAATATTCCCAGAGCACCCACTAAGTGCCATGCCTTGTTCTCAGTGCTTGGGAAACAGCAGTCAACAAAACAGGCCAGAGTTCTTTCCTCAGAGAGCTCATGTCCTAGTGGGACAAACAGACAATAAATATAAGGCATCCATAAGACAATGTCAAGCAGTGACAACCGCCATGAAGAAGAAAGAAAGCCCAGTAAGGGGACTGAGAGCGATGGGGGCCTTTTCAGTGGGGGTGGGCAGAGAAGGCTTCTCAGGTGGTGACATTTGAGCCAAATCTGAATGAAACTATGGACCAAGCCATGTTCCTGGCAAAGGGAACAGTGAGGGAACAGCAAGTACAAAGGCCCTGAGACAGAAATACGCTAGGACACTTCTGTCACTTCACTAATGCAAAAATTAAGGGCAAAAGAGGGAAAGCGTCTTTTCCAAAACTATATATGGAGGAGGGAGTGAATGAATGAGAGATCCTGACACCCATGGATGAACACCATCAATATTTTTATGTATTTCCTTCCAGATATATTAACATATTCACATGTGTATGTATGTATGTGTGTGTATATAAACACACACATGTCATTTTGTATTTAATTGTTGTTCTACAAACTTTTTTTCACTAACTGTATACAAGGACAATTTCCAATGTCCATAAACACTGACCTACATTGTCATTTTTTTCCAACATAGTGTTTGTACCAATTTGAAATGTCTTTTTGTTTATTGAGGTATAATTTACTTATAGTAAAATTGATCCTTTTTAGGTGTACAGTTCTATGAATTTTTACAAACTTCAACAGTGGTGTGATTATCGCCGTCAACGAGAGTAAATTTTTCCATTATCCCAAATAGTTCTCTCACGCTCCTTTTTAGTCAAATTGCCTTCTCTCACATCCAGATCAGATCCCTGGCAACCAATGATCTTATCTGTGTCCCAACAGTTTTAATTTTTCCAGAATGTCATATAAATGGAATCATATAGCTTGTGGACTTTTGTGTCTAGCTTACTTCACTCGGAGTGATGCTTTTTGAGATTTATCCGCATTGCTGTACATCAGTAATTTATTATTTTTATTGCTGAATAGCATTCCACATAGGGATGTACTGCAGTTTGTTTATCTGTTCACTAGTTGAGGGACACTTGGGTTGCTTCCAGCTTTAATGACCACGAATAAAGCTACTATAAACCTTCACATACAGATTTTTTTCTTAAAGGACATGTCTTTATTTCTCTTGGGCATATAGTTGGGAGTGGGATTGCTAGGTTGTATGGTAAAGGTCTGTTTATAAGAAACTGACAAACTGTTGTCCAAAGTGTCTGTACCATTTTGCATTTCCACCATCAAAATATAAGTCTAGTCATTCCACACTGTCATGTCTTTTTAAAAATTTTAGCCATTCTAATAGAAGTGTAGTGATATCTCATTGCCATTTTAATTTGCTTTTTCCCTAATGACTAATGATGTTGAGCATCTTTTCACGTGCTTATTTGCCATTCTTACTTCCTCTTTGATGAAGTGTCAGTTCAAGTCTTTTGCCCATTTTCTAATTAGACTGTTTGCTTACTGCGGAGCTATATTAATTTCCTGGGGCTCCTGCAACAAATTACCACACACTTAATGACTCAAAACAACAGAAATGAATTCTCTTACAGTTCTGGAAGCCAGAAGTCCAAACTGAGTCTTACGGAGTGTCAATCAAAGTGTCAGCAGGGTTGGTTCCTTCTGGAGGCTCCAGGGGAGAAACCATTCCTCGCCTCTTTCAGCCTCTTGGTGGCTGCTGGTACTCCACGACTTGTGGCTGCATCGCTCCAGTCTCTGCCTCCATGGTCACACTGCCCTCTCCTTTTTTTCAGTCAAAACTCCTTCTGCCTCCCTGTTATCTGGACACTTGTGATTACATTTAGAGCCCCCCCAGATAATCCAGGATAATCTCTCCATCTCAAGATCCTTAAATTAATCATATCCTTTTGTCATATAAGGTGACATTCAGAGGTTCCGGGGGTTAGGACTTGGACAACTTTGGGTGACATTACTTAGCCTATCACCCGAGCTTAGAGAGTTCTTCATAGATTTTGATGCACTGTCCTTTATTAGATACGTACTTTGCAAATATTTTCTCCCTGTCTGTGACTTGTCTTTTCAGTTTTCTTGACAGTATCTCTTGAAGAGCACAGTTTTTAAGTTTCTGTTTTGATGAAGTCAAATTTATAAATTTTGTCAATTTTTTTCTATTATGGTTTGTACTTTGTGTGTCTTGTCTAAACAACCTTTGCATAAGCCAAGTTCACAAAGATTTTCTCCTGTGTTTACTTCCAGAAATTTTATAGTTTTAAGTTTTACATTTAAGCCTATGAGCAATTTTGAGTTGATTTTTGCTAATGGTGTGAGATAATGGATCCAAGTTTGTTACTTTGCATGTGGGCGGCCAATTTTTCCAGCACCATTTGTTTAAAAGACTATAATTTCTCCATTGAATTGCCTTTGTACCTGGTCAAAAACCAGTTGGCTATATTTATTTCTGAACTCTGTTATATTCAATTGATTCACGCATCAGTCTTTTCACTAATACTACACTGTCTTGATTACCGTAGCTTTATAGTAAGTCTTGAAATTTGATAGCGAGAATACTCCAACTTTGTTTTTCTTTTTTAAAACTGGTACTTTCGCTATTATTTATTGCTTTTTTTTCTATTTTATACAAATACAATTGACCGTTTGTATATTGTCTTGTATCCTGTTCTGGGAGCTTTCTCGTAGATTCTGTGGGATTTTCATGTAGACAATCATGTTACCTGTGAATATAGACAGCTTTATTTTTCCCATCCCAATCTGAAGGCTTCTGTATCTTCTCCTTGCCTTATTGCTTTGACTGAGAATCTCAGATATGATGTCGAATAAGAGTGACGAGAATGAACATCCTTGTTGTGCTTCCAGTCTTGGGGGGAAGCATTCAGTCATTCACCAGTAATTATGATGTTAGCAGCATTTTTTTTACAGATGCCCCTTTTCTAGAGGAGGAAGTTCCCTTTTCTTCCTAGTTTACTGAGCATTTTATTATGAATGAATGTGTGATATGTGGTTTTGCTTCTTTAGACTCAATATGATGGACTATGTTGATCTATTTTTGAATGTTGGACCAACTTTGCATTGCAGAATAAGCATCACTTGGTTTTTTATATGTTACTTGATCAATTTTCTAATATTTTGTTGAGGATTTTCGCACTATGTTCACGAGGGATGTTGGTTTTTCATTTAGTTTTTTTCTTATACTCTTCAGTCTGGATTTAGTGTCAGGGTAATGCTGGCTGGCATCATAAAATAACTTAAAGAGTATCCCCATATCTTCTATTTTCTGGAAGAATTTTTGTAAAACTGGTATTATATATTCCTTAACTGTTTGATAGAAGCTGAAAATAAATTCATGTGGCTTTAATTTGTGGGAAGATTTTAAACTCAGAATTCCATTCACCTCATTTAATAGATATAAATTTCCAGTTCTCTCTTGCTTTTTCAGTGAATGTTGGTAGTTTACGTCTTTCAAGGGATATGTCTACTTCATCCAAGTTGTGAAATTTATGGGCATAGTGCATTGTTTGTAGCTCCTTATTAGCCTGTTAATGTCTGTGCTATATTGTCATTTTCCATGATTGCCTGATATTACGTTATAGAAAGTGTCACGATTTATTTAACCATTCTGTTATTGTTGAAATTTTTGATTACTTCTGTTTTCTTCACCATTATAAATAAGACTGACATATATGTATATACATCTTTGTAGAGATGTCTGGAGTCTTTAGATAAATCCTAGAAGCAAACTTGATATTTTTGTCTATTGCTCCACTAAAAATTGACCCCAAACTCAGTGATCTAAGACAACAAACATTTATTATCTCACAGTTTGTGTAGGTCTGGAATCCTACGTGGCTTGACTGGGTCCTCTGGCTCAGAGGCTCTCACGGCTTGACTCAGGGAGGATCTGCTTCCAGCCCATTGGACTGAAGCCCTCAGCTCCTCACTGACTCACCATTGACTAGAGGCCACCCTCAGTTCCTTGTTACATGAGCCTCCCTATAGGGCAGCTCACAACGTGGCAGCTGACTTCCATCAGAGAAGCAAGGGAGTGAGGGACCAGGAGAGTGACAGCAAGACAAAAGCCACAGGTTTTTTGTAACCTAATCTTGGAAGTGGCATCCCATCACTCTTGCCGTATTCTATTGATTAGAAATGAGTCACCGGGTCTGGCCCACGCTCAAGGACGCCAATGCAAGGAGGTGCGGGTGTTTAGCGGGCGTTTTAGAGGCTGCCTAGCAAGGGATGTTGGCTGAGAGCGTATGTAGAATCCTTTCATTGTTTGTAAAGAATTGTGATGATGGGTTCAATTCCAGGTCTTTTTTTACTGTTCTTCAAATGCTCAGTCTTAGAGATGTTTCTAAAATAAAATAATGAATCAATAGAAAATATTTAATAGGTATGTGTAAGATAAAAAGAATAATGACTCAAAAAACACCCACATAAGTACCACTCAGTTTATTTTTAAAAAGGGTGTCCCTTTCCTTTCCTTCTCAGGACTAATCGCTACTCTATTTTTTGTTGTTGTTTATTATTCTCTTGATTTTCTGTACATTTAACACCTATGTTTATTTTTAAACAGCCTATTGCTTGGCTTTGTCTGCTTGTGGCCGTTGTATTGTACTGCATGTATTATTGTGACATTTCTTTTTGCCAAAAGTGATGCTCCTGAGATTCATCTATATTACTGCATATAACTGTATCTCATTTATCTTGCTCTGCCGTATATGAGCCCATTGTATGCATCTACTATAATTCATTAATGCTTCCTACTGGTGGTGGACATTTGTTATAACCAAAATTGGTTATGAATATTCTTGTACATGTGTGTATCTCCAGGTGCACCTGTGCACGGGTTTCTCTTGGAGATAGACATTGCCATTCTGATGGGTGTATGTTATGGACTGAATTGTGTCCCCCTTCAGTTTATATGTGGATCTCCTAATCTCCAGTATCTCAGAATGTGACTATTTGGAGCGAGGGTCTTGAAAGATGTGATTAAGCTACAATGAGATCATTAGGGTGGACCCTAATCCAGCATTACTGGTGTCTTTATAAGAGAAGATTAGGACGCAGACAATACACAGACCAAGGGGTGACCATGTGAGGACACAGGGAGAAAGCAGCCATCTGCAAGCCAAGGAGAGAGGCCTCAGGAGAAACCAAACCTGTCAGGACCTTGATCTTGAACTTCCAGCCTTCGGGACTGTGAACAACAAATTCATGTTGCTGAAGCCACCCAGTCTGTGGTATTTTGTTCTGGCAGCCCTAGGCAACTAGGAAAGTGCGGGTATTTGCTGTGACTGAAATTTGCATCTTTTGAGTTTGAGCATCTCTTCATATGTGTGTGGACTATTTGGCTTCCTCTCCCACGAAATGCCGAGTATTGTCATTTGCTTATTTCTTGTTCTTGTTGTTGTTGTTGGGTTATTTATCTTTTCCTTGTTAGCTTGTCGACCACTTTTCTTTATATATTCCAGACTTTATTCATTTGGCAATGTACGTAATGCAACTGATATCTTCTCCAATGTGTGGCTTCTCTTTCCACTCTCAATTTTTTTACCATCCTCACCGGTCTATGCTGGAAAATCCTGTGTTTTATTATTTTAAGAATATAATGAATGCTTGTGAATCTGCAGCCAATCCAAAAACTAGAGCATTAGTAATAACTTAAATTCTCCTAACAGCCTTACCACCTATTCCGTACGTCTGCCATTCCTTTCCTTCAAATAATAACGGTGGCCAACACTTAACACGGTTCTCACTACATGCCAGGTAGTGTCTTACACACTTTATATGTATTAACTCATTTAAACCTTACGATAACCCCGAGAGTTAGCTATGTTTTACACACAAGGCCACTGAAGCAGAGAGTTTAAGTTACTTGCCAAGGTCATGGCAGCATTTGGTGACAAATCAGAATTTGAACCCAGGCGGTCTGCTCCTTAACCACTTTGCTATATTGCTGATCGTCAATCACTATACAAAATTTTGTGTTTTTCATTTAATTGCCTTTAAAATTTTTTATTACATATTTATGTATGCCTAAATAATAGACTCTTTATTTTCGCTTGTTTTATTAACTTTATTAAAAAGGCACCATACCATATGCTGTCTCAGGAGACAACATATGGGGTTATTTTGATGAACAGAAGTTCTTACTAGCGTATATAAAATTATCAGTCTTTTCCCTTATGGTTTGGACTTTTTTATATCTTGTCTAAGAAATTGTTCCTTACTCCAAGGTTATAAAGATCTGGTCTTGAATTACCTTCTAAAAAATCTATAGCTTTGCCTTTCACTTTAGTGTTTTTTTAAGTTTTTATTTTGAGGTAATTTTAGACTCCTAGAAATTGAAGGAAATAGTACAGAGAATTCCTGTACTCCTCACTCAGCTTCCCCAAATGATAAGTGTTCCCAAACCATAGTTCAATCATCAGAACTGAGAGAGTGACATTGGTATGACTCTATTAATTAAACTACAGACCTTATTAGAATGTTATGTTGTGTAAGTGGAATCATATCGTATATAATCTTTTAAGACTGGCTTTTTTCACTCCCATTTTGCAATCCCACCAGCAATGTATGAGTGATCCAGTTTCTCCACATCTTCAGCTTTAGTATTATCACAATATCTTATTTCCTTTTTATTGATTATTTTTATGCTAGCCCTGCTAGTGAGTGTGTACTGATGCCTCATTGTGGTTTTGATGTGTGTTTTCCTAATGACTAATGACAGTGAACATCTTTGCATGTGCTTATTTGCCATCTGTAGTTCCTCTTTGGTGAAGTGTCAGATTAAATCTCTTTGACCAATTGAATTGTTTGCTTTTTTTGACTGCTGAGTTTAGAAAGTTCTTTATATATGCTGGATACAAGTCCTTTGTCAGATTTGTGATTTGCAAATATTTTCTCCTAGTCTCTGACTTCTCTTTTTATTCTCTTAACAGTGTCTTTCACAGAGCAAACATTTTTAATTTTGAAGTCCAATTTATCAAGTTTTCAATGGTTATGTTTTTGGTGTCATGTCTAAGAATGCGAAGGCAAAAAGATTTTCTCCTTTGTTTTCTTCTAAAAGTTGTACAGTTTTACAGTCCTGCAGAGCTGTCCTCTTCCCAGTCCTGGAGAGGACTGGCCAGGGGGACGAGGCTTTTCTCAGGACTCCTTTTTTTTTTTTGAGGAAGATTAGCCCTGAGCTAACTACTGCCAATCCTCCTCTTTTTGCTGAGGAATACTGGCCCTGAGCTAACATCCGTGCCCATCTTCCTCTAATTTATACATGGGACGCCTACCACAGCATGGCTTTTACCAAGCAGTGCCATGCCCGCACCCGGGATCCAAACTGGTGTACCCCGGGCCACGAGGAACATGCGAACTTATCCGCTGCGCCACCAGACCAGCCCTCAGGGGCCTTTTGTCTGCATTTCTGGGTTGTGGGCTGTTCTAGCACCTAAGCTATGAGGCAAAACGAACATCCAGAGAATTCACTGCTGGGTCATCCTTTGAGTCCTCAGGTCCCTAGTCAATCCTCCCTTTCTTCTCCACTTGTCAGTCCTCTCATAATTACGTATTTGTCCAGGGTAACCCATTGCAGTTAGTGGGAGGAATAGAGTGGAATGCATTTGCTCCATGTTGTCTGGACCTGGAGACCCACATTTAAGTCTTTAATTCACATGGAATTTATTTTTGTGTATGGTGAGAGGTAGGGATCCAATTTCATTTTTTCAATATACATAATCAGTTGTTTCATTGCCATTTTGCAAATAGGCCACTCCTCCCTTCCAATGATCTATAAAGACAGCTCTGATATCTGATAAGGTCAGGCCCCTCACCTCGTTCTCCTTCAGAAATGCCTCAGTTTTTCTTGGCCATTTGTTGTCTCATTTAAAGTTTTGAATCTGCCTGTCAAGTAGGGTGAAAAAAATGTGTTGAGATTTTTATTGGAAATACATTGAATGTGCAGATTAATTTCGAAGAGGATGGCCATCTTTACATCGTTGAGGTTTCCAAACCATGAACATGGTATATTTCTTAATTTATCTAGGCTTTTGTTAATACCCTTGCACATCTCTTGTTTAATTTATTCCTACATACTTTACCTTTTTGATGCTAGGAAACTCTGAAGAACCCACTGGAAAATTATTGGCACCAATGAAAGCGTTCAGTAAAGTGATTGGGCACAGACTATATATGCAAAAAGCCAAAACTTGCTTATAATCTGGCAATAATTAGTTTAAACACATAACAGAAAAAAAGCTCCCATTCACAATTGCAATGTAAAAGATACAAAATATCTTCGGAATGAACCTAACCTGAGAGATATAGTTGGCAGAAAATACTCGCAACAAACATTAGAGACCAAGGGATTACAGCCTTAACATAAAGCAGTATTACTTGTCAACAAAAAAGTACTGACCTTCCAAGAGGAACGTGCTAAAAGACTTGAACAGAATAATCATAAAAGAAGTAACGTAAATGAACAGTAGACATTAAAAAAAGCCCAAGCTCACTTAGAAAGAAAGAGATGAAACAATGAGATATTTTTCACCCATGAGTCTGGCAAATATTTCAAAGACTGTTTCTTCACACTGTGACAAGGGACAGGAACACTTGCTGATGGGAGTATAAATGCATGTTTCCGTAGGACACATGGCCACGCGTATCAAACAGTTCTACTCCAGACATTTGTTCTAAGAAAGTCCAGCATGCCTCACTTTCCTCATCTGCAAAATGGGGATAACAGTGCCTTTCTCATGGAGTTGTTAAGAGCATTGAGACAACCCCCCTGGGGCTGCTAACCTGTATGAGTCTTCGAGGAAATTTGAAAAACGCGTCCTCACTCTGTGGATAAACTGTGTCTTTTCTAGGCAGAGGTCCAGAGCTTGGCAAATGAACAGGGCCTTTGTGCAAAGACAAAGGCACCCCTTCCTCCGGGTGCACGGGTCCTGCGCCAGGGTACCAGGCCTTCAGGGTGGAGAGGTGGCCTGATGTAAGCACCTACTTCCCCCCGTGGCTGGCGCCATTGTTCAGTACGCCTATACAGCTCTGAATCCATGTCATTTTTAGCAAAACACCTAGCATTTAACAATTATTAAATATCGTCTATCACCGAGTTCAAGGGCATTCAATACTGTGATATTGGTGAAAAACTGAAAACAATCTAAACGTCCAATAATATGGAAGTAGTTGCATTAATTTGGCACATTCATAAAATGGAGTTGTTTAATCCACGTTTTTGAAGACTACTGAATAGTACTGGGAAATTATCAATAAATATTAAGTTAAAAAAAATCAAGATCCAAACTGGATAGCGAGCGTGATCTCAATTTTGTCAAAAACCCATATATATATATATATATATATATATATATATATATATATATATATAAAAATACCCCACAACGTTTACAATGGCTCACACTGGTTGGGAGGGTTAGGGCTGATTTTCACTTCATATTTTACCCTTTCTCAGGATTTTACAACTTGTTTGGAAAGCGGATACATCACTGTCGCAAGCAGAAGAAGGCATTTAGGAGGCCTCTTCCCTCTCCAGCTGTCCTGGTCCTGCGGCCCGCTCCTGGAGGGGCTCCCGGGCCCTGTCTGGGAGGGCGAGCGAGCGCGGCGGGCAGCGGGGCGGCGGCTGGTTTGCTGCCCAGCTCGGAGCCCCCCTTGACCTCACCCAGGCTGAGCGAGTTGCACACTCCCACAGCACGAAGAGCACCACGCTTTTCCACAAGCCCCAGGGAGGCCTCGGATGGGACTACCAAGACCGAGCGAAGGAAGACTAGGCGGAGCGTCACCATCCGCCTAGGCGCGAGAACCCGGGCAGGGAGGCGGCGAGGGGCGGGACCACTCTGCCGGGCCGCGCGGCTCGGCCCCGCCCCCGTCCTCCCTGGGTTCGTCTGATGCCGTAAAAAGGAAGAAAAGCTAAACCGCAACGCAACTTTCTTATTTATTAGGGAACAAGATACATACGTCCTGCTCTAGGCAGTCTTTGCTAAGTGCGCTGAGAAGAACGTGGATAAAATCCGTTCATGCAACAATCCCGTCCCCAGGTCTCTGTGAACAAAAGTGGGACACCCTCCCTAGGATATAGGGGGAGTCAGGTCTTGGGAAGAACAGATGACTGGACTGGGGCAGCTGCCCAGGTATGGTGCACCGATTCAAGGAGCAATTTCCCATCATCGGTTGGTGGGTGGGAATAATGCCCCACCGCAGATGAGAGGACCAAAAACAGAAGCAGTTAGCTGCTTCTCTCTGGATTCCTCAGAACAACAAGGGTCTAGCCAGCAGGCAAAAGAACAGAGAGATTTGGACAGGACATTCTGGAATCAGAGCAGCTGGGTTCAAATCACCTCAAGCTTGCTAGCTGTGTGACCTTGGGCAAGATACTTAACGTCTCTGTGCCTCTGCATTCTCATTTGTGAAATGAATAATAGAGCCTACCTGCCCCCTGGAGTTGATATGAGAATGATACGCACTCCTGCTCATGATAAAGTGCTAGCACCGAGTCTGTTCTGGGGTAGGGAGCCCATCAATGGGGACGGCTTGCCCTGGGGCAAAGTGCCCTCTTCCTCTCCACCACTCAGGGTCACTTCCCAGCGCCGTGACCCTGGTGCACAGGTTTCTCATCTCACATCTGCAATGGGCTCAGCTCCCAAATGAGGACAGTCGCCCTGCCCTTCACAGGGCGGCTGTGAGGATCAAATGAGATAATGGAAGGGAAATAATTTTGTGAAGGAGGGGCGATTAGTCTATGCAAGGCCCAATGAATATTTTCACATAGAAACTGCCACAATTTTGTACTCAAGCGGTGTTCTTTTCTGTAAAAGCTCTCCCAGACTGCTTGTCTGGTTCTGAAGCACTGCAATACCTAGTCATGTGGATTCGCAATCATCTCCAGTGGGTTCATTCTTTTTTCTTTTAATTGACAAAAGGCGGGGTTTTTTCAGAACTAGAGCTTTGTTGCATTCAACCTTTACTTCTACCCTAAATCTCTCTGCCAGGGCCTTTCTTTCTTGCCCTGTCTTCTCTTCCCCCAGGAAGCCATCCGCTAAAACAGTTGGAGGGTCTAATCCACATCTGCAGTGGGGACCCTAATCCCCGCCCAGTGGGCCCCACGGGTAGAGCTGATGCTCTTTCCACAGGGCGCCGCGCTCTCCCCTAGGCTGCTGCAGGGATGGGGCAAGGTAACGGGCGTGGCAGTGGCCGGCGCTGAGTGGAAAGTCAGGAAGGACAAGGCGCGGTGCCCCATGCACCTGCTCAAATTTGCCTGCGCTGTCCTCTGGCCAATATTTCAGTTTTGTCCTTTATGTTCTACAGTTTAACTGCCATCTCCTTTAAAAAAATTGCTATGGACAGCTTCCTTTGAAGACTTTTTCTGTAGTGAGATCCTGGGGCCAACAGCATAAGCTTTCTTTCCGGGCCTCCTTCTTTCCCAAATGAGTTCTTACTTTTACTGGGAATTATGTCTGTCTGGCGTCTTTCCCATGTAAGTAAAGTGGCTTCGCTACTATAAAACGAGCAGCCGGCCCACCTCCGGGGACCACCTGAGTGACATATAACATGGCACAGATGTGTTGGGTGGGACTTTCCCAACAATCTGCACTTCCTGGGGCAGACGCCCAGCCCTGGGTTATGTGGGCACATCTCCACAACAGAGGCAATGGCACAGGAGGGGCCATGAATTGCTTCTAGGCTATTCATTTTCTGGGCAGGGCCCTCACAGGCCCAGAGCCTGTCCCCAAGCCACCACTTTTGGCTGCTAGGAGTCATCTGCAACTGTTTCAACAAGCTTCCTAATGTTTGAAATTAAACAGTTGTGTGGGATTCTGACTTGGCAGAAAGCAAACAAATAGAATGTTGCTCATTTTTTGTGAAACTTGGTGTCTCAAACCTCAGGCGCCTTGAGTGGTGGCACCTGTTTGGTATTGCAACTTAGATATTTTATTGAACAAACAGAGTGCTTACTCTGAGCAGGGACTGTTCTGGGTGCTTTACAGCCAGGAGCCCCGACTGGGCATAACTACAACCTTATGAGGAAGCCTGCGGGTCAGAGTGGGGAAGTCAGCAGTGGCAGAGCATCTGACTCCCGACTCCCAACTCTCAGCCACTGTCAGGGGGGCACGCTGCTGTCTTGGGAGGTGCCAGGAGATCGGGCCCCAAGAGCTGCCACAGGGAAATCTCACTTTGACATCCACCAAGCTTCGGAGTTGGTGGACACATCTGTGTCCCGCAGAGCCTGCCTATGGGAGGTGTCCAGTAAAATACTTGTGACGTGCCTGGGGGCCTTTGCCATTTTCCTAGGCATGGAGGAATTGCGAAGGATGGACAGTCCAAGCCGGAAGGGCCTTTGGAGATCATTTAATCCACTCGTCCCATTTTCAGACGGGAGGACTTAAGGCCTGGCCCAGGAAGGGTCCTGACTGTGGACATGCTGCAAGTTAGAGACAGAACTCGGGCTGTCCTTACTCGTGCTCAATCCAAGACTCATTGTGAGAGCACATGCCTCGGTCCTCTGACTGGGCAAGGAGAGGGGACAGCAATGGTGGGCGAGAAACATTGGAGGCAGTTCAGGCCCTGGCCCGCTTGTTGTAATCACAGTGAACATGCCATTTATCATCCAAACCGGGATACTTCTGAGCCTGGCAGGGGGAGCTGTAATAGTTACAATCAATTACACTGGGCAACAGCACAAATGGGCCTGCCCCTAGCACCTGGGACATATGTACACCCTAATGAAAGTGAACGAGGATGACGGTGGTGAGAAGACCAACAGCTGCTGCCAAACCGCTCTCTAACTCAGCCCTCAGCTGAGCCCTCTGCATGCGCTAGCTCATTTAATCCTCCCCACAGACCTCCGAGGGGAGTCAGCTCTTCACCCTTGAGGACACTGAAGCTCCAAGAGGTGCTCGAGGTCACCCAGCGGGCTGGCGCTGAGCCTGGTGGGAAGGCAGGTCTAGCCTGAGTCCAAAGCTCATGCTCCTCACAGCAGCCTGGACGGCCCCCGCCCGTGCTCCTCCTCTTCACTCGGGAAGCTTGGTGGCTCCCTCGGGAACACGGGCTCACCTTGGCGGACAGGGGATCTGGAGACCTGGGGAGTGCTGGCAAACCACTGACCTGGGAGTCCAGTATACAACCTTGGGCAAGTCCCTTTATCACATGCCAGCCACCCCCACTCCCAGGCCTCAGTTTTCTTATCAAGGCCCCTCATTTCAGCCTTCCACAGGTGGGTCCCTGGGCAATCTTCCCAGCGTCCTTTCTCCCTCTTCTTTCAGGCTCCCTGCTCTTCAGCTAAACTGTCCCTCCGGTTGTTCCTCGTGCACACGGTGGGCCCCCCTGATGCTGTGGCTGGACTCCCAGGCTGGCACACCCTCCCCCACCTAAGCCAGCGCAGAGCTCCCTCCTCCATGAAGACTTCTCTGATTCCCTCAGGAGGACGGGACCTCTTCCTTCTCTGAATTCCCGTGGCCACTCATTTGTGTGTCCTCTGTACCTTGCCTCAGAGTCAGATGTAATGCTTATGTCCCTGCTCAGCCTACATACTCCTGGAGGTGAGGGTCAGTATCTGACTAATTTTTGAATCCTCCGTGCACCAAACCCACATATCCCCTTCCCCCGGCACCGGGCCCAATGTCTGATACGTGGTAAGCGTTCATCAATGCTCCTTGAATGAATGCAGCAACGGATGAGTGCTGCTCCCCCGACCCTAGCCCATGGCATCTAGAGACAGCCTGTTGCATTCCCACTAGCTGTTCCCACCTGTAAAATGGTACGCGCTTTACAGGGTCGCCGTGAGAAGTGACCTAGTGCATGTAGTAGCCTTGGAGCAGTGCCTTGTGCATGGGATGGGTCCACTCTTACAATCCTATCTTTCCAAATGCCCAAGGAACGTTCTGGACTGTCCTGACTTGGTCTCAGCAGGCCCCCCCCTTGCTCTCCCCCAGTAAAGAGAAGTGACCCCAAGGGGCCGCTGCCTCCACTCAATGCAACTTTAGGAGATCCCAGAGGGACGCTCACGATGGTGGGGAGCTCTTCTGTCACTGAAGAGCCTGAGCTGGCCAGATGCAGTTGGAACTCCTCCACTTGGGGTTTTTTCTCTTCTGGAGCTCCTAGTCATAGAACCAAGGCCCAATATTAAGCAGGATGTGAGTGATAAAGCTAAAAAGCTAAAATGCCCAGTGCGTTACACTTGGGGCCCAAGTGGAAACACAAAACTCTTGATAGCAAAGTGTGCTGCCCCGGGATCAAATTTGGCCCTGTGTCTGCTGCCTTCACGATGGTGAACTGTGCACACTGCACTAGATCCACACGCGTGAGAGAAGAATACATAGACTCACACACAGGCATGCTTGGAAACAAAAAGGGAACTCTGTGTGCACCCAAAACTGAAACACAACCGAAATACAGGTAACAGACAGGAGCTCCAGAGAGACTCAGGAACATTCTGCCACAGAAAGGTGGTGGAATCGTGTCCTTTCCTTACTTCTGCTTTTATGTTTTCTGTCCACATTTTACACAATTCGTATGTGTAATGATGGAAAAGTAAGTTTTATTCTTGAAATAGTCTTTGTAAATAGAAAAAGAAAAGAAAAAAGGAAGGAAAAGAAAGGCATCAGTGATCAGGATCCTCGGTAAAAGAAGGCAGACGAACTGGTGCTCACACCCAGAGGGCAGGCTGTGTGGCTGCTGGTGAGGGCGAGTTACGGGGTGGTTTTGTCCTGCATCTAGGCAACAAATTAAAAGGTGGGTTTTTCGCTGCTGTAACTGCTGCTGTTATGACTGATTTCGTTTCTAGTTTTATTGTTTTTTCTTCTATCACTGCCACTGGAGGCCCATCTAGAACTTCTGCTCTGACATGGCCTCCTTTCCAAGCCTGGGGTCCTGGATTGGACAAGCCCACCAGAAATCCCAAAGTCCCTGGACCTCCTGTCTTTAATCACGGAATAAGTGGGTCTTTTCTTCTGGACCTCATCAAGCCGCATCGGTTCTCTAGAATCAAAGACATCTCCCCAGTAGAAGGGGCCCCAAATCCACGTGAAAGTGAAGGTGAACAAACAGCATTGTCCCCTTTCCTCCCTCCCTTCCTTCCTTTCTCTTTCTTTTTTTTTCTACTTCTTTTCAAGAAAACATTTTATTATATTTCCGTTACACCAGTAATACATACTTATTTTAGAGCAATCAGGAAAAAAAAAGGTTTGGGTATATCTGTACATGGTAATAATATGCAGCTGTCAAGAGGCATGCATTCTTTTTAAGCCTAAGGTAGATCTATGTGTATTGACGTGAAAGGACGTCCACGACATCCTGCTTAGTGAAAAAAACAAGTTACTGTGCATGCGCATAGTCTGATTTCACTGGTATTAGAATGTACATAAATATGTGTATCCGTGCACGCAAACGTCTGGGGAATACCCGCCAACCTGTCCACGGCGGCCCTCTCTGGGCAACAGAGCAGTCAGAGGGAAAGCTTCTATAGACTTCTATCTGGTTTGAATTTTTTACAAGCCTGTAGTACACTGTAATTTTTTTTTTTTAAATCTAATAAAGTAAAAGAAAAATAAAGGCAACATAAGAGCTAGTATGGATATTTTTTATGTTGAAATAAAAAGAAAATATCAATAAGCCAAAAGAAAAAATGTCACATATAATCCTTACTCCTCTTTCCCGACCTTGGGGCAATGACTGTTAATATTGTGTGGCATAGCCCAGTCTATTTTTTAAACGTGTAATACATAAATTATTTTTGTTTACATAAAAGAGATTATATTATTAGTACTATTTCCATTTAAGCTGCTTTTCTCACCTAATAATGTAGCATGAGCGTCTTTCCAAGTTTATGAAAGTACATCTCTCTTATCATTTTGAATGGTTGTATACATATTTAAGTTGTTTCTTTTTTATGCTCCCATTTTAAAAAGGGCTACTGTCAACATCCTTGGGCAGTTAAATCTTTGCACACATCCAGTATTATGTCCTTAGGATAAATTACTAAAAATGAAACTGCTGGGTACAAGGATGTGCAATGCCTGTTAAGGGTTATGATCTATGACGCCGAATTGCCTTCCGGAAGAGCCTGGCCAGTGCTCCCTCCCTCAGCAGCGTGTGGGCCAGCCTGGTCTCCACAGCATCCATCCGTTCCATGAGTTAGTTCCACTCTTCGAAATTTTTGTTCATTTGGTAGTTGGAAAAAAATGTAATCTCTGTGTTGTTTTACTAACCATTCCCTTGATGACTTCTAGGGCTCCCCATGTCTTACTGCTTCTCAGTCATCTGTGTGCCTTCGGATGAGTTGCTTATTCGTGTATTTTTCCAATTTGCCCACTGAGGTGTTTGTCTTTTCCTTATTGATGTGTGAAAGCTCCTTATGTACTAAGAACACTGATCATTGTCTTTCATTTATGTCATTTTTCCCAAGTGTATTATTTGGGATTTTAACATTATGATTTTTTTTTTTTGATGCACAGAAGTTTTCAAACTTCGAATTAGGGGCCGGCCCTGTGACCAAGTGGTTAGGTTCTTGCACTCTGTCCGGCGTTTGAATCCTGGGCGCAGACCTAGCACTGCTCATCAGGCCATGCTGAGGCGGCATCCTGCATGCCACAACTACAAGGACCTACAACTAGAATACACAACTATGTACTGGAGGGGGCTTTGGGGGGAAGAAGAAAAAAGAAAGATTGGCAACAGATGTTAGATCAGGGCCAATCTTTAAAAAAAAGTTCTTTTCATATTAAACAAACAAATAAATAAACTTCTAATTAAACTTATCAGTCTTTTCTTTCATACTTTCTGTGTTTGGTGTTATATTTGGAATATCCTCCCGCCACAAGCCTATAAAAATATTTACCAACACCTTGTTCCAGTGTGACATGGAGCTGTTCAAGCCATCTGGATGTGATTTGAATGCGTGGTGTGAGGTGGAGGTTTAGGTTTAAACTTCCTTTTTGAAACAGCTGGCTAACTGTCCCAGTGCCCACACTGGAGGTCCCTCCGCTTCCCTTCCTTGGGAATGCTATCTTTGTCTCATCTCCTGAACAACTCTTGCACATGGATGTGATGCAAAACTTGCTTTCCCCTTTCTACTATTTGGTCAAGACTAGAGGTTTGGAGGTGGGCCCTGGGTTTCCAGAGCTTTCCATGTCACAGTGGCCATAGGTGTGTGCACCCGGGGCAGGGTGGCAGCTACAGGAGACAAGCTCCGAGGGGACTGAATACACAGCCATACACCCAGGTATGACCTTCCCCAAATATAGCTCAGCCGGGTACACTTCCACACCTCCAAAGTTCCAGCCACTGCACTGCCCCGGCAAGCCCCTGAAGCCCACATTCGGAGACAAAAACTCTCTCTGCTGGCAGGCGCTGGCGGCCTCTGGGTGGCACTGTGGAGCCGTTCTGTGCCGCCTGGAGGGTGCGGGCTGGAGGAAGATGCTCTGGGGCTCTCTGGGCACCGTGGCCCCAGGGGGCTCCAGGAGCCTGGGCAATGGGATGCAGAGAAAGTCTTCTGCTCCCCTAGCCCACCAGCTTGGCTTTGCCAATATCTTTGGCACGGAACCAAACACTGCTTCTTCAAAAGGGCAGGCATGGCTGAGGATCCAAGGGCAAGGCCATTACGAAGGCGTAACTGCAGAGGCTCTGGCTGCTCAGAGTGGTTCGAGGACCAGGCCAGATGGGGAAAAGGGCAGGGGCCAGAAACAGGTGGGATTGTTAGGGACACCAACACATGCTCATGGCGATACCCGTATCCTCACAGTTTTGTGTTACTTTACAAGGTCTTTCACAGCCAGGATCTCCTTTAGGGAGGACAGGACTTGATGGCAGCTCAAGAAAAGTTTGTTAAAGGAGCAGCAGAAAAAACCTTTGTGGGAACTTGAGCAAGTTCCTATCTCTCTCTGATGGACAACCATCAAGTTGTGCCAAATGCATGGATTAAAAACATTATTGCGCCATGTGTTCATCAAGCTGAGACCCTGAGAAGAGCTTTCTAGATGGGAAGATCTGGCATGTTCTCAGGAGTGTTGGGAGAACGTGTGTGTATTCAGGCACAGGTTACAGTGAGACTGCAGTCTAGGGAGGAGAAGGCTGGAGCCTGACCACGCTGGATGCGGAAGGGTTTGCTGCAGGTACCAGAGCAGACCGGCGCTCTCTTTGAAAAGTGCTTTAAAAAGTTCCCATGGCAGCAGCAGGGAGCTTCCATGGAGAGCACAAGAGTGGATGAGTGGAGAGCTGCTGGCGGCTGGTGCAGTCATCCAGGCAGGCAACAAGGCAGCTGTGCTTGGATTGGAGAAGTACTTTGGAGGTAGCCCTAGAACTTATTGATGGATGGAATTTGTAGGGTGAAGAAAAGAGAAGAATCAAAAACGGGATCTAGATGTTGTCTTGAATATGGCCAAGGAATGCCTTGGGGAGAGGGGATTTGGGAGTGGTATTGGAAAAAAGTATAGTACTTCCTCTGTGCCAGGCACTGTTTAAGTGCTCTATGTACAGTAAAGGATTTAATTCTCCTAACAGCCCGTTACTGTTGCCAATATTATCATGCCAGTTTTACAGATGAGAAGTTAAGGCATAGAGAATGATTTGCCAAGGTCATAGGTTAAGTTAGCAGAGATGGGACACAAACCCCAGCGATCCACTACAGGGTCAGTATTCTTAACTGCCATGCTATGCAGCCTCTCCATGCTGAGGGCCTTGGGAATAAGGACCTGGGTTTTGGCCAGGTGAAATCTGAGATGCCTGTTAGACCTCCAAGTGGAGAGGTCTGGAACATAGATATGTAACAGGCTCATCTGAGATGGTTCCGGGAGTGCCAAGAGGCCTCAGTAAATGTCTATTATTACTATTATTAATACTTGCAAAGGGCACATAACATAATATGCCTAAAGATAACAGCTATCATCGTCTCTGAGAGGTTCTACAGGCACCTCAAACTCAATTCATCCAAATGGAGCACAACATCCTCCACAAAAATGCGGCCCCTCTCCTCTTCTCCTTCAGTTGATCAAACTGGAAAAATGGAGTCGTCCTCTACTCCTCCGTACCACTCAGTTGCCACATTCAATCACCGCTAAGTCCTGTCCGTGTGGACTCTAAAATGAATTCTGGATTATTTTCCTCCTCCTCTCTGTCCCCACTATCATTTCCCCCAACAGACGCTCATCTGTTCTTGCTTGGGTGATGGTCACAGCCTGCTGGCTGGTCTGTTACCTCTCATCTTGGCTCCCTCTAGTCCTTCTTCCACACGTGAGTCAAAGGCTACATTTTCAAAAGAGATTGAAGCATGTCACGGCTCTGCTGCAAATGCTTAAAGGCCTTCTCCAGCTGACACAGCCTCTGCCTTCTAGTAGGACACAGTCCAGTGAGGAGGATGGACTTTTGGATAGCCACTTTCCATGCATGCAGATGAGGAGTTGTGTGGTCAGGGAAGCCCAGGGAGTTGTGGGAGCAGAGAAGAAGGCTACTTAATCCAGCCGTGTGTGGGAATGGAGAGGGGTTTGGGAAGACCTTCAGGAAGAAGTGACAGATAAACTGAGCCTTGAGGGATCAGTGGGAGACCAGCAAAGAAAGGGAAGAAAGGAATTACAGCACGTGAAAGGCACGAGGGAGAGACAGAACGAGGTCAGTTCAGGGGGCCCAATGCGTGTGAGGCTGGGGGCCCACAGGGCCAGGTTATACCCATCCTTGTAGCCTTTAGGGAAGAGTTTGGATTTTATCCTCAGAGGCACAGAAAGCCCACAGAAGAGTTTCAGACAGGAAAGAGACACGGTCATATTTGTGCTTCTAGAAGTTTCATTCTAAAATGGCATAACCCGTATGGGGAAGAATTTGACATATTTAGCAAAATTGCATGTTAATTGATCCTTCGAGCCAACAATCCTACATCTATGTATCTATCCCAAAGAGAGGCTGACAAAAATAGAAAATGATACATGCACAGGCTCTTTCCTGCAGCAGTGTTTCTAATAGCAAATGTTTGGCAACAACCCAACGGCCATCAGTAGAGGAATAAACTACAGTCCAGCTCTATAGAGCTGCACTAGCAAAGAGCGAGGAGACGTGCTGTAGAGCGATCTCTAGAGACGGTGCACAGCTAAGCCAAGAGAGAACGAGAGAGAAGAATGGATACGGATTGCAAGCTTTTATGTAAGGAAAACAAGGATTTAGAGATGTATCTATACATAAATATATATATGAAAGTATATGAACAAAGTGAGAGAATAAGTAAAAAAGTCACGAAAGTGTTTGCCTGTAGGTGAGGAGCGAGAACGGGGTGGGCAGACAGTGACGGAAGTTAAATCTAACTTGTTTATAATGTTGGATTTAGAACCATTTAATATTTTATATAATTTAAAAGCAAAATTAAATCAAAGAGAAAAAAATCAATCCCTTAAAATTGAAAACAAATTCAAATAAATAAACCTATCTGTATATCAAGTTGACGGCATAGTCACACAGGACAGAATAATTTGAAGAGTTTTCAAACACAGTATTTTGACTGCATATCCCTGGTGGAATATATCCTGAAGACAAATAAACAGAAAGAGGTATTAAATTGCATTCAGTCTTTTATTAGTTGTTATGATGGTATTGTTATTTTAACGCACACATATATTAGAAAATAAAACAAGTCATATATATGTTATACATATGCATTTTAGAATAAAGCGAATAAATAAGAATGTTAATGTTATTAGGAACAATGATTTTCAGCATGAGAGGAAAGAGATATTATAAAATCAAAGTTAAGTAAAATGCATTATAATCTTTCTCACAAATTGAAATTATCGGTATGAACTCTTTCGTTTTTCTTTCTAAAAGGTGCCTATTTCTTGACTCTATCCACTGAAAAGGCAAAGAAACAATGGAACTTAGTAGTAAAGAAAACCTTCTTAATGTTCGGCTTGTGGCCTTTAAATACTGTCTTCCACTGAAACATGCCAGGGCTCCTTGGAAAAATGGTTGATTCCATGTTCTCTGGCAGAAAATATACAAGATGGGCTAAAAACCTCTTGGGATATCGAAAATAATCAAAGATTACTAGAGTCAAGTCAAAAAGACATGAGAGGATGCTAACTTCCGACAGTGCTAGAATAGCTTGTTGCAGACTAATCTTTCTGCTGAGAACTAGAATAGTTGAACAAAACGTGGAAAAAAAACTATTTGGAGACACTGAGGAACTACCTATGCCATGAGGACTTGTGAAACCAGGATGCCAAAGAGAAGGGAGACACGGAGAGGTTAGCCTGACGCTGGGCACTACGTTTTCCTCTCAAGGCATTTGCCAATCCCAAGCAATGGCTAAGAGACCGAGACTGGGCAGGGTTCCCATAGCCTTTCAGGGTTGGAGAGACAAACTTTGGCAGTCGGGGGCCCACCAAGGAAGAGAGGTCTGGACAACAGGCTCTACACTGGGATCTCCAAAGGGCTTCAACTAGGATTAGGAGTGAACAAGAAAGTGACCAATCTTCACAGAGACTAAAGCCCAACTTTGAATTGACTCAGGTGGTCTGCTCCTACCCACACCAACCGCAAGAAGTCAAGGTAAATCCTCTCTTCAGGAAGAAACATCACCCAGCTCCTCAGGTTCTCTCTTTATATATTCATATATAATGCCTAGACTTCAATAAAAAATTATCAAGCATAGCAGAAGATATAAATCACATGACCAAAAACGAAGAAAAAAATAAGCAATATATACTGACATGCACAGGATACAGATTTCAGAGCTACCGGGCACGGACTTTAAAATGACTGTGGTTAATAGGTTCAAGAAATCACATGGCTAAATAGAGATTGTCAGCAGGGAACTGAGAATCGCAGAGAATTAAGTGGAAATTCTAGTACTGAAAAATACAATAGCACAAAAGTAACAGTTTAATATATGGGTTTATCAGCAGATTAGACATAGCTGAAGAAAGGTCAGTAAGCTGGAAGAGAAGTTAGAAGAAAACAGTCCTTAATGAAGCATGTACAAAAGAATGAAAGAGTGAAAAATACAGAAAAGTCCGCAAACGATATACGAGGCATAGTTAAAAGGTTTTATGATTTTTTTCCAGAAGGAGACGAGAGAGGCAATGAAACATAAAAAATATCGAAGAAACAGTGTCCAAGAATGTTCTAAAACTGACAAAAGGCATCAAGCTACAGATTCAAGAAGCACCACTGACCACAGGAAAAACACAAAGAAAGCTGCACCGAGGCACATCATAATAAAACTGGAGACCAAGTTTGCTTTTCGTTGAAAACCAGTGACAAAGTGAAACATTAAAAACAATCAAAAAAGACACATTGACTCAAAGAAACAATTATAAGCCTGATAGCTGACTTCTCAACAGAAACAGTGAAAGCCAGAAGAAAAGGGAAGGACATCTTCGAAGCCCTGTCAGAAAAAAATGTCAACCTCGAATTTGATATCAAAGTTTTCTTGGAAAATGAAGGTGAAATAGAGACTTAAAAAAAATAAATAAAACAGAATATTTATCACCAACAAAAACGCACTAAAGGTAAACCTAAAGGGAGTTTTTCAGGCAGAAAGAAACTGATCACAGCTGGAAGCATGGAGATTCAGGAAGGAATGAAGGGCAACAGGAAAGGTAAATATATGGGCAAATCAAAATTAGAATGGACTCTATAAAACAACAATAGTAAAATCCTACAACATTTAAAACATACATAGTTAAAATGTATGACGGCAGTAGCACAAAAGGTGGGATAAGGTAAACAAAATTAGTGTGTTCTCAGGTCATTATTTTGTCCAGAAAGTAGCAAGTAATGTTAATCTTTGATGCCTCAAAGACATAACTGCAGGGCAACCAGTAAAAGAGTGGTGAGCTGCACCACAGTGAGAATGTGCTTAAGGCCGCTGAACTGCACACGTACAAGTTATCAAGTCGCGTTACGTATTTTTACCACAATAAAAAGAAAGAGTAGCGTGTGAATGCACATCTAACGAACTATTAGAGGGGAAAATGAACTAAAAAAATTGTCTCTTTCTTGGAGAAAGAGAGGGAGGCAGAAAGAGAGAGGGAGGGAGAAAGAGAGCGAGGGGGAGACAGGGGGAGAGGGAGAGAGAAAGAGTGATAAAGTAAATGTGCTGAAATGTTAACAACGGGTGAATCTGGCTCAAGAGTGTGCAGGAATTCTTTGTACTATTCTTTTAATTTTTCTGTAAGTTTGAAAAAAATATCAAAATGAAAAGTTAAGGAGAAAAGAGTCTTCCTATATCAAGGACGCATAGGTCAGTGGTTCCGAGACTTCAGAATTTCATAAATGAGAAAAACTTCAAAAACGTATTGGTATATACAACAATGAAAATGAATAAACTATACATACACAGAACAACATGGGTAAACTCACAAACAAAATATTTGGCAAAAGAAGCCAGGCTGAATAATTATTTCTTGATCAATATATGTAAGGTTCGAATGCAGGCAAAACTGACCTATGATATTAGAAGATAGCATAGTGTTTACTTTGGGGGAGAAAGGGTGGAATAGTGATTTGGAAGAGTCATGAGACCAGTTTCTGGCGTGCTGGTAATTTTCTTTGGTCCCGGATGACAGTTACAATGGTATGGGATAATTCATTGAGCTTATGGGCTGTGATCCTTTCTATATGTATATTATACTTCAGTAAAAAAGTGTTTTAAAAAAGACAATAAAGGAGAGTTAAAAAAGAACAGAGAACAAGTAAGACAAATTAAAAAAATAGTAATATTCAAATTTAAATCCAAATATATCAGCAATTACTTTAAATATAATTTAGTTGGGCTAAAGATGAAAGCCGTAAGAACGGAGGAAAAGCCTGCTCATGAAAGACACTCTAAAATGAAGGGTATAGAAAGATTAAAAATAAAAGGATGGAAAAAGAAACACTATGCAGAACATAATCAAAAGAAATTTGGTGTGGCCATGCTAATATCACTTACGGTACACTTTAAGGTAAGAAAAATCTCTAGAAATAAAATAGAACATTTCATAACAAAGTTTAAACTAGCAGAAACATAACAATTCTAAACTTGCATGTACCTATTAACATAGCCTCAAATATATACAAAGCAAAAACTATAGAATGATAAGGAGATAGAGACAAATCCACAGTCATAGTGGGAGAATGTTATACATCTCTCAGCAATTGATGGAACGAGAAGACAAACTAAAATCAGTAAAGACAGGGCCAGCTCCATGGCTGAGTGGTTAAGTTTGCACACTCTGCTTCAGCGGCCCAGGGTTTCACAGGTTCAGATCCTGTGTGCGGACATGGCACCACTCATCAAGCCATGTTGAGGCAACGTCCCACATAGCAGAACTAGAAGGACATACAACTAGAATATACAACTATGTACTGGGGGGCTTTGGGGAGAAGAAGAAGAAGAGGAAGAAAAACAGAAGATTGGCAACAGTTGTTAGCTCAGGTGCCAATCTTTAAAAAAATTGGAAAAGAATCAGTAAAGATATACTGGATTTGAACATCATGATTAAAAACCTGACATAATTGGCATACATGGAACATCTCACACAACTGCAGAACGCACATGCTTTTCAGGTGCATGTGAAACATTTGCCAAAATGTACCATGTGTTGAGCCATAAAGCAAGTCTCAAAAAATTTAAAAAGTTTGAAATAATATTGAGTATGCCTTCTTACCGTGATGGAATTCAGCCAGATATAAATCAAAAACATGGAAGTCTCCATATGGTTAGAAATTAAGAGGCACAATTCTAAATAACCCTAATTTAAAGAAGAAATAATGAGGGAAATTAGAAAATATTTAAGTGAGTGATTATTAAAACATGGCATATTAAAACTTATGGGATGCAGCTAAAGCCATGCTCAGAGGGAAATTATAGCCTTAAATGCACATATTACAAAAGAAGCCTAGAGATTAAACATGCATCAAAGTCAGAAAATAACAGAAAATCAAATACAAAGAAAATAGAAGAGAGCAATAATAAACTTGAAAAGAAATTGACAAAGCAGAACACAAATATACAGTGGACAGAATGAACAAAAACTGAGCAAGAAAAAAAAGAGAGAAGGCACAAATAACCAATATCAGGAATTAAAAAGAGAACATTATAAATTCCGCAAACATCCAACTTGGAGAGGCTCCTAGTGGCCAAAAATAGGACAATTTTAGCATCAAAAAGAATAATTACTGCAATGGATTGAAATGTTACAAATATATAAAAGCTCACAAATTCATAATAAAGGCCCCTAAGTATTCTTGAGAAAAATAGCGAAGCCCAATTCTAATCGTGCCTCTGGCTCTATCACTAATTTACAGGAAATGAGAAGAATAAACACCTTAAATGCATGATCTTCCAAATCCAGAAAGCAGGAAATTATATCAGATAAATTATCCAGTTTTTTAAATAACTGAATAGTATTTAAAAAGGAGGGATATATGTTATAGATTAAAAGAGACTTAAGAGGAATATCAACCAAATGTAGTATAGTCGGATCCCAATTTGAACAAACCAACCGTAAAAAAAGATATTTAGACAATCAAGAAAAAAACTAACATGAACTGGATATTAGGTAATAATTTAAAAATTTTGTTGGCTGTGAGTATGGGATTGTGGTTATGTTTTTCAAAAAGGTCCTTATCTATTGGAGCTACATCCTGAAGTATTTACAAGTAAAATGATATAAGGTCTGAGATTTGCTTTAAAATACTCCAGCCAAACAACAACAACAATAACAAAAAAACTGTGTGCGTGAGAGAGAGAGAGAGAAAGAGACAGAGAGCGAGGTATCTGGAAACAAGAAGAAGTTAATAATTGTCGAAGCTGGGTAATGGATGTCTGAGGGTTCATTATACACTTGAAAATGTCCATAATAAAAAGCAAATATCAATAAGTGAACGAATGGCTTGCTCTGGCTCCTGTGTGGTGAAGACACTGATCGGGGCAAGGATGGAAGCTGGGAGACCAGTTAGGAGACTATTGCAATGATGAAGCTATGAAAGACCGGCTAAAAGTCATGTTCATTCTAATGATTTATTTAGACCACTTGCTTTTTGTGCTTACAGCAATCGGCCTCAATAACTCCTCATTAGTCATTGACTACAAGCCACATTAACTGTATAAGTATCATGTAATTACAACAGTAAAACCTACATATGAATGGTCAGTCTTCAGAGTTTGGTGATAATTTGAGATTTATGCATAAACTGGGTGATTGGACAAGTCAGGTTCTCAAACTTTTTGGACCCCAATTGTGTTAGCCACCTCTAAGATGGGCCGTAATAAATCTCATTTGCTGGTGTTCACACCTCCGTATAATCTCTTCCAACATTTTATCCATGTTGGTCTGTATAACTAGCCAAATATGGCAAAAGTGATGGTATGAGATTTCTGAGGCTAGATCATAAAAGACATTGCCATTTCTGCCTTGCTCTCTTGGCTTGCTTCCTCTGGGGCAAGCCAGCACCATATTTCAAGGACACTCAAGCAACCCTAAAGAGAGGTTCGCACAGTAAGGAACTGAGGCCTTCAACCGACAGCCAGCACAACTTTCTAGCCATGTGAGGGAGCCGTCTTGGAAACAAATCCTCCAGTCCCAGTCAAGCCTTCAAATGACTGTGGCCTTAGCTGACATCTTGACTGCAACCTCATGAGAGACCCTGAACCAGAACCTAAGTTGCTACTGAATTCCTGAGCCTCAGAAACGGTGTGATAACAAATGCTTTTTTTTTAAGCAAGCAGGTTTTGAAGTAATTTTTATGCAGCAATAGATAACTGATACAACAACTCACAGTAAGAAATAAATCGTATATCACGACCCAATACACATATACCTATGTGGGTAAAAATATAACAAATTTCATGAAACTGAATAAGATCAATCTGATATTTTCATTATAGCTTACTTTTTAAAAATTGCTGGTCGTGGCACACTAAATTAATTTTATGGTTCTTTAATACGTCATCACGCAAAGTTTGAAAAACACTGGAGTAGAGGACATTATCCCCGTAGTTCTTAAATCCTATGGCTTCATGTAGCGTGGGTATACACTCATAATATGAAAAAAATAGAACTTTGGCTCCAAGGAGTAAAACATGGGGGCATTTCAATAAGGGTCAGTGGGACAAACGGCTGGGTAGAGAGGGTGCTTACCACTCACAGAGGCTATCGTATTCTCTGCTGTGCTTCCCGTTGTCTCAATCCTTTGTACCGAAATCTCTCCATTTTAGTTTTGGATCCTTTCCTATGGAATGCCTTGGTCTTTCCTGCTTGGATGTATAATTCTTCATCTGTGCCGTTGGAGAAATGTCAGTCATCTACTGGCTTTTTTGTCTTATCCTTGGCTTTTTATGGGTATATGTCAGGCAATGATAGCCTGCATTCACCCACCCTTCAATCAATCCGAAGGAATTCCTTAAAGGATTCAAGACTCTCCTTCCCATGTACTATCTTAAAGGAAAACACAGTCAGTGAACTCTTAAGATAATTTCCTCATACTGTGGTGTAAGAGGACTGCAGCCGGCATGCACGGAATTAAAATAGGGAACCAATTGTTGACATCCAGTGGGAATACTGATCTTCAGAATGAAAAAGAGAGAGACAGACAGAAAGAAAAGGAATGAGGAGGGAGAAAAGAGAGGGAGGAATAAACAAGGGAAAGAAGAAGGGAGCGAAGGAAGGTAGGAAGAAAGGGAGAGAGAGAGGAAGGGAGGAAACAAGCAAACCAATCTGCTACAGTGTAGCATCCACCATCTCGGACATAGGAACAGGCATATTTTAAGATTTGTGCTATACCAAACAGAGCTATACAGCTACTGGGAACTTGAAACCCTACAAAACATTTAAAAATATAGAACCACAGAGTGACAAAACTGGAGGTGATGTGCCCAGTTTACGGACGGAAAACTTGTGGCACAGCGCTCCAATTTTCACTGACAGACAGATTTTCCCTTGGGAAGAACTCTTGGCCCGCTGCACGCGCAAGGGGTTGATGAGTGGTTGGGGAGCCTGGGCCTCAAGCGGCAGTTAATCCTAAAGCCAGCACCCAATTTTCTAATTTCCTGCTCCTAGGGGATAAATTGCCTGCCTGACCCCTACTTGCTCCCATCTTCAGTCAAATAAAAAGGACACAAACAAGCACATAATATTAAAAAGAAAAGGCCCAAGAAGAGAGATCCCAAAGGATTTAAGGCCTAAGCCGTACAAGAATTCCCCCATTTGTCTAATTGCTCTGAGAAGCCCTGTTTCACTTTGTGTCTGGACCGGAAAAAAACCAACTAATACTCATTGTACAGGTAGCTCTATTTAGAGGAGATTTTCACAAGTGTGCAATTGATGGTTAGAAACTAATGCATTCCTATAATTGTAGTCTTAGGTAAACAAAAGTTCACGCCCTTCAGATGTTCAGATGCTTGAGTCCCCTCCTAGGTTGCTGCCTTGTGGTTATCCCGCCTGGGCGTGAACTCTTCAGCGGCAGGCAGCTTGCCACCCTCTGGAGAGCTAACCAGCTGACTCCAGCCTTTGGGGATCGTTGATGTGGAGAGGTTCAGGGTAGGAACTGGAGTCATTTGTTGTGCATTCACCCAACAGTGAAAGAAAGTGCACTTGTCTTTCGCTTGAGTGGTTTCCTGTTTCTCTCATGAAGTCTAAATTAAATCACGCCTTATTTGAAGGCTCAGTTCATAAGCCACTTCCTCTTTGAGGTCTTCCTCAATTCCCTCAGGAAAAAGTGAGGTTTCTCCTAGTGACTGAAAACTCCTTGAGTTTTGAGCACATGAGCTTAAGGTGCGTAAGGGACATGTGAATTAAGCCGACAAGAAGACAGCTAAGTATACGGAGCTGGGCTCTCAGGAAAGAGATGGACTGAAAATAAAGATCTGAGAATCACCAGCACCTATGCCATATAGATGGCAGTGAAACCATGAGAGTGGATGAGAGAGATTGCCCGGGGAGAGCATGTAGACCAAGAGGAGGAGTGTGTGTCATGTAAAAGTTGTATTCACGGTGCAGGAAAGGTTGTCAACTACCTCTGGGAAATGCGAGAATTAAGTAAGTAAACTCAGGCAGCTGCACTCTGGATCTTGAATGATTCTAATACTGATAGCACTAGTTTGTGCTACTATGTACTAAGAACTCTGCTAAGGATTTTGCATGCACATCTCAGTGAATTTTCCAACTACTGTCTAAGGTAGATACTAATATCCCCTTTTGATGGTTGAGGAAACCGAGGCACAGAGAGGTCAAGTAACTTACCCAAGGTCACACAGCCAGCAAGGGATGAAGCTGGGATGTGAGCCCAATTCTGTGGGACTCAGAAGTCTGATCTCTTGACAGCTGCACCATACTGCTTCTCACCATGCCAGTTCCCTGTTGCCATGCTAATTATATTATTACTGCATCTGACCTAGATAGGCATCTGTCACCGAGGTCCACTTCAGGGATAAGACAATGACAAGAAACCAAGAAATGCTACTTGGCAGATGAATAACAGAGAAAGAAGTCCCATTCTCAGGATTCTCCCCGTAACAAGCTTCAACTACCCCAAGAGTCACCTCCAGGCTCCTCCAGCCCCTACCCATAGGCCGCTATGTGAAGGTGGCTCTCAGTCTCCTCCGATTCTCACACTTTAGCTGACGTCGGTGTGTAGACTGCAGTGAGTAGATGACAGCAGGAGAGAAAGTGAAGAGCAGTGTTGCACTAAAGTGAGCAACAGCGGCTTTCTCAAATCAAGCACCCTTTTCCGTTTCTTCAAGTTTTGCTGAATTTTGGAAAAATGTACTTCAATATCAAAAGAGAAAGCTGAAATACCTTATGGGCCACAGACTTCCCATATCGCTCTAGTAGGAACGAACCTCTGCTTTCTCTGGGTTCCCACTGCACATTGTTTGTTTCTGTCCCTGTTGATGGCCCTTCTCACAGTCGGCCAGGGGTCTCAGTTATTTGTGTCCCTGGTGGTCTCCCTCAATAGATCATGAGCCCTAAGAGGGAGGAACTCTGCCTTGTTCACTTTGGCAGCTCCCGCAGAAGCTATCATCATGCTCTTTATGCGCATAAAGTGCTCATTGAAGTGGAGAAAAATGCGGTTGATGACTGTAGTGCTTTTTCTTCCTCAGAAGAGTCAATGGAAATCCTATCCTGACTTGCGGGTACCCCTACCCCCATCTCTCCTTGACTCTTCCTCTGCTCTCCACCAGCTCCTTCTGCTTTTCCCAATCGCAGCATTACCATGTCATATCATCACTATCTGTTTACTTGTTTGTCTACTTTATAGACTGAAAGCAAATTGGGAGCAGGGACCCTGTCTGATCCACCTCTGTTCCCCTAGTACCTCGAGCATCGTGCCCAAGGAGTGTACGATAAATGAATGAGCCAAAGAAAGGAAGGAAGAAGGGAGAGATGAATGGAAAGAGAGAGGGAGAGAGGGAAGTAGAGAGAGAAGAAAGAAAAGAAAGATGAAAGAAGGGAAAAAAGGTGATCTGAGGATTGTAAATCTTTTGGATTGGGAGAAGGGTAGTGCCCATTGTTCCCCAAAACAGGGAAGCTAAGAAAAGAAACTAGTGGGGGGGCGAGGAAGGAGAAGTGACCAATGTTTTTGTAAGAAGAAATGCTACTGACCGTTGTAAGAAAATAAGAGAGGGCCAGTTTACAAGTAGAAGAAACTGTGAATCCTAGATTGTACAGCAGGAAAATCATACAGCATGGTTTGCTGCTCCGTGTATGTAACACCTAGGATCCAGCTTTGTCCAACTTAAGGTCTCCAATTTGACAGGAGATTTTCACCCACTCGGACTACCTGAGATTGATCTAGAGTGTGCGGTGGCATGTCTGTTAGCACTTTTCTAAAAGCACTTTTCTGAAACTTACCGCCACTTAACACTGTCAATTGCTGCTTTTTGAAATGTGAAGTGTTAAGCAGTGTGTAGGTGTTTCAGAAATATTTAATGATTGATTGATGTGCAGAAATTGCTCCAAGAAAGAACACGTCGAACCCAAAAGTTGGAGAACGATGCCAAGGGAGACGAGTACCTAAGAAGCCAGTACAAAGGTGCAGATTCAAAGGGAAGAGAGTCAGTGAGATAACAAGAGGAATTGTCCACTTGAGAGCATCTGCGCTCCATTTTTCCTGCAATCAGGTAGAAGGAGGATCCTGACCAAGGTGTTCCCTTTGTTAATGAAAACTCAAATAAGAGGGAATGAGCTTTCCCTGAAGCACTCCTTAGTTTGATTAGACATAAGGGAGAACTTCCTGACCTCCAAGAGCACCAAAAAGATCCACTAAAGGGGTCATGGGGGTGAGTCTAAAATGCCAGAGTCTAGGGAAAAATCACCTGCTTACAAGTTGTATGTCCTTGAGCAAATCCTTTCACTTTGCTGAACCTCTGTTTAGTCACTGTGAGAATGAGGACTGTGTACCTCACAGAGTTGCTGTGAAGATCGAGTAAGAGACTGCGCATATAGTGCTTTGTAAACTGTAAAGCAATGTGTGCGTGTTCATTATTATTTGGAATTCTAGAGGTTAAAAGAAGAATCACCACCCTTATCTCAAATTCGCAGAGCAGGTAGCCGAGGCAGTCTTTACAGGCTAAAGACTAAAGTCCAAATCCCTTGTCCCGACACAGAAAATCCCCCGTGATATGGCCTCTTACTTCCCGTGCAGCGTCTCTTCTCCTGCCCTCACCGCCATCAAACCTGAGGCTCCAATTGTAGCCAAATAATTTCTACTCCCTAAGTGTCCTGAAGCATCAGCTTCTCCAGGAAGCCTTTCCCGGACACGCCCTCCCAGCTGGCACAGACCCTCTTCTCCTATGGGCTGGCTGTGTCCACTGGACTTCTCTGTTTACGTGTGTGTCTCTTCTATGAGACTAGACACCCCTTGCAGGCTTCCGTCCTTGAATCTGCCCAACGTATTTCTGGACCTGCTCAATGTAGCGTCCAATGTGTGAATGCAACACAGTTAGTTTTCATTTGCTATTACTTTGTATAGTCAGTACTTAGACCCATATGTTTCCAGTCTCTTGGCTCTTTGCTGCTTCTTGAATCCCACCCTTTCTTCCTAAGTTTAATTTCTTTGTGGAAGTTCATATTTTAGTAGGTCTTTGAGCAAAGATCTATGTCTTTGTCTTAATGTTTTATGTACAAGATATAGAGCACGCTGGTACATAGTATATGCTCAACAAATAAATGTTAAATGAAAGAATGAACAGTAAACTATCTCAGTCTTTATATGTATGACTGTTCTAGGTGCTTCATATTTCCATATATATTTTAGAATGAATTTGTTAGATTCTACCCAAAAAAGCTCTGTTGAGATTTTGATTAGGATGGTGTTGGATCTATAGATCAATCTGAGGGGAAAGAATATGTCAATAATATTGAGTCTTCCAATCTATGGACATGGTATATCTCTATATTTATTTAGATCTTCTTTAATTTTTCTCTGCAATGTTTTATAGTTTTAATGTAGAGGACTGGCATATTTCTTTGTTAAATTTATTTCTAAGTATTTTATGGGTTGTGATGCTACTGTAAGTAGTATTTTTAAAAATTTCATTTTCTAATTGTTTGTTGCTAGCGTATTATGCATTATCTGATACTAGAATTTTTTGTGTTGGTCTCAGATCTGTCCCTTTGGTAAACTCATTTATTACTTTTGATGAGTTTTTTTAGATGCCTTAGAAATTTTTGTGTACACAATAATGCTATCTGTGGATAAAAACAGTTTTACTTCTTTTCTATTCTTTTGTTTTTCAGTTCTTTTTCTTGTCATTTTAAGGTGTCTAGGACCTCCAGTGAAATATCACATGGAAATGGTGAGAGTAGACGTCTTGCCTTGTTCCCGATCTTAGGAGGAAAGCATTCAGTATTTCATCAAACATGGTGTTTGTTTTCCGTTCTGAATATACATCCTCTATCAGATTCTCTCTATTACTGGTCCACTGAGTTGTAGTTGTTGTTCTTGTTGTTTCTGTTTAAAAATAATGACTAGGTGTTGAATTTTCCAAATGCTTTTTCTTGACTTATTTAGGTGATCATATTATTTTTCCCCTTTATTCCGTTAATGTAATGAATTACATTGATTTATTTTTGAATATTGAACCAGGCTTTCATTCCTGGAATAAATCCCATTTGGTCACGATATATTACCCTTTTTATACATTGCTGGATTTAATTCTCTAATTTTACTCAGTCTTTATTTGGTAGATAATGTGTTTATTTCCTCTACTTCTGAATGATAATTTAGTAGAATATGGAATTCAAGGCTGGCGTTTTTTTTTTTTTCCCTGGGGACGCTGAAGATATTCACCTGTCTTTTGGCATCTATTTGTGCTGTAAGAAGTCTGTATTCAGTCTAATTGTCATTTCTTTGAGGGCAATATTTACTTTTTTTCTCTGGAAGCTTTTAAGATTTTTTTCTTCTCTTCAACGTCCCAAAGTTTCATCATAATGTGTCTGGGGGTAAATTTGTTTTTATTTATTCTGCTCAGGACTCAGTGTAATTTTTCCATCTGAGGACTTGCATCTTATTTCAATTATTGGTCTTTATCACTTCAAATATTGCCTATCTCTCTCAATGTCTGTATCTTCTCCTTCTGGATCTCCCATCAGATATGTTGGCTTATTCTATTCTCTAAATTTCTTATTGATGCTTTCATATTCCCTATTTTTTTATATCTCTGTATTACATTCTGGTTGATTTCATTAGCTCCTTCTTCCAGTTCACTTTTTCTTTCTTTAGCAGTGTCCCATCTGCTATCTCATCCACTGAGGTTTTAAATTTAATGATTACATTTATCATTTTGAGAAGTTTCACCTGGTTCTTTTTCAATTCTTCTTTTACCAGATTTCTCTGTTCTTTCACTATGGCTTATTTTTATCTCTGCAATTATTTTAAACACACTTACTTTATAATTTCTTTCAGATTGTTCAATTATTTCAAGATTTTAGAGTGCTAGTTTTCCTGTTGTGCCTACTGATTCTCCCTTATGAAGGTTTATTTTCTTGTGTAGTTTTCAATTCTTATTTTAGGGTGAGGCCATGTGTATTAAGGGTTGTATATTACGTTGGAGGACAATGTCTCCTGGTTTGTGAAAGAGTCATTGCAGACTGGCTTGGTGCTTTCTTTTTGCCCCGGGTCCTGGGGGTTTTGATGGTTCTAGACCAACTTTTATAACAATGTCTTGACTTGTGATCCCTGTCCCATGCAAGTAGTGTAGATTCTGACCCCATATCCATGAAAAGTGTGGAATTTGAGGGTTTTAATGGGGGACATTTTCCCCATAAAAGCTTGAGTGGACTTTAAGCTTCCTCACTTCTTCTCTGAGATGATCATGGTTTTTTTCTAGACTGTGAAGAAAACAAGTACTTCAAGGCTCTGGACTTTATGCAAAGAGCTCAGGTCTCACTCCCCTGACCAACATGGACATGTCTTCTTGGACATGTCTCGTCTCTCAATACCCAGCCGCTGGGACCTATATCAGGTTCAAATTCCCCGAGGGCTGCTCCAGGATTAGCTTATCCTTACTGCTCTGGCTTTAATATATCTCTATATTTGAGGTACTTGGAGATTTCCAAGCATATTTTTGGAGTTTGGCAATATATTTGTTTGGTTTTTTTTTTAGAAAAACAGAGAGAATAGTATAATAAATACCCAAATACCCACACTCCAGATTTAAAAGTGTGTGGGTTTTGGCCACATTTACTTCATCTACTGGGTTTCTGAACCATTTCAAAATAAGCTGTAGTCATCATGGTGTCTTGCTGCCAGTTACTTCAGTTCGCATCTCCCAAAATTAAAGACATTTTCCTACATAACCCTAATACCACTATCATACTTAAGAAAATCAACCTATTATCAAGTAATATTTAAATTTCACGAATTGCTTACAAACTACATTTTATAGCTGTTTTTTAAAAAAGTCAGGATCCAATCAAGAATCACATACTGCATTTTTTTGTTATGTCTTTTTATTCTGTTTTAATCTGGAACCATTCCTATGACACTCACTTTTGGAAGAAATCAGTCTGGTTGTGTTGTAGATTGTCCACTATGCTGGCTTTGATTATTTCCTTGTGATTGCTTAATTTAATCCTCCATTTCCACGTTTTCTGCAAATTGAAAGTCAAGTTTAATGTCTTGATTTTTGCAAGAATATTTCATAAGGGACGCTGTGTCCTTTTTATTGCATCACATTAAGGGGAACATAAAGTCTGGTTGTCCCATTACTAGGGATCTGGATTAAGGAGATGACAGCCTGATCCCTCTGTTGTAAAGTTATATTTTTTTCTTTTGTGACAAGCAAGTAATCTGTGAGGTGTTGACCATTTATTAAAAGTAGATTTTGTTGTGTTTGCGCGGATTTACCTGTGTTTCCCTGAATTTGTGGGAAGAGGAGGGTCCCATTAGCTCGGTAGTCCATGTTGGTGAGCTCCTGACCTGGGCAGGCACAAGGATGGGCACTTGGACACTGCAGAGACAAGAGGGGCACAATCCCCAGTGAAGTACAGTTGAGGAGATGTCACAAGGATGCGCACCGATATTTCCAACCTCCCCTTCTCTGGCTGGAATGAATCACCTCCTTCCTTATAGAGAAAATCTAAGTGCTGCTCTTTCAGAAGAAGCTTTATTTTTCCCATTTGGTTCTGCAAAGCTGAGGCCCTTCTGTGTGCAGAGACTGTGGCTGGCCCTGGGAACAGGGATTTGAACAAAGCGTGCCCCTTGCCCTCTCAGGGCTCAAGGTCTAATTGGAGAGACAGACACATAAACAGACAATTGCCGTCCAGCTTGCTGAGCGCTCTAACAGAGGAATAAACAATGTGCTGTGGGAGGTCAGAGGAGAGAGCGATTACCAAAGCCCCTTCTCCATGAGGAGGCTGGCCCTGCCGGCCCAGGTGGAAGGAAGCGCCCCGAACGCTTTCTCTGGGCCTCCCTTGTACTGCTTAGCATGGACTATGTTTTATTACTGTAACTTGTGTGCAAACTATGAGCTCCTTAGAGAGAAAGATGGATAGAAGTAGACCCAGGGTTCCCACAGGACCTGGCACTCTTTCTGATATGCTCAGTAACACTTTTTTGGAACTTGCTACAGTCTGGCTGCCCCCCACCTCAGGAGGGTGGCCTATAGAACACCCTGCAATATTCCAAATGGTGTTTGGCCAGTTCAGAGGGTGCAGCCCTCCTCTGACTGGACACTCCACGTCATCAATAACAAGGCAGCCAAAAAATGTGTCTGCTTTGCGATGACCGCCTTGCCTTGTTGCCTCAGGTTAAACCGGCTGTGCACTGAGCCCCTTCAGTTGTTTTGTTGTTGTTTGTGTTTCAGCCACTGTGAACAACCTTCATTGTAGCTACTCCAGCATTCATCCTCGATCCTCCGGAGCAATGCAATCCATTTCTGATTAAGAATTAAATATTTTCTACTCTGGCCAGGCTCTGCTAATCCGAGGCAGTGTTTAGTTTATTGCCTTTCAGGCTTCAGGTTTTTTTGAGTGACTGAGCGGGCAGACATGTCCATTCACTGCGGGGAATTTCCTGGAATTAGCAGTACAGTAAAGAAAAACCTTGGCATAAAAGCATTAAGGCAACTACAGCTAAAAAATAAATTTCAACCATGGTATAAAAGCAAATGGTTAATCCTAGTTTGCAATTAATTTCAGCTTCTAATCAATTCCTCCTGTGAGTAAAGCACACAAGAAATACGATCTCTAAACGATTCATTCACAGCAAAAGGTCACTTCTTTGAGGTAGGAGCAGTGTCTGGAATCTTTCCCTCCTTACGGGTCTCGACAGAGCTAACTCGAGCACGCTCTCCTCCTGCTACTTGCCCTGCTTTCCTGCTTAGGTCTCAGCTTTAGTCAGGGAATCGCAATCTATTATTTATGCTTCACACGGAAGAAAAAGGAAAATAAATATATGAGTCTGGTGTCACTTGTGGATCAATCAGAAATAAAAACTGATTCCTCCAAGCTGAGTAGTCTTCCTACAGTTTGTGCCAACTTCAACATAGCCCAAATGTTTATTTAATAATAAAATAGGCACTTCTAGGAGCACCGCCAACGCTAACTAGAAAGGTTGCACTTGAGCAATCGTGTTCTGCGCTGATTCCTGAATAAAATGGATGAAGCAAAGGTTCTGATAAGGCTTCTGTTTTGTCTGCCTTCCCCATGCGTCCAATCCCAGGCGCAGAGAGGGCTGAGAGGGAACAATGGAGAAGGAAGGGACAGAGAGGTGCAGAGCCATGAGGCTCCGAGCACCCCCTTTCCACTTGGATACCCACCCGTCTAAGTGGAGCGATCTTCGGGCCGTTTTCAGGACTCCATCTGCGGACAATGGCTGCAGTTTTGAAGGCGGCCTTGCAGTGCTTGCTGAGGGGCTGCTGCTAGGCCAGTGTGTAGCAGTGATGCCAGATGGATACCAGGTTGCCAGTGGAAACCAAGAAGTTTGAGGTGGTTCCTGCACATGAGTCAGGCCCAGGTGCTCTGTAATGAGTGGCTGGCCCCGGCTCCCATGTCCTATCATCTGACCCTTCGGGCTGCTCACATCTGGAACCGTTACTGCCCATCAGGAGAGAGTGTTCTGAGAATGTCCCCCCCTCCTCTCCTGAATACCACTAATGTCCCTCCCCTTCCCACCCTTGTCTCCACACCAAACAAAAATACCAGAAAAATATTCCCTCTAAAAGAAGGAACTTTTAGGACAGCTTTTGTTTTGAGAGTTGGCGTGTGGCTGCCTTTTGTTCGCTTTGCTTCATCCTGCAGGGAAGACGGGAAGGGAAGACAGGTGCTCTCCGTCTGCGCCCCGCTGTGTATGAGGGACATCCTTTCTGTTGAGGGCAGGCAGTGGGGAGGCATCCTTGAATTCTCATTTTGCTGTTCACCTTCAGTACCTCACAAGCCTTCGAGAAGCCTTTAGTTGAGGCCCCAAGAGGGGCAGACGAATGCTGGTTCTGAAGAGAGAATATACCGTTCCTATGAAAGTGGCATGTAGGGTCACTGTCCTGGGGTGGAGGCTGCAGAGGGGATGAGGGCACATGAAAGACCAGGGGCTGTTCTGCTCGAATTGATGTTTCTGTTAGACTTCATGCAGCAGAGACTTACTGTAGGACCATGGAAGGCTGAAGAAGCCGGGGAACCTGCCCAGGGCCTTACAACAAACTAGCTGCAGAGCTAGAATCAGGACTTAGCCCTGCAGACTCCCGGGGCAGTGCTCTCCCCTGCCAGCACTGCCAAATTTACCTTTCAGTAAGGGGCCAGTGACACTCAGAGGCAAACTTACTCCTCTTCAGCAGTATCAAAATCCTCTTCACCCAAGTTCTGCCCACTACTCCCCCCTCAAAGAAACCCCACCCATCTTAGACATCCAGAAATGGAAGGAATGTGGTGCATTTCTCATAAACACTTTTTTTTTTAACCTTCCATTAATTTCCGCTCTAGGTATCTCCATGGGCTATAGCAGGAGACAACGCCTTTGTTGAGAAACTTTAATTAAACTTTGCTTGGGGGCATAGTGAAAATTCAGCACTCTGCAACCTGAGACCACCAGCAAGGAGACCAAAGCTGTTATATGATACAAAACATGACATTCAAGACTAACCCAAGTTTCTTTTTCTTGGTTCCCCTGAAGAGTGGCTGGGCCTCATCTCTGAGTACAGAATACCATTGCTATGTCTTGGCAAAAGTGAACTCTGAGGGAATGGCATGGGAAAAAAGGGAAGAGTGTATTCTACTCTGTTCTAGAACAACTGAGTTAAAGAAGCTGTTGTCCTGAATGCTAAAACCTTAAGAGCGATATGGTCCAATGAGTCCCAAATGGCAAGTGGTGTAGGTGATACGAATCACCCAGAGGACTTGTCAAAAATACAGCTCTCTGGTTAGGTCACCAGAAAGTTGGATTTGGTGGAGACCAGGGTTTGCTCAGTTGTCTATATTTTTGTGCATATGCTCCTGGGGATTTTGACATGCTGCCAATTTTGGGAACCACTGACTGGTCTGTCAGCCTCCCCTGACTCTGCCGCTTGGGTCAGAGGTGGAGGCCAGGGAAGAAGAATGGATCTTGGAAGGGACATACCCTGAACCTATCAGGTCAACATGTTCAGGGGTTTGGAAGCTGCTGTCAGGTAGTGGAATCCCAAGAAAGGAGCCGCTCTCTCTCTAGAACAGTAAGAGCAGAGACATGGCCACCTCAGAAGAGAGTCCCAGTCTCCTCCTGATGACACTCAATGTGTGTACAAAGAGCTTTCAAGGCCACTGGGGGAGGAGATATGGATTCATATTGGTAGAGGAAAATACAGAAGAGTTATTAGAAGCAGCCATAAAGCCATGGGATGCCAGAAATGGGGAAAGTGAGACCCAGAGTGAGAGAGAGGCTCAGCTCAAGGTCCCATGGACATCAAGGACCACTCAGGGATCCCTGCATCACCTCACAGCTTAGGATTATGCAGCACACCCTCCACTTTGCTCATCCATTTATTTATGCCGCAAATATTAATCAAGTACTGTAGGAGAAAGTGAAGGCAGAGAGAGGAATCAGACCCAGCCTACTGCCAGGGCCCTCCCAGGCAACTAGAGGAGATGGCTGAAACACAAGATTAGGCAATGCCTGAGAAGTGATACAGATATAGGGATGGGGGATCCACCGAAGCAAGCAGTTGCTTCAGCCTGGCAGGAAACCCTGGAATGAGTCCAGACGGGAGACACCTCCTTCCCGAAAGGTAACTTAGAGGTCGTGATCACTAAAATCCCCAATGTCAGAGCTAAGTACGAGCTCTAAACTCTACTAACGATGTGGCCCAGAGGTGCAGAGAGTGGAGGCTATTTGCCTAAGATCCCACAGCCAGCAAGTGGTGGAGCCAGGACTCCATCTCAAATCGTCTCACTCCTGGGCACTTTACTGCTCTTACCTCTTTCACGGGAGCGATGGATTCAAGAAGAAGACGCCACGTTGAGAACTCAGCTGGGAATTAAAAATCTAGATGAAACAAAAAGAGTTGTGTTTCCTTACATTAAGTAAGTTTGTGTCCTTAACCAAGAGAATACCCATGACCCAGTATGTCTCCGATGGGCAGGGGGGACAGGTGTTGTCCATTGCACGGTGGCTACAGGTGCAACCCTCCAACTGAGTTACTATATTCCTCTCTGCACTACTTGTGTCAAAAGGAGCCCCTTCTGATTGTTTCCTCTCTAATGGGTGGATTTCATCTTCAATGACCAAAGAATGAAAAGCAACACAGACAGAAGGCGTCTATTTCTAGGGGATTGTTGCTGCTTGCAGTGGAGGTTGGGATACTCGCTGCTACTTTAATAAGCTGTCTGGTTATGTATATTTCCACCAATTTGCTCCACTTCTCACTTGCCCTGAGTTTTTCCTGAGAACTTCCACATTTCTGTCCCATCTGCTCATTACAAGGACAATAATGGACTATTGGCGAATATTTACTTTCATAACACTTACCATGGCCAGGCATTGTTCTAAGCACTTTGCAAATACTAACTCATTTAGTCCTGCCCACAACCCTATGAGGTGGATACTGATATAAACCCCATTTTACACATAAGAAAACAGAAGCAGGGAGAGGAGAGGGTAAGTAACCCGCCTAAGGTCACATAGCTAGGAAGTAATGGAGTTGAGATTTGAACCCAGAAATTTGGGTACAGAGTCTGTGCTCTTAACTGCTACAAGGAGAGCCTCTCCAGCTAGAAAAGAAAAGAGGATGAAAAGTTAGAAGAAAATCCTTCCCTTGCAAACAGATGTTGATATTATCCTAAAAGAAAGTCCTGAAACTCTGACTACAGGTTGATATACTGGCCAAAAGAAAGAAAAATCAAAGCTGACATCTTATTCGATTGACTTTCATTTTAAATGAAGACTACGGAGTGTCCAGTGCCACACCTGGCACAGCAGAAGCCTCTAGTTAAGATTTGTTGAATAAATATTAGATGAATAAATAAATGAATGAGGGGCTGGCCCTGTGGCCGAGTGGTTACGTTCGTGCGCTCCGCTGCAGGCGGCCCAGTGTTTCGTTGGTTCGAATCCTGGGCGCGGACATGGCACTGCTCATCAAACCACGCTGAGGCAGCGTCCCACATGCCACAACGAGAAGGACCCGCAACGAAGAATATACAACTATGTATCGGGGGGCTTTGGGGAAAAAAAGGAAAAAATAAAATCTTTAAAAAATAAATGAATAAATAAATAAATGTATGAACGAATTCTTCTCTGAGCTTGCATGTAAAAAACTGCATTATCCACACCTCTGTCCCTGATAACTCCAGACTCAAAGCTTATTTGAATCATGAGAAGAGCTTCCAGGAGCCCAAATACTTGGGCGTAAGCTCCACACCTGTCAATTATGAGCTATAGACTTTAGACAAGTCATTCACCCTCTCTGAATCTTACTTTCCTCTTCTAGAAAATGGAGATAATAAGCTCTGCCTTGCAGGATTCCTGGATGGATGAAATAATTGACTTGAAATCACTTTACAGACAGCCAAATGCTAATTAAGTGTAATAGTCAGTCCCACAAGCCAATCACATTGTTTCTTCCTCCCCACAGCCAGGAGCCCCAGAAGCAGATCTGTCCACATCAAAATATGATGGCAGCCCAGGCCTCCTCCCAGTAGCACAACTCCAGAGGTCACTGTTCATACTATATTCAATGTGACTGCTGTCCTTGAGTCATGTGCCTCAGAGGCCCTGCCAAGTGCCCTCCCTTTGAGGACTGTGGGACAGAGTGGCCAGTGATGGACCGTTGACACAGTGATTTCCTAGTAATGGCCTTACCTTCTGATGGTCCTGGAGGCCCTGCGAGTTGAGCAGGTCGCCAGGCCAGGTAACCCATGACCTTGACTTCAGAGAAGAGAACTGAAGCTCATAGATGGGAAATGACTTGCCTAAGGTTGTGAAGCCAGTAACTGGTGGAAGGTGGATGTGGAACTCAGGTGCTACTTTCTACTCGTCCTGGAGCCCTCTGGACTTGTGGAAACAAAGACATCCTCCACATGCAAAGGCCTACGGGTAGGGGACTGTTAAGACAGCTTTGAAGACAGACATTTCATGGTTTTCTTATATAGAAACTATTGACAGAACCTTGATCCTCTTTCATCTGTATTACTTGACGTAATTCGTAGGAGTTTGTAAAAGATAAATCTTATTCTTCTCTTTGGTGAACACATATTATTAACTTCAATTTGGAAAGAACACTCATAAAAAATGAGCCACAGGAAAACATCTATTTATTTGAAAAGAGATGAATCAAGCTCAGATAACTGGACAAATAATTGTAAGCCATCTCCAAAAGTTGGCTCCAGAAAGATGTGTGTATGGGCGTGTGCAAGGGTGTGTGTGAAGGACTGAAGTGTGGGGAGGGCCCTTGGAGTCACGCACATGGCTCTTCTGGCCCGAGTCTCTCCTCTTTCTCTCCCAGAGGAAAAGTCTGTTCACTGGTCCCAGGTCTCTCAGGAAGCAAGGCTGTTGCTTTCTCAGGAAGCCAGTCCTGGGGCTGAGACTCGAGTTAACAAGGCCCACTGTAGAGATTGGTTCTTCATCCCAAATGAGTGTCACTTCATCTGGGGGCTAGAGTCGGAGAGCGGAGCGAGGACAACAATTTCTGGTGTAGGAGACATTGAAATTCACGTCTTTGTCTAAATTTAGCTTGGTTTTGATCTGCACAAAGCAGTTTCTCCAGAAGCATCACCAATGGAGAGGTAAAGAGCCTCAACTGTGGAAGGGTCTTCAGACACCACTTTGCCTAATCCTTTATTTTACATTCAAAGAAACTGGAGCCCAGAGGGAGAACGGGCTTTGGTCAAGATCACACACCTTGGTAAGGACCCAGCTGGGACTAGAACCTAGATCTGCTGACCCCCAAGCCAAGGCTCTTCAAACCGCATATATTCCCTAATTTAGAAGGAATAGAATGCAGGTGTGGAGCTGAATGCCCCTCTCCCCAATAAAACACTCATTTAGTTGTGAATGGAGGAACGATTCTTCTTCCGGAAGAAGACTGTAAAGCCATCGGAAAAGTATTCAGTGTGATTCATATCAGTTACGGCAAACATGCCGGTTGCAGTATGATGGGACTGTCAGAGAGAGACTTGCACCAGGAGGGAGCTTGAAGGGTGGAAGCTTGGAGGAACAAATGGAGACTGCCAATCTTCCCATCTGTCTTCCTTCCTCCCTTTCTTTTGTTCTTCCTTCTGTCTTCCACAAACACTTCTTGGTGCTTGCTTTGGGCTAGGCTGTGACAACAGCTGAAGAACAAGGAGACCACTCGTAAAGGATATGCACTAATCCTGGGGGTTGGTCTCCTTCAACTAATTCCCCAAAACAAGGTCTGCTGAATCTTGGAAAGGTGGCTAAAGGTGGGCAAACACAAAGTAGCTGATTTGTAGGAACTCAGAGGTAAAGACAAAGGAAGGAAGGCAAATTCACTGATCTGCACCTAAGGGCCAATGGTCTTGCAACGTCTGGGCCTTTGGCCTCCTTTCACATCATGGCCCACTGAGCAGTACCCTTGGTTCCCCACAAGGCTATGAACACTCTAAAATGGTCTGTGTGTCCGTACCACACCAACTGCACCAATTCATCCTCCACACAGAGGAATGAGTGACGATTGGAGGACTCAAACTCCTGGGTGTAGTGGGGTGAATGGTGGCCCTCCAAAAGATATGTCCACCCTAAACCTGTAAATGAGACCTTATTTGGAAAAAGGATGTTTGCAAGTGAAATTAAGAACTCAAGATGAGATCATCCTGGATTTAGGATATCCTTATAAGAGACAAAAGAGAAGACGCACAGGGGAGAAGGCGATGTGAAGACGGAGGCAGAGATTGGAGTGATGCCGCCACAAACCAAGGAATGCCTGGGGCCACCAGGAACACGAAGAGGCAAGGAAGGATTCTACCTTGGAGCCCTCAGAGAGAGCGTGGCTCTGCCGACACCTTGATTTCAGACTTCTGGCCTCCAGAACTATGAGAGAATAAAATTCTGTGGTTTTTAAGCCACCAAGTTTGTGGTATTTTGTTACGGCAGCTCTAGGAAACTAATTCACAGAGCTAGGTGCCTGACTGGCAGCCTCAGAAGCTGTGCTATGCCCAGAGCTGGGCCCACCTGGGCACACACCTGGTAACAGGACACCTGTGTCCTGAGGCAGACAGGACAGCAGCATCTAGAACACGACATCAAGTCCTCCTTGCTCCTACTCCAGCTCCCTCCCACCTCATGCCCAATTCTCAAGCCTGGTGCCAGTGGAGAGCAAGCCCCCTTTCCTGCTTTAGTTGTTACAACTGAATCTTGTGTCCAGGGCTGAGGCTCAGCCTTAGAATTCAGTCCAGTTCCTCGAAAACAGGAGCCATGCTGTGCTCTTGCCCAGCCCGCCCTCATGGCCTGAGTCCTTCTTTCAAAGCCAACATGATGACGGGGCTCCTTCTACCTGCTGACAAATTGACCAGATGCGTCTTATTTGGCTAGTCCAGAATGAGTTATACTTTGATTTTCCTAAACTCTTTAATTCCATTTACCAGAAGATTAGAGAGCCCTCTATATTTTACCAGCTACCTGGCTATTTAGTTTTGTTTTAGACATCCTCTAAAACATCAGTGTAGCTGTTTCTGGCAATAAATTTCAAATCTTAATCTGTGTTTTATCTCCCCACCAACCCTTTCCTCAGATCTTAGCTTCGAACATGACCGTTAAGAAAAATCTGGTCAGTTTGTCCTGGGACCCTCAACTTGCCTCTTCCTAAATTTCTTCTGACTGGGCCATGCTTACCTGACAGTATCACCACTACTCAGGCTCAGCCTCCCCAATGTGGATGGTTTGATGTTCTCCTGGTACCATGCTCTGTCTTTCTAACTGCTTCTAGGGCTGTTTCCTGAACCCAGCCCACGCATGGATGAGGCTTGTCCTCATCTCTCTTCTCTGAAACTCCAGTGAACCTCACTGGCCCTGGCTGGGAGTCATCAGAAGGCATGACAATGCCTGATGCTGCCGTACCCCGTTTGCAGTTACAGCTCCATTCCGAGGAAGGACAAAGACCTAAATGAGCTTATGGGGGGGCTGCCAACAACTCAGTTAGTATGTTTTCTTCTGCTAGTGTAATTTTAATCACATGCTGTGTTTCCACAGTTCCCAGCCAACCCTGCTCATTAGACAAATAGCTTTCTATAAAAAATGCTCATTTACTTAGTAGACTACAATAGCACTAAGGAAGTCATTGGAGCCTAGAAAGCAATTGTGCACATTCTGAAAAGGATGCATGCCCATCACCGCAAATATTATCAGCTTCACATTTTAAAGCCATCTACAGATGTCTTAGGAGACATGTCAGCTCTCGCGTGTACAGGATGCGCTTACGCCCCCAATCTCAATGATGCCTGTGTTCTCAAAGCAGGGGATGTGAAAATGTCCTATTTAACTGTAGCCCCAAAGTCTTGTTTTGGCACAATAGGGGTTAGTGAAAATTGAACTGTATGGAGTTGAAAGTAGGTTTCTATTGCTAGAACCATACTTTCAAGAGGCCCAATCTCTTTAGAAAATAATCAAATACTATAAATTCAAAAATTTTGACAGAGAGCTGAGATTTCACCTGGGTCTAAGCTAGCTTGTGCCAAAAAGCATAGGTGGGGACACATTTGTGTATACATACATTCTACTCAAATTGTCCCATTTGTCTATCTCTCAAGTTGAATTTAATGTGCATGTCATAATTAAATTAGGCTTTGACCGTTGTATTTAATGGTTTGAAAATCCAAATTTTAATTTCAACTGGGACTTGGCTCTCACAAAGGAAAAAGGAAATATTGGTGGGTATTAAGAGTGCCATATGCAGGCAAGATTCACAATCTGATACTCTGCTCACGCAGCTGTTTCTGAGGAGGGATGAATTTGTGCCTTTGAGTTACAGGTGGGGGAAAGTCCATGGTTTGAACTAAGGAGGGCCTGTGCCACCTATAGCCCCTTTATACAGTCAGATCCTGTGGCTCAGGGTAAGGAGTATAAGCCTTTGGGGAGAACAGCTTCCAGTTAGGTTCAGCCAAGCAGGGCCAGGACTAGGGTAAGCTGAGCAAGGCAGCCTCCTGGGGTGCAAAATTTTAGGTGGCACCCAAAACCTCAGTAATAAAGATAAATGATGTTTTAACACCATATGTTAAAAATCAAAATTAATGGAAAAAAATCTGTGATGAACAAAACATCAAATTTTTAAACAAAGACAGGACCCCATCCTGCACTTATACAAGCATGCCTCACTTGGCTCCCCTAAGCCTGGGCCTGGGTCCAAGAAAATTTCACTTATGAAAACAGGTGACTGGTTCATGGGCACAGTTAGCTTATTTGAATGTTTTAAAATATTGCATCAAAATTTTATTTATCCTGGGGCTGACCCCATGGCCCAGTGGTTAAATTTGGCACACTCTGCTTCGGTGGCCCGGGTTCAGATCCTAGTCATGGACCTACACCAATCGTCAGTGGCCATGCTGTGGCAGTGACTCACATACAAAATAGAGGAAGATTGGCACAGATGTTAGCTCAGGGTGAATTTTCCTCAGGAAAAAAAAATATATATATATACATATATATATATGTATATATATATTTATCCTGACTGCCCCCTTAAATTTTGTGCCCACTGAGAGTGTCTCACTCACCTCACTTTAGTCCTAACCCCGCAACCAAACCAGTCCTCTGCAGCAGACAATTTTTTCCTGCCAATCTCTGTCACTGGATGGTTAAACTTTACATTGGTCATGTCTGAAATGCTGTGTTTAGGTTAGGTTGGGTTATGCTAGTTAAAGCCACAAGACTCAGGAGTTAAAAAGGAACTAAAAGGGCCTTTTCAAATAACCACTGCCAATGCCTAGTAGTTGCATTGATACTTTTTTATGGCAATAAGTGGCAAGAGCAGTGAAGACAAGGCACAACATATGTACTTTTCTTGGTAGCTTTTTAACCATTTAAATTATTTCATGACTATTTGTTCATCAAATCAATCCTAAATTGAGACATTATGAGAAAAAAATTTTTAAATTCAAATTTCAAGTAAGCGAAGTAGCCAGCTTATTGCTTGATTAATTCAACCAAGCCAATCACAGCAGACAGAAGCCCCTGCTCTGGGAACTGATGGTCCAGCTAGTACTATTCTTGCTGCAGCTCAAGCCACACCAGTGACCGGTGGTTCCTGGCCCCTGAGACAGCAGTGGGAGCATGTGCTGCAGAGCACGGTACAGGTCTGGTCCCCTCCAGCCATCATCCAAGCTTCCCAAGTGCCTCCTGACCAACTGTGAGGCTGTTGAAGGAAGGTCATCATAGGAGACCAGTAAGAGCATGGGTCCTCCACAACCTAGGCTTCCTGCACACACCAGTGTTATAGCTCCCAGATTTTCCTAGTACTGCTCCCTCTATCTGAATTGCTTGCCTCCTGGCTTCTGGCTTGCTTCTGTTAGTTATTTTCAACTCAGCTCAAGCTTCAGGTAAAGATAGTGGAATGATCATCTACATTTAGTTTCCCTCCCTCCTTTCCACACATAAACTTACAATGGCGGGAAGATTGGAAAGGGAGGCAAGCACAGTGACATCTTCGAAGCTGAGAGATGGGCCAAGGCTAGCTGACTTAGCAGACTCAAAGAAGCCGATCCAGTTTGGCAGTGGGGACAGCTGAGAACCAATCTAACCTAATCACGGAATCCTCCAGAGGCTCGAGCACAGGTGGCCCCATGTTCCCCTGGACCTGGAGTGTGGAGAAGTCATGCTCTGGAGAGGATTAAACAGAGGATCTCTGAACTGGGGGGGCACCAGGGACACTTGAGGACAGTAGCCACCACCCAAAACAGGGGAGCCTGTGAATGGATGCAACCTGAATGCTGAAAGCAGAGGCCACAGCCACTGTTGCCCCTCTTGGCTCCCAGACACTGGCACCCAAACTCTTACCTTCCCAGGTGGGTCAATCTGCGGACTGAGCTCAGAGGTACGGCTTTTACTCTCCATGGAGGGCGCTGGCACTAAAGGTTTAGAACACAGGGTGATAGAACGAGAAGAAGACAGAAGAGATGTGGGCACTCAGGTGTATTTTAAGTTCAGTGGCATTAAGTACATTCAGATTGTTGTGCAGCCAGTCTCCATAACTCTTTTCATTGTCCTAAACTGGCATCTGTCCCCGTTAAACACTAACTCCCCATCTGCCTTCCCTCAGCCCCTGGCAACCACCAATCTACTCTCTGTCTCTGTGAATCTGACTACTCTAGGGTCCTCATACAAGTGGAATCATATCATGTTGGTCTTTTTGTGTCTGGCTCCTTTCACAGAGCATAATGTCTTCAAGGTGCATCCATGTTCCAGCATGTGTCAGAGTTTCCTTCCTTTTTAAGGCTGAATAATATTCCCTTATATGGCTAGACCACATTTTCCTTGTTCATTCATCTGTCGATGGGCATTTGGTTGCTTCCACCCTCTGGCTATTGTGAATAATGCTGCTATGAACATGGATGTATAAATATCAAGATATTCTTTTACCGTGTAGCATTTGTACACTGTGATTCCAAGGAAGGTTTGGTCACAGCAACAACAACAAAAGACAAGTCCTTTGGAATCCCTAGGCAGTGCCAGCATTCCCAAGGATGCAAGATGCAGCTGGGAGGCAGAGGGCCAGGCACTGACTTTTAGCTCCTCCACTTATGAAGTGTGTGCTTCTGGTGCTTTTGCACCTTTCCAAGTCTTAGTTTTCTCCTCTGTAAACTGGGGCTCAGGAGTCCTGCTCTGCCACCCACCCAGGGCTGTTGAGAGGTCACATGGGCTAACACGTGCAAGAGCCTTGTAAATTCAAAGGTGTGGGACATGGGGAGGCTGCTACTGCCACTGCCTAAGGAAGGTAGCAAGGGAGCTCAAGTGAAGTGCAAGGATAGCAGAGCTGGGAGCAGGTTCGGGCCGGTGATGCAGGCCTTAGAAGGAGCTGTGGGGATCTTTCTGGGAGCAGGACCCTGGGGCACAGGGAAATTTGAGGTTGAGGGTACAAATTGAGAAAGTTGTGCAGATTGAAATGTCAGAAGCAATCGATGATCTTAATTCCATCATAGCTAGTTTGTTCCTTATTTCTTAAATAAAATAAGCCGATAAATATGCGCTTATGGTAATTGGGTCCAAAATCCAATAGTATCCACGGGAATTATGGGCCTCACAGAGGGGGTTTCTGCATGACATGATGAAATTCCTTTTTTAGGGCAGAGACTGAGGAAAAAAGGGCTTTGCAACCGAGCTGCCTTTGTCCGTGGTCTTCAGGGGAAGTGTCCTCCAGGATCTTGGAGATGTCTTCTACCCTGGATTAAGGATGTCAAGTCAAGGCTACTTGGAGGGATCTCCAAGTATCTGGTGGAGTCAGATGTGTACTTGGCCATGTCTTGAATGCTTTTCTCCTTTCTTTCCTTCAATTAAAAAAAATTAGCCACTCCTTTACTGCCTAAAACCCGTTGAAAGTTTTGGAACGTGGAATAGTTCTCTCATTTCTTTCCCTGGCAGGGAAAGGAAGGGTGTTGGCAGGGCTTCTTTATTTCTCGCGAGCAGCTTCCCAGGTGACACCCCAGCCACCCAGGCCGGCCCTGGCTATACACTCTCAGTGTTGCTCAGAGGCTTTCGGAACCTAGGGCCCTGACAATGCCAGCCTCACCAGGTGCTTGATATCCAGTCTGGGCTCTCAAGCCATGTGTCCATGTCCAGCACCAGCCCCTGACTTCCTTGGTGAGCTTGGGCTAGTCCCTCCATCTCTGGGCCTCACTTTCCCCATCTCCCTGGAGCCAGAGAGCTCTAAGTTCCCTTCCAACTCAGCTGTTCCAATGGCCTTTCAGCACAAAGGAACTTTAACATGTTTTCTCCTGTCCTTGTAATAACCCTAAGGGGTAGGCTTGACTATCCCATTTGAAGATGAGGAAAAAGGAGCCCAGAGGTCTTAGGTCAGAATGTCACCCAAAGGCTAAGCAACTGGACTGGGATTGGCTCTGGCCCTTTACTCCTGACTTGGGTCCCTCTCGGCCCACTCTGCTCCTTCCCTGGGGAAGAATGTGGCAAGTAAGAGCTGTTGAGGCAGGGCCATTGTGCAAATGTTTTTAAGCGAAGATAAGAAAAGAGTTTACTTTCTTCTTCCCAAAGCCATTTGTCCCATATGTTCAGATTCTTCGTCGTCTCAGACAGTGGGCCCTCACCAGATGGAAACTTGTCTTGCCCCTCTCCGTGCATTTACCCTGGATGTGAATCTCTGGGGCCTGCATCTCCAAGCAAAGCTTTGCCATTCTCTACGAACTGGTGAAAGGTTCAAGCCTACAATCAGTGCCTCCCTCCCTTAAGCAAACCCAGAGGAGAGATGGAAGCCCGCCCCAGGCCTCTCTGCTCAGACTAGCTTCTCAGGGCCCAAAATGTTCTATGCGGTCCTGTGTCCCCAGTTATCCCCAGGGCAGGGACCTCAAAGCGGTCCTGTCACTTCTTCAGTCCCTGGGGCATTGTGCTTTCTCTCTGAGGGACACACATCAGCACTAGAACATTAGTTCCGTCCTGTGCCTAGGAGAGCTCAAGGTTGTATCTGAGTCAGTTCTACCTGCGTGTGTGCGTGTGAGTGCGTGTGGGTGGGTGGGCGGCTGGGTGTAGTTAAGGTGGGGTAGGCACGGAGTGAGGGGACTAGGAAATTCCCTCACTGTGCTGTGTTGTGTGGAGTGGTTAATTACCTGAGTGAATGTACAGCCCTTCTCAGGGTCAATTAGTTCTCAAATAAATGAGTGTGCGGGGGAAGGCTACCGCAGATAAAAAGACAGATTTTAGTCTAGTCGAGCCACTGCATGATTGTGGGAAAGCCGTGTTACCACTCTCACTTTGTCCAACTCTAAAAATGGAGGCAGACAGTATCCTAACCACTTCATGGGTAGCTAGAAGGATCTAACAAGCTACTGATCTAGTGAGTGTGAACCAGCTTTGAGACTCCTAGAACTTATCCCCATGTACGGCCTTTCCCATGGTGCCCTGCACAGTGGCTTGCACTTCCCATCCCTGAACTCAATGACAAGTGATTCCCCCCACCTAACCCCACCATTATTCTTAGGTGCCAAGCATTGAGCTCAATGCCCGTTCGCTGCTGTGCCTCAACGTCTCAACAGACTGCCTTGGAGCCCCCTTCTCTTTTGCTTAAGGTTTTTTATCTTTCTTGCTTTCTTCCCAAACTCAAAAGCAAGCTAATTGACATTTACTCACTTGCTTTCACATTAAACACACATGCTGACACCATTCTCAAACCTCTGGGGTCCTAACATGCCTGTTGTAAGCCTTCCTAGTGTCTACCTGTAAATGTAAACATCTCTTAGCTCATCTTTTCTCTCCCCTTCCCTCCTTGCTCT